>NW_012141524.1:2657636-2693566 GCF_000956105.1 Propithecus coquereli
GTAGGAGAAAGTGTGCAATTAGGTTTTTATCTGCAGTTACATGATGCATCCTCTGTTTTAGTTTAGAACATCACCTTAGTGGGTGGTCATGATCTTTTCTTGTATCCAGGCCCTACCTTCTTGACACCACATTTGATGCTGGCTAAATGCCCAAGTACCAAACTTTTGTTTTTGTTGAGTGTGAATGAAATAGGGAATGCAACAATCAGCAAAGCAAAAGGCATACCATCAGTGAGATTGTAACAGTCCAGTACATTATGGTTACATTCCTTGCTAGTTAAGTCACTATGGTAAAATCCTTGGCAGGATTTTTTTCAATAGTTTATTCATGATGTTCATTATTATGAGTTGTAAAGAGTATGAGAATTTCATTTTTAAAATGTCTTATGGAATGTATCACTTTCTTAGATCTTGTAGACATGCTGTGGAAACCATAACATAAAATATGAGTTACTTACAATAACTAATTTTAATCCCATCTGCTAAGTATGACAACATTAGCATTTCCACTTAATTAAAAACACCCTTAAAGCAGCAATGTTTTAATCACTCCATTTTATTTACTCTCCTCCGGTGTCACTTATAATTGTAACTTTTTATTTTTTAATAATGAGGGATTTTTTTTTCTCCTTGCATCACACAAAAAAGTGCTGTCGATAATTAGCAGTCTTCTGTTATTAGTAGACTCAGGTGTCACAACTGTGTCTCATCCTCATTACAGTAAAAAATTTCACCTATCAGATTCATTATTGCTAGATAATGCGACTGAGAGCCTTTGCAGGCCCTCCAGAAAAGTAATTCAGCCAAGCAAAATTATCAGCTAATTATATTTAGAATCAAAAGCCCAACAACTATTTGCAGATAAATTGTATGAATTGAAGTGAATAGATCTGAATATTAAGATTCATAGATTTAGCAGATGATTTGTTAATTGGAATAAAAAGGTCATTTACTAGTCATTTTAACAATAGATCAATTGGAACCCTATTTATTATTTAACTGGTAGTGCATAAGAATTGAAATGATGAATAATTGTATTATTGTCATGAGATGATAATTTTTTTAAAAATAAGAAAATATGAGAAACTTATGAGGATGAATTTTGTAAAGTTGTTTTTAAATACTGTGGCCTATTTAACATATTTTTAAGAAGATAGCCCTGATCTAAAGACTATATATAATAAGGCTTAATATTTTAACAAGTCAAAAACATAACCAAAAGAGATGGTGGTTTGTTTCTTGATGAATTAGAAATATAACCATGAATAAGATAATTTACAAATAAAAGTTGAAATCCAAATTTGTGATTTTTTTTTCTTCTTAAATCAAATAGTGCTATTCCTGTCTTACTGTATTTTAATTAGCAGAGGTTTTTTTGGAAATGGCATGGTACATACTCATACGATGACTCAAAATGTAACTTGGCCTGCGATTTTCTTTCGGGAAACAGAATACTCTAATTCAAATCCATTATTAAAAAGCAGATAACATGTGCACTTTCTGAAATGCTTGTGACTTCACTCTTTTGATTTTATGTAATTATAAGAGAATGTTCATATGTATTTGCTTTTCGATTGGCACAGCATTTTAAACCTGAATGTCTGCATATTTTCTTTTGGTCCATAAAGAATATCACTGGTTTGTATGCTCAAAACTTTTGTTAATGTTTTGTGATACAATCACAGTGTAGTTTATAGCTGTGCCTGTAATAAGCGTTTCTATGTGTACCCTATATATGTAGGGAAAGAAATATTAGATCTTAGTTTGGATTCTGAAATTCATAATTGGTAACTAAAACCTGTGCCTTCCCACTGTGTTACCTTCTAATTTCTATCAGTTCTCATGCAAAACTTTAAAACTCAGTATTTTTCCAGTATTTGCAGCTCGAAGTAAATACTTTTCATTTAAACTAATTTCAGTTAACATAATAAAATAGGGAAAACATCACCCACTTAAAAACAGCTTAAATTGCATGTACTTTGTCACTCTAAATAAACAAGGTAAACATTGACATGACTTCAAATTATTCTTGGGTTGAAAAAAATCTGCAGTTCAAAATAAATTTCGCCTTTGGTCAACATGTTGGATGCAATTCAAAGTTTCTCAAAAAATAAACATATTTTAAGGAGTGTTTTGAATTTCACTGCATAATTTCTAGCCAACAGAAATGACAGTGGTATCTTTAAAGTTTATTACATGTCAGATCAATAGCCATTATGCAAGGCTGACACAACCATCGAGATGCAATACCTTCCTTCTGCTTAACCCTTAGTACTGTGACCCACTGTGACATGAAGAAAAACTTCCCCTAGGTGGTCCGGGGGAAATCTCCTCACAAAGTGAAACTTTCACGTTTGTTTAATAATAAAAATATTCTTTTCTGATAAAATGGAAAGTGAGCTAAATTTTTAATCAAGAAAGCAAAATGTTCATTAAAGTAATCTTTCTGAGAGTTTTTCAACAAAAGGGGAAGAGTTTTATATTCTGCATAATAACATTGTTTTGAAGCATGAGCTTAAAATGAAAATGCCCCATTACAACAGATTGTAAATTTTTTTCTGATGCTTTTAAAAGTGCCTCAATCATTTCTACGACTACAGTGCTAAGTTAAGTATTTGCTATTTTATTTAAACATTTTTGAAAAATGAACATTCTGAGGCTTTGCAGCATTATTAAGAAAAGCTGTCCATACTTTACCATGTTGTTACATGTGTTTATCTGCTGATTATAAAATGTGTTAAACAGTATTTTAAAAACAAAAAAAAATGCAGCGCTGCGCTTTGATTAATTCAGTGAACAAAACATATGCTGTTGGTTCTGTTCTATGAAATTCATATATGATCAATAAAATCTTTTAAAAGAGCAACTTTGGCTTTTAAGATTGTACTGCCGACCATGATTTTTGTCCCAGTTAGCTCTGGGCTCATACTGTTAACTTAGGCAAACAAAACCACTATCTGGCTATGATGGCAATAACATCGTTTTAATATATTCTTCTTTCTAAAATTTCTGTAGGTTGGAAGCTGTGTACTGTGGTTGTTACCCACTGTGTCCCAAAGATTTGGTTTATCCCGAAATATTTCCAGGTAGCTGCTTTCATGTGTGTTCGTCTTTGTTGAGATTTAATACATGATTCATGCTAAATTAGAAAGTTTGAAAATAAACTTAGGCAGGAGCAATTGTTTATTTGGCAAGTCAACATGTTAGTGTTAAGGAAAATTTTATGTGTTTTAATACATTAGAGTAAGCTTATATTTACCATCTGTTCTTTTAAGATAACAAAAAAGCAAGTTTTCAAATAGCATTCTTCATTGTTAGCATACACATCCCATAATGATGGATTTTTATAATCAGGTCAGTGTTACTGCAATTGCTTACAGATTTTTTTTTAATGATATACACAGAGAAAAATCAAGGACTGAAAGTCACACCAAATTATTTAAACAATTGACTAGTTAATAATCTGCAACTGTTGTGCAGGGTACATACGGCTATAGTACCAGTTCTTTGAAAAAATTCTCATCACAGAATATATCACATATGCATTGTGTTGCATTAGAATAATGTATTTTAATCACCCAAAGGAGATGTCTAAACAGTACAACTACACAGTCTTATTTAGCATTAAACATCCTTGTGAGCTGAGGTAACCTTATAAAATCATGCTTAAATAATGTACAACATGAGGCGGCACAGAGCAATATGCATTTTTAATTAGTAAAGTGACTAATATCGAGTGTGTGCTTTGAGGTTTTTGTTTCATTAAAAATGTATCTGTTTTTCCTGCAGCTGAATATCTGTATTCTACACCTGAACAGCTTTCAAAAAGGCTCCAGAATTTCTGCAAGAGACCAGATATTATAAGAAAACATCTCTATAAGGTAGTTATTGAGAAGAGATTTATATGGTATAAATGCCATATTGAAGTACAAAGAAAAATCTTTTAAAAAAAAACATTTAATTAACATACTAATGTTTAAAGGAAACATGCTAGGGAGGGATATTAGTTGTTACACTAACAAGGATTAATTAAACTGGATGCCAGTTGTATTAACCTAGGTCTTATGAAATACGTGCACTTAATGCACGTTACATGCTTTTTTTTTTAATTTATTGTTTTCTAAGATGACTGTCCTTTACATTTAGCCCCAAGAGGCTTATAAAAATGAACCTGGATTAATGTAACTCATTAGTTTAAAAGGAAGTAAAGGAAAGATTCTACAATTATACTAATGAGGATAAGCCTTTCTTCCCATCATAATGAAATCTTTAGTCCTCAAAAATTCAGGTGAATGACATTAGTGAAGTTTGGTGTTCATTTTTTAACTACTTTAAAGATGATTTGCAAGAATCGAATATTTCCCTGTCCAGTTTAATCAAATGACATAAAAATCCTCAGTTTGTTTAGATTAGCCTGTCGGTCTCATCTCTGAATTGCAAAGGCAAAAGGGAAATAGTATAAATAGCATCATTGTTTAGTCCCCTCATTCGTTCTCTTTTTTTTCCTTGTTTGAATCAAGACTTTTACATTGTTGAAATAACAACACAAAGAAGCCCTACTAAAAGTCTAAGTAATTGAACCAGGATAAATCTGCTTTACTAGTTTCAAAGGTGGCTCTAAGCCATGAGTAATACACCTTTTTATATTCTTAGAATGTAGCATCTTCATTTTACATAAATTCAGTATAGTTTACAATCTAGCAGTTTTATAATCCAGCATATTTTAATTTTCCTATGTTAATATACAACCTTCTGCATGAAATACAGCTCTCTGCTTTTTTTTCTCTCCTTGCCCTGTTCATGGCCTAAAATACATATTTACATAGTGATATATCAAAACATGACTTTGTTTCTGCAGGAAACAGTTAAACTTCAAGAAAAAGGGAGAGAACCAAAAATGCAATTTAACACCCAATTTCAAGCTCATTATCTTTCATTGTCTATTAACTTGGCAATGGTTCAGAAGGTAGCTCATAATAGTTTAAAATGCTGACTGAACAGTTCCAGGCTTCAGTATTACTCCTTGAGTCAATACTATTGTATTGTATACATGGGGAGCTTCACAGAGAAAACGGTCCTCCAAGGTTTACCTCAATATTTCCTAATTTTTAAAGTTCAGTAGCAGTTTTCTTTGTATAAAATATTAATCGAATAGTTTCCCATGTGGTAGACTGTCAAAATATGCAGATTATGAAAATTGAGGAAATAGAATAAGTATTAGCACAAATGGAATCATTTTCTATATATGACACAAAGCTATTTCCAATGAGTTCCATGTCAAATTGTTGATTTTTCCCCCCTTTGGGTGAATTTTTGGTGAAGTATTTATAAATTATTTCTACCATCAGAATTTGCCAGTTTTCAGTGTTGCTTCAGGTTAGGCCTTATTAACCCTGTTATTCTGCATCTGCAAATTTTTAACCATTTCAAAAGTTACCGCAACAAGTTGCCTCTAGTTAGAAAAGAAAGCAGATCTGCAGCTGAAATGTTTTAAAACAGCCACCGTCATAACATAGCTATAATTATTTACTTTACAAACAACTTCTAGAAAAATTCTAAAAGAATGCTAGCTTCGTGGTATGCTATTAATATATCAAATTTTTCCTTATATAACATAAAAAATAACTTGTACCTTAAATGTTATTTCATCGATCTATTATTATATGTTCTTACATGTATTTTTAGTTTGTACATCATAAAATCCTTGATCTCAAAGTTTTACAAATTAGTAATTCATGCATAAGCATTCATAAGAATTTATATTTATAATTCATTTTTAAGTATTTTCTGCCATGGATTTTTCTCTTATAAATCTATAAGAGATTTACATTTTCACATATGTCTTCATTCATAGATCTTAGTGATATTATGACTAAAAATTCATCTCAAAAATTAATAAATTACTTCAAAATTCTAAGTAATCAAAAGCTTTAGGTTACAATTATTAGGAAAAAGTGGCATGTTGCAAGGTACTGAGTTAAAATCACAGCAAGGACCACACATTTAGTCTGTTTGTTGTAATAGGATTTAGAGCCAAAACAAAAAAAAGAATGCCTTCTAAAACTTTATAATAAAGATACAATAAGTTATGGTAATTTTTCACCTTATGTTTTATAAATTATACACATTTTCAGGTAACATTTGCTTTTACTAAATTCTAGAGAAGGATTTCTTCCGAGGCAGCTTTTTACCTACTTTTCTTATGCAATGGAAGAGGATCTTTTGTGTGTACTGTGAAGCGAATGTTGAGGGTTATTTTTAGATTTATTTCATTGGACAGTGCTGTTTTGCTTTTATAAAACATATGCTTCTAAGATCTAAAAGGATAGAATGTCACCGAATTCTTTAATTTTGTTCCTTTTACATTTTTACACCTTACTCTTTTTTTGTTGTTAAAAGTTTACGTTTTAAAATCATTTCGACTTCTTATCATATAGAGTTCACTTTAGGATAAGATTTTTCATATGGATTCACACTTAGAAATTTAATGACTAGAATAAGGCTACTAACACTTGGCTTTCTTCTCACATGAGACATTATACTTTCAATATGAGTGAGAGTTTTGGGGCTATAACTTGAAGCAGAATTTGAAACAGAATGCTAGTAACTGAAAAGCAGAAACAGAATTTACTTTTTTTCTTAAAGTGACTCTTTCTATTATAGAACACTGTGTCCATGACTTCCCACCTGAAATAGTTTCAGACCTGAAATGTTTAAATTCCTCATGTTCACACAAGTGTGCTCTTACTCTTTCTGTCTTACACACACATACACACACACATACACATTTTTCTGAGGCTCTTTAGAGAAATCCAATGCATGCAAAAATTAGATGCTTCTTAATAATTTTAAAAATCTAAAACCATTTTCTTAATTTTAAAAACTCTAAAACTGCTTCTTAAAAAGTTTATATCTTCAGTTCAATCACTAACTGTAACCTTCTTGTACTGTCAGGACATGTCCTTTTTGAGGCCAGGTAGATGCATTGAACACATACCTGTCACATGCATAAAATAGGGAGCTCTTTTATGACTCTCAACTCAGACACAAGTTTCTAGAATTAATAAATAATACAATAATCAACCAAGGATTGACTTCTTACACCAACAGTAGTTCTTCCTTTCCAGCCCAAGCAAGTCTAATACTGTGAAGTTGTATTTTTTTGTCTCACTTTTACTATATGAATTTACTTACTGATAATTTTCAATAATTATTTGAGATTAGTATTTCATGTTTTTAGAAAATCTTAATCATTATATTTTAAAATAGTATAGAAAAAGAAATTGATGGCTATTCCCTTCTTACCAGTATTCAAAATAGCAAAAGGGTACAAATGGGGCAGTTGTATAAGGTAGACATCACCCAGACTAACAGAAGAGATTTTCATTCCCATCGTATTTTTTATTTTTTTTTATTTATAAACTGAGTGATATTCTCCAGTTAAAAGAGAGAGAGATGCCATTCTTTCTTTTGACTGACCTATAGTTTCTTAGGATTTTTCAGATGATAGCTGGAGATATTTTTGTTCTCTTCTTCAAGTTCTTTTTGGAGGAGAGAAGAACTTTTCAGATTTCTGCCTAAAACTAATTCCAAACAATGATTAAGCTTACAATTCAGATTCAATGCCCAGAAAAGCCATTTGTGGTTGTCTTAATTATGTGAGGCTATATCTACCCAAACCACAGCCAAGCCACTTTAAGTTTCTTTCAAGAGACTGGTCACTTTATAGTCCCCTTTTAATTGGAGCTTCAACTCTAGATGTGAATAAGGTGTTGCTCACTGGTTTTAACATGGCGCCAGAGTCCTCACTTTTTCCTTTAACATGAAAACATAAATGCTCATGACATTTTAAGAACTTCTAAAATCTCTCAGCTGCACCAGACAATTAAGGCAAATTCTCAATCTCTCACTGTTTTTCTCTTTCTCTCTCCCCTGCCTTTCCCTCCCTTCCCTGTTTCCTTCGCTTTATCCCTTCCTCCATGCCTTCTTTTCTTCTTCCCTCGGTTTTATTTGGTCTAGTGTTCCTTCAGTTTGTCTAAATAAAATAAAAGGAAAAAACTTCTAGCATCATAGATATTCTTTGGCTGATTAAGATCAGTTAGAGGTTTTGGCTTCTTGTTCTTCTCTGCTGTTCGTTTTCAGTCTGACTATAGGTGATTTTCTTGGCCTCTATATGATTCCTCTATAAACCTGGAAGATTTTTTTTCAATCTTAATAGCATTTTTCCCCTGAGGTATGGCTATAATGAATTAATGAATATAAACCTGTTTGCAAATGTGAAGCGCTTTATAAATTCCATCTAATACTAATGGCATTTATCTTTGTGTCTTCACCACTTAAAAGTAAAATTTAGATTCGCAAAAACATGTATTAAGAGTGTTGTGTATCTTGTGTTTATAAAAGTTAAAAGTTGGATGATAAACTTCTAATAGCTGTCATCCGTAACATAAACCAGGATATACGTGTGCAGCAGAATGTGCCCATTTGCAAAAAAACAGTAGCATGTTCCTATGGTTGGAAATCCCCGTCGCACTTTAAACCAATCAGAAACTGGGATTTCTTGAGGTGATGAAACTCGAGAACCATTTACTTGGTGGCTTTTTGAAATATAATTGACATAAGTGATGCAGATTTGCAACGTAAATTTTCAGCATACTTTACTCTTTCAGTCATTAATGCTTCTTCACTTCTTTCTCTTCTCTCCCTCCCCTTTGTTACAGGGTGAAGTGGCCCCATTTTCTTGGGCAGCCCTACATGGTAAATTCAGGTCTCTGCTTAACAACAGAACCTAGGGAAGATTTGTGACAGATGGGGCTAAGTCACAAACTTGCAGCCTAAGGCAGAATCTGAAGAACTTTCCAGAGTGTGCCCATATTTACCTGATCAGAGAGAAAAGAAAATCTGCAGAGGAAGCTGAGCCTGGCTGCTTGTCATAGCTGACACAGAGCCATCTGCCACAAACCTGTGGCGGCTTCAGATCTCCAATCCCTGCCACCACCCCAACTCAAATTAAATACAGATTCCTAGAGACGTTATGATGGTTACACATGTCCTCGGCATCACATGTAGGAGACTGTTCAAAAAAAATATGTGGCCTGTTGTATAACCGCACTCATGTATCCCATATGTGGTGCCACATTGAATTTCCGGTTGAATCCGTTTTTATCCTTTGTACTGGATGACATGGTGCCTGAATTCTTTCTTTTCGCCGACACCATGGCAGCCAAACTGCAGCTTCAAACGCTCACACTTGGCTGGGCTTCTACCTAGGTTGCCAGGTTATCATCGGAGCCTTCTTGTGTCCTCAGAGGGCCACAGGGCCTGAAAGGAGGATCGGAATGCTCCCGGACTAATTGGGCAGTCATCTCGGAATTGTTTGTGGGCAAAGGGCTGCTTTAGCACTTTTCTTTTAGCAAATTAATGACTCTCAGGCACAGGGGTTTTTAAGTGAAGGTATTAATAAGAGGTCTGGCAGGTATTCCCATGATTCACAGAGTTACATTTGCATTTAATTAATCTTAAAGAAAGTTGCAAGATAAACAGCTGCAATTCGGACAAACATGGCAAATACAGTCAGTGGGGCCATCTCGCCCATAAAATGAACAGTGAGATACTTGTCTGAATTTTTTTCCAGGGGTAAAAATACTTCTAACAAAACCAGTAATTTTGATATAAATATTCTTTGAAAATATTTGCATCCAACTACAAATATAATCTTTTCAAGATAAATCACTTATGATTCCAATAGTCAAGCTGCTGTATTTGTTGATGTAAGGATGTTTTGAACAGCTAGATTGTAAAATAAATTTTTAATAAAGTGCCCACTGCAATTTTTAATTAGCATATTCATTTACGTATAACTGTGTACATCTATCTGTATGTTTCTCACTGAACATTTTCCTTGTGACAGAGACAGGAATACAATTGTTTCTTTTCCGGATGAACAAGGATCTGTTTTGCAAATGTTTGTAAGATATTATGACATTTCCAAGATTTTCTTTGCATTCTGGAAAGCAGGAGGTAAACATTTGTAGTCATTAAGGTAAAGTCTGTTGATAAACCATCTTCTGTTTACTGACAGGTAAATTGTAACTTTCCTAGCTTTTGAAATGAATAAGTTCTATACACCACAGAGTGAGGCGCAGCCGGGGAAAGGTGGCTAGATGAGGGCCAAGCCTGGCTCTCTGGCTTCTAGAAGGATTGGACGGCCTCGCGGGCATCCAAGATAGAGCGGGCAATGGTTCAGAAGTCCAATAGGGCCCATTTGACAGGTAGCAAAATCGAAAGCAGGAAATAAATCAAGGTTAGGGAGCCAGACACAGGCCTCAGGGTAGAGGCAGTATTGCAGATCAAAGAAAGCAGGAGTTCAGAAAGCAGTGTGTGAGGCCTGGGAATTTAAAATTGGGAAGAATAGGAAACGGAAACAACAAGCTCTGTCTTTGAACAGAGACTCCTCTCCAGCCTACATGAGAGCCGTGGTAGATGATGGGCCACCATAGCACGGGCTTCCAGTCCTCACTTACGGAGAAGTCACTGAACAAATCACTTCCTCGCCCATAAAGCAAAGGGCTCCGGAACTGTTTTGGAAGTCTTAGACGGTGGAGCTCACAATCTAGCATCTAGCAGGTGTGCTTCTTTTGACAGTAAAACTGGAAATATAAATATGAGTAAGAAGTTCTTAGACACTTCTCCTGGGCAAGGTGATACTTTTTATACACATCTAGTGAGATGAACCAGATGAGTCAATATGCTTCAGTCAGAAAGGAGCTGTGTCACAGATGACATCGTCTCAAAATAATATTACAATCTCACAGCCAAGAAACAGAGCTTTAGTGTACTCTGTTTTTCTATCCTGAAAATAATGGGTTCACGTTTTACAGTGGCTAAGATATTATATGCACGACTAATAGCCATATATGTTTTCTCACTAATGATGGGGGAAAAATCATTAAATACCCTTCAGAGAACACATCTGAAATATTTACGTATTTTCCTGATTTTGGTGAATATAATATTGAAAGTTACCTGCATAGGGGTTTTTTCCTACACCCATAAACTCAAATCAAATTTTATCTTTAGCTGTGGCCAGCATTCCTTCCAGGATAAAAACTTACACTTGTAAAGGTATCACTCATAAAAACTATGCTGTCAGAGTTGGTATTTGTACACATAAGCAATAAAAAGTTTTGTAAATGTGTAATTCTTAACATTTAAAAAGATGTATTAATAAGTGTATCTGTGTGTGTGTGTGAGTGCACACACTTCTCAATACCTGTGACAGAGAGGAATGGAGGGTTTTTAAGTAAGTTAACCAATATTTTGTTGAAGTCAGCAGATCAGTGGGAATATAAGTTGACTCATTAATTCCTGTTTCCCTGATTTTCAGGAAAGAGATCAAACGCCCCCATTATTTCTTGGTTTGAGTATGTTTGTTGGAAAATGTCTTTGTTCAAACACTCGATTCTATTTTTTTAAAAAATAAAACCAATTTTAATTTTAAATATCTTTCAAAGTCTGCCCGTTGTCAAGACCTTGATACAATGTCTAAGATGCTTGCCCTAAACTTAATCTGTATTTCTGGCTAGGTATTTCTATAATAAATAACAATGTACCTGATTCTTGACCTACTCATTTAGACCATGTTGATCAGGAATAGATCAAAAGACGTTTTTCAAAATGCTTCTGGTTTAATAAACATCCTTCAAATACAATTCAGTTTCAGTGTCCTGCTCTTGTTCTCAGTTCTTCAGACATGCCTCATAAAGACAGCAACAGAATCTGTAAGTCAATGGAAACTCTTAGCCATAGAGAGCTGCATAGATTAATTTCAACACCTTGAAATGCATCTGGAAGCAAAGATTTCATTTTATGTTGAAGGTGTTAATTATATTTGATATTTTTAAAAGTAAAATCTGTTTTTGAGAAAGCATCTGCTACCCAGAAATATTATGAGCCACAAAAGAAATTTCATTTAAGTCTCAAGATACTTTCTGTGGGTGACAGAATCAGTTTTCAAATGGGAGTCCATGCTGTCTTTCAGCGCAGACGTGTGCTGTGCGTCTCATTCTTCTATTGACTGTTGACCTAATTGCTTCTCTGTTTCAGTGGAAAATTGGGGAGTATTTAATATCAGATCGAAGAGACTGTATTATAAACCACCGGCTTGAACATGTTTCATTTTAAAATTTGAATTGCGATACAGGACAACTAATGCTTCTATAATACGACTTTCCTTCAAAGCTATTCATTAAAATGTAACTGGGAAGGTTTTAAAACATGCAAGCAATTCTACCTGCTGCTCAAAGATATGTACATACGTGATTAAAGTACAGTATTACAAGACACATGGAAATTAACCCAACGTACAACAATGGTTAGGTCAGAGGAGCAATGGCGGAAAGAACAGGACATACAGGTGGGGAAAGGCACAGTCACTGCGTGATTGACGGTCTATTTCTTATGCTGGATTATGGTACAAAAAGATCTCTTACTAGTCTTTATGACTTCGTACATGTCCTCAGTGTAATTATTGGATATGCCTTTTGGTAGGAGCTATAAATACTTTGGGAAGCAGTTAGTTTTGCTACCATGTCACCTTCACATCGCCTGACTTCCTAAACTATTCATTGAGTCAGAAAACCATTTCCCTCAGAAAGTGACAGAAACTGCTCTAACTGCCACTTTGTGGGAGAAAACTGTCCTCTGCTTACCAGGAGCCAAGGACTTCACCTCAACCCTGGAACAAAGCAGGCTGCGAAGAAAGTCCCTGGGTTTCTTTTCCTTGGGGCTGCTGATGCCTGTGGCATTGCGAACACAGGACGGACCACTATAGCTCTATGAACTCCATTTTGGAGGGTCCTGAGAGGAAGGTGAAGGCAGATGTTAAATGAGCCCAGTCTTTTTATTTATCTTGAAAACTTCAGAGCTATGTGGCAGAGCACCAGAGCTTTCTGAGCTTCTACCCATTCCCCACCATGTTGCCTGTCCACTTTCCCCTTTAAGACACAGAACCAGTTGTGGTCTCTGCCGCCTGCGAGGCACACACGGCTTCAGGGACCAGAACCCCCACTCCCTCAACAGCCCATTTTTCTAAGTTGGAATTTGGGATCAGTGTCTTCAGGGGTTCTCCCATTATCTGTCATTACCTGAGTGATTCTTTATTCTCTCCCAAAGCTCGATGGTAATGAGTTTCAACCCTAGGGGAGGTTCCTAATTGTTTTCATAAACTGATACCGGGAATTGATGATTCTTGGAAGATAATGTTAAATGCCTGTATCACTCTCCTATCAAGTACTGCATTTAAATAGCAGACCTGAGATGGGGTGTGAGAAGACGTGACTCCCACTAGGAATACTTGTGTGACCTTTCTCTAGCAAACCGAAATCCTTCATACCCGAAAATTTAACGTTTCCAATGTCATTTCACAAGTGAAAAAATTAAGGCATCATATAAAGGCATACTTAGGAGCTGACGTGTTGCAGAAACAGAAAGCCTTTATGTATGTGGCCCACTTTGTTGGTGGTAAAAGGGACATGAGAGAGCACACAGTGTGGCCAGTAATTGTTTAAATGTTTTTATTGCTCCTATCATTCTGCTTTTAGGGAGGCATTCTGTCTGTACGTCCTGTCCTGTTGCAGGCCTCCGCCTCTCTCTGTAGTCTTGCACTCTGCTGGGTTCATACATTTTGGTAACTTCCCCAGCCTTCCTGGTAAGCAGTTATTTTTGTTACCTCCCTATATTTTAGACGTAAGAAACTGAGAAGAAGTTGATGTGCTTTGGGTCCCATGGTGGTAGAGGCAGGTCTAGAACGCAGATTTTCCAGGACTCTTTTAGTAGGCTTTGGTTGATTTAATTGGTCAAGACCACCCCTTAAAGAAGCAGAAGGGGAAAACATTTGTCTCTTCGACTTTTTCCCTTCTTTCGTCCTTTTCCTGCCTCTCACTATCAGAAGAAACATGAATTTATAAATTGCTAATACCATACCGTAGACTTATTTCATGTTAACCCATGGCTGTATTTGTATCCTAAGTGACCATAAGGAGAGGAATGCAAAAGAATTGACTTCTGGCACTAAGATTTCAGACTCTGGCACTTGTGATAATTCTGAACAAGTGACTCTTCTCTGTTGCCTTCCAAATCATACAGTGACAAGGTTGCTCATCCATGCAGATATAAGGCTAATCCTTTATCCAAAAGCAGCCGCCACGATCTCCCTGCTGCAATGGGCCAAAGAGCAGAGGGGGCAGGTGGCGGTGGTGGCGGCAGCACCTTTGGTTGTGCAGCACTGGGCCTGCTTCCTCTCATCCCAAAGAGATAACCCAGAAATTACATCCTCAAACTTATTTCCCCAGAAAGAAAGGGAAGGGGAGGGATAACTTAAAAAGAAGAAATTTCTAATATGATATTAGACTGTAATTCATAGGGAAATTTATGCCGGAGATATGAATTTCTGAAAATAGGGGGTTTTTTTAAAGGGAAACTCTGACACATCCTTAATTATAGAGTAATAAATACCAATGGTATATTATCTTCCGATATTTCCTTACACAGATACCAAAGCATGCAGCTGTTTTTGAAAACTGATAATCAAGTACAATATAAGTATATTACATCTTGCACTCACAACACACCCTTCAACTAAGCAGCATGATGGAGCACTTAACAGTGAGAAACAGAGCTGCTCATAGTAGAAACCCAACTGAACAAATGAGCTCTGAATTGTAACTTAAGAATCGTAGTCAAACCAAAGTGCCTGTCCGTGCCAGGAAAGGCATTCCAAAGGCAAAGAGCATGCCAAGTAAAAAGTCTTTCTTCAGGATTATGGAGGCAGTTCTGAAAAGCCAGCATAACTTAATGATCAATCAGAAGAATATAGAGCAGTAACTACACAACTGAAGGATGCATAAAAATTGTACAAAGCATTAATAGTGGAATGGGGAGGTAGGATGGGATTTAACCAGAAAATATGAAGCTCTTGGAAAGCTCCATTTATTGCCTTCAATCCAGGCAGCAGAAAGAAAGAGAAAGAAACAAACATGGTCAAAGAAAAGTATGTGGACAAATGTGGGGGGTAGAAAAGGAAATGAAGGTTAAACAAGGCCAATGTGATTCCGAATAAAAGGCAGGGAGGGAAGTATGAGGAGCCAGCTGCAATTACTAAATGTTACATTAAGAAGAGCTGAAATTGAGAGGGGGAGGTCTGGGTATTTTACTAAGTGGATTAATGTCCTCTTCCTTGGGTGTCTGAAGTTGCAGATTTTAATTTATTTGGTGCAGGGATCTATTGTGAAATTCTTAATGGGAGGGGGATAAACAGAAACAATTATAAACACTTAGGAAGTAGAAAAGAAGAACATAAAATCCTTTCTATAAATTTAACTATAATAAACAGGGCTCAAAGCTATGGACAAGGGTAAAGAGTTAAAAAAAATATTTAGTCCATGATAATAGAACATAAAGGGAAATAAGAGGTGCATCCAAAAAACAAACAAAAGAACCAAAAAGAAAGAAAAAAAACCCACATAGATGTGTAAAGACAGATTTTGAATGATTTAGGAGCCAGTTTTATTGCTGCTCTCCTTTCTCAGCCCATTTAAAAAAATAAATCATAACTCTGGCATTTAGAAACCTAGTCATGAACATCATTTATTAATATAAACTTAATCCTGTGCTGTTTTTCGGTGGGTGGTAAGAACATGAACTAACAACTGGCCTAAAACGATGGCAACAGGATGATCCACTCAAACACAGGAAAGCTATAAGAAAAGAAAAACTCATAATTTGCTCTTTCACCTTATTTATTTTACTGAAGGATAAAGCCAAAAAGTGGAGAGGGTGTGGCTAAATCACTAAAGGACTAGATGCCTAAATGGAAATTTTTAAAGTTTTCCTAAATATGTATCAGAAGCTGAGGAGAGAATTGAAACCTTGTGTGATTTGCATCGTTTTGGTAATCTGCTAATCTGCTAATCTACTCCCCGGGAAGGTGAGAAATAAAGAAAGCTCCCTGCCTTCTACAATTGAAGAGACTAGGACAGAAACTTAATCGTGTTCTTACTCCCTGAGTGTACCTCGGCTGTCATCTGGCTGGCAACCGGTCCACAGATGTATTGGTTCAGACATTTGCCTGGCCAATAACGTTAGCAGTCATTTAAATTGTTAAATATGGATCAGGAGGTATTTAAGAATTACTGATATGCAGCTATTAATATTGAATGCAAATAGTATTATTTGGGGTGTGAGCAAATCACTTGACTGGAACCACAGGAAAAAGCACTTTGAAAATTTATTTCAAAAATGCGGTGGGGAAAATGGTGTTGATGAAAGAAAAAAAAACAATGGAAAATGGAAAAAATATTACCTACAACGAGGAAGATTGGTAAAATGTCTAGGCAAAGTGGCCTCGGCTCCTTCAAGCTGATGCTTCATTCTATCAGCCATATGTAAACATAGCTCATGAAGAGACAGACCCTCTGTTTCTAAAGCTGACCCAGCAACAAGAGGAAGAAAATACATACTGCCACGGTAGCAGCTCAGGGTGATCCTCAGAAGTCATCTGCGCGCTAATTTTAGTGTCAGAGGTTTGTAATGGTCAGTGAGTGGACTTTGGATTCTTAACATTTGTCTACCTTCTTTGGAGAATTCAGGACATGGTGGAGTTGAACTGGCATCTTAAATCCCAGGGACAGGGTGGAGATTGCCTTGTGATCATGATTAATTAAAAGGAAAGGAATCAAAGCAGACATGTCTCCCTTTTCTGTTGGAGCCGCAGAGCCAGGGACGGGAACTTGTGCTCTCTCGTGCTTGCAGCTATCCATGTTCCCTGGCTTTCAGTCCGTTTGGCTTTTCCCTTGTATGTCTAATGCTGTGATAGCAGGCCAATAAAATAGAACCTATAAAATTGCAAAACAAAATGTGTGTATTAGAATTTTACTGAAGATAATGAATTGCAACACTCTAAGCACCAAATTTTTAAACTTAAAATATATGAGTAATGAAGTTCTAAAGAAGCAAAATGTGCTCAAGCGGAGTATTTATAGTCCCTTTTTGTAAGAGGTTCCCCAGACCTCTGGGCGCATCAGCAAACTGTCCTCCTACACAGCGGAGCGTGCAGCTGCGATTTGGCCCTGGGCACCACCTACCCAGAGTCACTACCTAATGCCTTTTACATTTGCACACGTTACAGAAGAGGAGAGGTGGGAAGAGACGAGAAGGGGCCTTTCCCCCGTCCGCGCTCTGTTTCCTTTTGTCGCGGCCGTCAGCTGACACATGGAAAATGTGGTGTACGCTTTTGTTTGCCTTTAATCTGTAATTAAGGATCCCTTGTCTGGGGCTTGCTACTTCTTGCCTCCTCCCCTCCTTGCCTCGCGGGTCTCCCGCCCTCGGTCGGGTCTGGCGCGGCGCGCTGCAGCCCGGGGCTCGGGGTCGCCGCCCCGGCAGTGGGAAGGCGGCGGGCGCGGCGGGGGGCGCTCGCCTGCCCGAGAGCGGCCGGCCCCGGCTCCCCGAGCTCCGGCCGCGCGTGGCTTTCGTCGGGGCAGCGGCACGCGTTGCCCAGAGCGGGCAGGGCCGCCCCGCGGGGCCCCTCGCTGCCTCCCGCGCGCTGCGGGGTCGGCGGGACCCGGACCCGAGGGTCGCCGCGCGTCCGCTCCCCGGCGCCCCGGTGGCCGGCGAGCCCGGGCTGCGGTCTGCAGCGGCGCCCACCCTCGAAGCCCCGCTCCGTCCTGCCCGGAAGGGGTGGGAGGGGAGCTGCACCCCTTCTGGCGCGAGGAAGGGGGGCGCCTCCAAGTCCTCAAGTCGTAACCCGCTCCCCGGGGCGACAGCCCAGAGCCGGCAGCCGGAGCAGCCGGGGTCCGGCCAAGCGTGCGGGCACAGCCACCCCCGGCGGCGGCCTCGCCCCCTCCCGCGCCGACTCCCTCGCACACCCGCACTGGCACGCGCCCGCCGGCACGCGCACCGTCACGCACACACACCGGCACGCACCCCGACACACGCACACGCCGGCACGCACGCACCCCGACACGCGCGCCGCCACTCACAGGCCGGCACACGCACCCGCGGCGGGCGGCCCGCTCTGCCCCTGCTCGGGGGCGCGGGGCTCGAGTATTCCCTGGTGGGCGCCCCCGGGAAGGGAGCGCCGCCGTGGCCGGCCCGATCCCTTTTCTCCAGTCTCGGTGTTTTATTGAGCCGGGTTCCTTGAGTCGGCCAGGCTCAGTCCTCAGTAAGGGAATAAAATGAAGATGCACTGAGCAAAAACAGAACCAATGATTTCCTCTACAGCCCCCCGCCCCCGCCCTAGCAAACAGTTGACCTCAGTAAACCGGGAAGGGCGTGGGGCTGGGCGCGGAGTCTCCACGCGCGGATTCTGCCTGTGTATTTTTAAACCCTCCTGTCTGACTCTCTGGTGTATTCAGACGTGTGAATTCAATCCCACCCCCCGATGCTTTCTTTTTCTCTTTGCACCTGTATTTTGGTTTACAAACTTTGTTTGCCCCCCTAACCAGCAACTGGTTATTCAGGAGGAAGGGAAAGAGGAATTAAGCGATATTTGGGTAGGAGACTATTTAGAAGCATCACATTGATTTGTCCCTCATTTGCTCTGATTAAGTTTTCAAAAGACTTGGGGAAATCTCTAATATTTTGAAGCTTCTGTTTTTTAAAGCCTCCCCCACACTAGTGTTATTATTTATCATTATTTATTTGAGTGTACACATTTAGAACTGTATGTGCAGGAGAAAAGATGCCCCTGGCCCCTGATTTCAACAGCGCTGTTTTCCTTTCTCTCCGTGTGGGTTACGGCGTCATTTTCTCCCCCTCTCGCATCAGTAGAGAGTGTATACGAAAGCAGCGCACACCTGGGACTAAATACAAGAAGCGTTAGCCCGGGTCGTGTGTGACCATCCTTCATCTATTGCTGAAGATGTTCCTCCTCAGATTTGAAATATGCCTCAAACTGTAGGCTTAAAGATACGGATGGGTTGTGTGGTTCAAATGTGAGAAAGCAGTCAGAGGTAGAGGAAGGTTGGGAGAGGGTGGCCTACATAAGCCTACCCTTGCAAGGAACAAGAACACGTGGCAAGTGCATTAAGAGACTGTAAACAATGATAATCAGGCCTTTCAGAAATCATAAAACGGATTGAAATATCAGATTCATTATTTATTCATCACAGCACAACTTTGCAAATCTGAGAATAGTGTTTGGAAACCCAGTGCCTTCTATTTTGTACATCAAACCAGCAGATGGGTCTCCCAAACCGTGGCTAAAGGGTTAAAGCTATAATTTTAGAAAAGAATCTCAGGAAATGACACTACGATCTGATACATTTCCTTTTCTTTCTGGCAATAATATCCCCCAAAGAATACATATATACTTATTGATATCGTGATAATGTTTCTCGTTCTGAGTACAAGTGTCAGACCTATCCTGTTTAAGTGTTTTTAAAACTGCGAGGACACTTCCACTACTATGAAAGCTGACGAGCCAATGAAGGGGAACTTCTTTTAACTCCATAATAGCAGGTTACATAGTAAATGAACACTGATGGTCAAATAGCCAATTATGGTATAAATATCCGTTGTTTACAGAGAGGTGTTAAATGAGCCTTTGGAGCACAAAGGATTAGGCCCATCTAAGCTACAATTTGTTCTTCAACCCATTATGTCTTCCCTTTAAAAGGCCAGTGCCACTGTAGGTAATATGCACACAGAACATACTTCTCTATGTTGATTTTAGTTTGCTTTATTTCAATGCACACTGTTGTTTACTTTTTAAAATTTAAATAAATGTCAGCATTGTATAATTTCTATGTTAACAAAGCAGTGAGCAAAATCCCTTGTATGTTTATAAAATATTATTGTTTAATTCACATAGTTTAGAAATTCCAAATGTTGAGAATAGGAAGGAGGCCAAATACCATCTGTTTATAACTATGATGCATCGTAATATGTGTACTTTTAAAAGGAGTTTGGTCAATCATGCCACTATTTTATCTGCTCGGAATATGTTGAAGATTTAAAATGTAATTTACAGGATTACTTTTAGTGCGTTGCATCCAACTGTGAGTTGTAAAGAAATCGGTCTCTTCTGTTTTTCTCAAATTAATCATGGAACAGCCCCAATTAATGGGGGCTGTTAAACGTGTTGCTTTTTGCTTAGCTCCAGAATTCTTCTAACTTTGGCTCAGTGCACCTTCTTAATGCTGATAAAAACTCCAAGGACAAATGAAACAAAACACGCCTAGCTGTGTCTTTCTGCCAGGAGACAGTCACTTAGAATGGGAGGCAGGGTATGGTAGCTAATAATTAGCTAACATCAGCCCTGAGAAATCACCTGTGAAATACCCTTTGGTACTGAATTGAAAAACAACATTTGACATGCCCTGTTTTAAAATAGTGCATTCTTGTCCCTGACACTTAGGATTCAACTTACCTTTTATTTCAAATGCATCTAATTGCATACCGTATAACAAAGGGAGTATACTTACTTGCAATATGTGAGCAGGGTTTTGTTTTGTTTTGCTGTTGTTTTTTTTAAGTCACAAACTCGAGTTATTTAGTTAGGAACTTTCCCTTGCTTTGCAAACTAGAGAACCTTAACAACTGAGCCTTCAATTCCAGGCAGCCATAGTTTCGAAGTCCAGCGGTGGTTTTAGGGTCATCTACCATGGAGTCCCTTTTTCAAAAAGGAGAAACCAAAGATGAACTCAGATGCCCTGATAAAGATTTGAAAAAAATGTGATTGAAAACATTTATTAGCAAATGATGTTTCCTTGATTGATTTTTTTTTTTTTAGCAAGGTAGAATCAGTAAAAAGCTGCATCTTGAAATGCTTTTATAAACACATGCAGAAAGATGAAAACAAACTCCCAATAAACTGGGCATGTTCTGTATGTTTTACTTCTCAGTTGAGTGTTCAATGAAAAAATGGTGCTGTATAAAGTGGTTTCTCTGTACTATTTAGCAATAGCTGTTTTCTCAAACATTTTAGTTTTAGCAGCTTTATCTAAAATTGTAGCAACCTAGATTATGTTCTTATACATAATTAAGAACATTAAGAGTACCTTATCTAAGTGAACAAATTGACCTATATATAAATTTTTTTGATCTAAATGTTACATATTAAAAGCATATTTGTTTTCTTTCTGGTCAGATTCTGCCCTCCCCCCTCAAAAGAAATGAATCCATTGGCTCTTTACATTATAGAGAGATACTCAGGTTTGTTTTCATTGTTTTCCTTTGAGCCACAATAAGAAAATACCAGACTCCTTTTTCCTACATAATTGCTCAAGTGTACAGAGTAGAAGAGTCCGGAAAAAAAAAGATGTGAGGGGTAAAGAGAAAAGAAATTGGAGAAAGTGGAGGGGGAAGGAAGGTGAGAAAACCAGAAGATACAACTGGGATAAAAGAGGCTTACCAGACAAAGCTTTCCAAATTGCTTTGAGAAGACAGGACATAATCATTACCAGCATCGTCATTTCCAAATAAAACCTAGCTTGGTTGCTTTCAGATATTAAACAGCTAAGGGAAACTTTTAAGTGAAGCTTTTTTATATATGTGGACCAGTTTTTCCATTCAAATCCAACATTTTTACATCAAGTATGTCCTAGAAGATATCCATATTACCATTGTGGGAGACAGAGAAGAAGAAGTAGAGGCATTATCTGCTTTTAGGGCATTTACAATTTAGAAATAAGCTATACATGCATAAAATGACCAAGACTATGTATAATGTGCTGTTCTATGTTGCCTACAGTAAGTGTAAAAATAATGATATTAAATGAAAGAATTATTCAGACAGGCTTTCCTTGTGAGTACTTTGGCTAGCAGTTAATTTCTAAGCAAGTTAAACAAGGCTTAGAATGAATAAACTCTTCAGAACTCCCCTAGTCTAATGAATTGTAGTAGATATATAATCAAGATTGAAATTGGCACATAGGTGTGCATATCATATTCCCCTTAGAGCCATAGCAATGACCCACCGTGTGTGCATAAATCATTGCTGTATTCATGTTATCTTGACAGCCAAATCACTTCATAAAATATACTTTAATAAGTACTATTGAGCCCCAAAGTAAAATCATATAACTTAACCATTACCGAGTGAGCATTTATAGGTATCATATTTAAATTGGGTAAAAGACAAAAGAAAGGAATTAAGAATAAGAAAACTTATGGGAAACTATTTGCTGCTTCTGATTAATCTAAAGCATGCCATAAGCTTTTTTTCATTTTGCTTTTTATGAAGAATTACCCAAAAAGGTCAGTTGAGGACTGCAACTAAACAACAAAAACAAAAACAACAAAAATACTGCTTTTTAAAGGAGAGAATATGGAAAGTAGTAAACTCGCCCATTTTAAAAATTAAGAAGAAAAGACTTAAAATTTAATACACATAATAAATAATAAATATTCTTCAGTTTCATATGATGGCTAATTAAGGGAAAAGCCCATGTGGAAAATTTAGAAAGCGAGACAAATGTGACAAGGTACTAAACTCATTGTTCCTTTAGCCTTAAAGGAAAGAGAGTAGAGTGAGATTTCTTTAAAGTTTAGACCTGCAGTAACCTCGGAGATCAAATCAGACAAAATAAAAGGAATCCTAGTAGCTCTGCCACTCAGGCTCAAGTCTCATTGGCTCCACTCTGACCTTGGCGCCCCGAAGCCTCAGTCCCTGGATTCTTTGCTCTTTGGCTGAATTCCTGCCTTCTGTCAGAGACAGTCAGCAGCTGGGTCCGCGCCTTCTTCTCGTGGACCTTCTCTTGACCGAATCTGCTATCTGGTGTTCATTCTACTGCACTTGGGTAGCTCTTTATGGTTTAAGATATGCTTTTCCATCTATCAAATTTAGTGTTTATAATACCCTTCTGATATAGGTAAGCCACAGCTTTAGTCACGAACGTCAGAAGAAGCAACTCCAAATCTTACTGCTAAGACATTGCAGAGCTGGGACTAGATGTCATATCACGTGGGGCCCAGTTCGCCCTTTCCCTTCGCCTGGATTTCAGACTTTCCTCTTCATTGGGCTTGTGGGCATATGAACAAATTACAATTACACTCTTCATATTGGGGCTGGGCGGGGAGAAGGACAAGGAGGAGCAGAGGCAGAAGGGGACCAGGGAAGAAGGAAGAGGGAGGGGGAAGGAGAAGGGGAAGAAGAAGAAGAAGAAAGGAAAAAGATCCCTTTGGGTTTTTCTGTGAAGTGGGAAAGGAAAAGTCTTGAAATTGCCCCCTTTCTACTTACCGAAATTAGTAGATTAGTAAGGAGGGAAGCTCTTCCCAAAAGTCGTGTCCTATAAAGGAAAAATGAATTCTGAAGCTGTCACAGAGCTGTATGCTTTAATGCATAGAAGTCCGAAGCAGGTAACCCATTGCCAGAGGTCCTGAATGGGTTCCTGGGTGGGCAGGAGTCACCCACAAGCTGGATTTTGAGTAGAAGATGAAGAACCAGTCTGCTTAAGAAATGGACAAGAATTGAGGGAGACTGAAAAAAAAAAAAACCCCTGGTAAAAAGGAAAAGAAAATGGTCACAGGATACAGAGACATCGGCAAGGACTTAAAGCTAACGTATCCAGCAGCAAATCCCCTAAGGTGTCTCCCTACAGTGGACTATTCTATTTTTTTATTAGAGGGGTGAATGCCACTCAATGGTAAGCTTGCGCTGCGGGGTAATCTCCATCTGTAAGCCCAAACCTCCACTGAAAGTCTGCTACACCAAACCGTCTTGATTAATTCCACATTTGGGGAGTGGAGGCCCAGGGAGGGTGGGCAAAGATTGCATTGCAGAAGGCGTGTATGGAAGCAGAAAATAAGGACAGGAGACAATTAGGGAAAATGGGAGCCCTTTGAGAATGAATACCAAGGACAAGGAAACATATAAACCGGAGGTCTTGGGAAAAACCAGACAGCTGACTGTCGCTGTTGTGGACACTCAATGTATTGGCTGTTCAGCATCTGCCTACCCTTCTATCAGAATCTGAAGTTCTGTCTGAGGAATTCTTTCTTACTGAATATCATCGGGCCTGGAAAGTGAATCTTGCCTTAATAGAGGATCGAAAAGACCACATGGGTATTTCGGTCCATCTGACCTAGAGGAGCCCAACCAGACTGTTTCCACCGAAGACAGCTGTTGGGGCCTGCTTCCTCGGCTCCGTGGCTCTTGGGGTTCTTACCAATCAATCCCACGCCTCCCTTTGCTATTGTTCTCTGTCCATTAGGATTCTGTCAGGTTCAAAAAAGCAGAAAGCTCTGGCTCAACCGACTTGCTCAGTAAAGAAAAATTATTTCAGATAGAAAGAAGGATGGATACAGAGTGGCCGCGTCTTTCCACTCTGTCATCCTGACCTGTGAGCTTCTCTTTGGCTGGCCCCTGACATTCGCAAGAGGGCTGCAGCAATACAGCCATCACAACCTCACCACATACCTCTTTCCAGATGCAGGTGAAGGGATTTTTTTTGCTTGTGTGTCTTTCTGCAGCCAAGAAGACTTGAGCAGAAACCCATCAGAAGAATTCCCCACATATCTCATCCTATCATATATGTATGAATTGGCAGGGGCGTGGGACTGGTCTGTATCAATTAGAACCTAACCCTGAGCAGTATAGGTGAGGGACAAATAGACCATGAATAACATTAGGATGAAGTCCACAAAGACAAGAAAAAGGAAATGGCTGTTTGGTAGGCAACACATACTGGCAACTTCTTCTAATTAATATGTTTGTATCTAGAGTAATCAGATTTGGTCTCTGTTGCTTGTAAACAAAGAATTCTAATTAATAGGTTGGGCGTGGTAGCTCATGCCTATAATCCCAGCACTTTGGGAGGCTGAGGTGGGAGAATCGCTTGAGGCCAGCAGTTGGAGATCAGCCTGGGCAACATAGTGAGACCCCGTCTCTACAAAAAATAAAAAAATCAGGCATGGTGGCACATGCCTGTAGTCCCAGCTACTCAGGAGGCTGAGAAGGAATGATCGCTTGAGCCCAGGAGTTTGAGGCCGTAGTGAGTAATGATCACTCCACTGTATTCTAGCCTGGGGCAACAGAGTGACACTCTTGTCTCTAAAATAAGAATAATAATAATTATTATTATTAATACACTTGGTTATATAGCTACTACAGTCATTATTTAAATTTTAGATAGCTCCTGTAGATAATTTGCTTTTATTTTCGAAGTTCTTTTTTTTACTTTATTTTATTTTTTTTACACACATAAAGGAATGACTTGGATTTTAGAATTATATTTTTTACTCTTCTACATGTTAAGCATTTATTGACCCTGGCTTAAATTTTGCCTAATAATTTCCCAAATATGTTTAATGCCTTCCTTTTACATTTATTCCTGTGTTCTATTTCTGTTCATTCAGAAAATTCATGTAGTCATTAATTTCTTCTTTGTTGATTCAAAAACTATTGTTACGTACCTAATTTGTATGTGGAAGACATTGGATTAGCAAGAAAAAAAAGTTAAAACATTTGTATAAAGGCACGTTTTCTTTTTCACTTTATAACATTTTTAAAAGCAACAGGATGAAACTGAGAACCACGTGGATGGGATGTGTTTTCCCACGTTGCCTGCTTACTTTTCTCCATTGCTTGCGTTCTGCGGTGAGTATTGCTTTGACAGACAATTTCTTTGGGGCTTTAGGGGTGAGAATAGGGAGGAAAGGGAGACAGAACAAAAGTTCAGAAGGTTAAATTTGAGGGAGGAGGTTATCTTGACATGAGAGAGGAATTTGAAGGCATATAAAGGAGCAGAAGCAGCTGCCGTGTGAGCCGCTGTGTGGGGGAGGCAGAGGGGGTTTTGGAGAATAGCTACAGACTCTGTGCCCTTCATAGCGTGCAACAAGATAAATGACAAACTTGACTCATTTTGAAATTATTTTTGGTTGCTACACTGTTGTGTGGTTTGTTTGTTTTCCAATCATGATGTTCATGTGGGCTATTGCTTTGTAGTAGCCAAGGCTCTACTTGATTGTAAATGACAGAAATTAACTCACACTAATCAGGCATAAAATTTGGCTTGTGTGTTGAAAAGTCCTAGGAGACGATCTTGAGCATTATGAGGACCCGATACTCAAGCACCGTTCTCTGTTCTCTCTCTCTCTCTCTCTCTCTCTCCCGTCCCCTAGATCGAGTTCTTTCTCTGGAAGGCTATGTTGATGTGGTGGGAAAGATAACTCTTGTGTATTTCGTATGCTCTGTACAGCCACAGAAGAGAGAACCTCTCGTATCCAGCATCCAAATCAGACCCTGCAAAGGGACATTTATTCACCTGCTCGGGTCACTTTCCTCCACTGGTGGTAGAGGAGGTTGGGAATCCAGGGAAGACGTAATTCCAGATGACCACACCAGTGCTACGTTGGAATCCATTTAATTAGAATTATGGGGAGTGGTATGAAAGGGTAAAAAAACTCAAAACACAGAGACCTAACCTAAAGTGTTTGATGAACGACATTGAAGCTGAGATCTAGCCTTTGGCTAAGCAGAGTTGGGGGCTTGGGGGAGCATTCCAGGCGAAGGAACAGTCTTTGCAATGCCCCTGGGGCAGAAAAGAGCTCACTGAGTACAGAGAAGTGTCTGGAAAGCAGAGAGAAAACAGGCAAGTGCCAGAAGCAGAGAGGTGGTGAGGTTCAGTTTAGCATAGTTTAGTTCTATTTAGGCTGCCTTGTGTCTCTCCACAAAAATCACATGTTGAAGCCCTGATCTGGCTATTTGGAGATAAGACCTTTAGAGAGATAATTAAGGTAAACTGAGGTCATATGGGTGGGCCCTAATCCAATATGACTAGTGTCCTTATAAGAAGAGGTGATTAGGATGCACAGAGAGAAGATGGCCATCCCAAAGGAGAGAGGTCTCAGAAGAAACCATCCCTGCCAACACCTTATCTCAGACTTCTAGCCTCCAGAATTGTAAGAAAATAAATTTGTTGTCGAAGGCACCCAATCTGTAGTATTTTGTTTTGGCAGCCCTAGCAAACTAACACACACAGTATGCCCACTTCTAAGTACAATGCCCATGCATAGTTGCTATTCAGTATATTTTTGTTGGATTAATTAATGATGAAATGAATGAGCCATATCAAAAGGGCCATATGAAGGATTTTAAAACATTTTTATTTTATCTAAACAGCAATGAAGAGTCATTGATAGTTTTAAGTAGAAAAGCAAATTTACCAGATTTAGATATTAGGACGATTCCTCTGGCTGGATAACGGATTGGAGAGGGGGAGGATTAGCAGGTTGTCACAGCAGTCCGGGGGAAGATGCTGGTGGCCTACACTAAGGTAGGGGCAGTAGAGATGGAGACAGTGGATTGGTTTCAGATATGCTCAGTAGAGAAATCAATAAGGCTTGGAGATCGATTGGACAAGGAAGGTGATGAAGCATCAGGATTACTTTCTGGTGTGTAAAACTGAGACAGGAAACTCAGAGTCGGACTGGATGTGGGAGGTGGCTCACCAGTGTGGTTTGGGACAAGTTGTCTTTGGGATGCCTATTGGACATCCAAGAAAAGACTTACAGTTATGGGATTATTATGGTGTGCATACCCCCAAAATTTTCCCACTACAAATACTGGGATGCTAGATACAATAACATAAATATTCTTTATAGTTGAGTTTGGAAGAAAGTAAGAGAAATGACCAAGGTTGCCACACGGAAGACAGACTTATGAGCCTGAGTGGTGATCACATGAGCTAACATGGCCAGGGGTACGGGCTAGAGTGGGCTGGGCAGGTGCCTATGGTCTCAGGAATCTAGAGGCTGTTACTTTCATTCTCGCAGAGACCCATAAGAAAAGGCCTTGGAAATTCTGGGTGGGGGGCAGAGTTGAGACAGAACCTCTTATAGAAATCCAGGATCACTCACAGGCTATCCCTTCAGTGAACTGATAGTGTAAAAGTAACCTGCACACAAGCACAAAGAGGGAAAAAGGAAGTTTGTCTGTCTAGGCCTGGGTGTAGGTTGGAAAATAAGCCTCTCTAGACAGTTTGTAATCACAGACATGCACCTCATATAAGCTCAATGTCCAAACTACATGGCCCTAAAGTCCCGTGTTCAGATGTCAACATCTTCCCAGCAGAATCAAACTGAGAATGAATCTGGCGTGATAATACCTCATCCCAGGCCACGTACAATGCTTCTAGATGAAGCCTATTAAAGATGAGCTCACCATTCAAAATTACAAAACACATAAGAAAATAATCCACCTTGAGAGTTTTAGAAAAGAACAAAAATAGCAGAATTATACTCTAAGGAATTTCACATAATAGAATGATCAAAGGGAGATTATAAGGGACTCAGAAGAGGGAATGAGAGAAACTTTACCTATTAAAACAGATTGCCTACAAAGGAATGATGAGATTGACAATAGACTTCTCGATTGCAACATATTAGAAAAAATAAAATATCTGTAAAATGTTGAGAGAAAATAGCTGTCAATCAATTGTATATTCACATATATTTCATATGCTATACCTATGTCATTCAAGAATGAGGTCAAATACAAATATTTCATTCCTGATAAAGAATGAGAAGCTATGACTCACAGAACTTTGTTGAAAAATCAAGTTTTTCACCCTTCCTTCAACCCTAGGACAGGCTTGTTCTCCTGCCCTTGAACATCAGAACTCCCCCAGGTTCTCCAGCCTTGGAACTCCAGGACTTGCATTGGCAGCACCTGCCAGGTTCTCAGGCCATAGGCCTCAGACTGAGAGTTACAAAAACCAATAGAAAGAAATTGATCCCAGAAAAGAATGAAGTGTAAGGAGAAATAGTGACAAAATAAAATAGCAAATATGTAGCTAAATCTAAGTAAGCATTTGTGAGTAAAACCAAAATGGAACATTTCTTAACTTTATAATAGTTATTTCTGAGGCGAGGAAGGCAAAATTGGGTAATTCAACGCCATGAGTAATGTTTTATTCTTAAAGTTGAATAGTGGGCTATTCAACTATGATTCTATGACTCTTTATTTCTTTTTGTATGTCTTAAATATGCTGTAAGAATTTTAGAAATAAATTACATACATTTAAAAAGTGGAGTGGATACGAAGGTCTGGAAAATGGTAACATACAAGACAGATAGGGAATGATGAGACTTTATGTGTCATTATATTCTTGTATTGTTTAGAAGAAGCATAAACATATTTATTAACCCTAGACCTTACAAAGCCAAGGTAAAAGAATAGAGGTAAAATATACTATTTCCAAACAAGAAGAAATTAAAAAAAAATACATTGCCCTAAAAAAAGAACAAGAAAACAGGAAAATAGAAGGATGGTAAACAGAAACACAAAATATAATGGTGGAAATAAGTCCAAATATATAAAACATTACAGTAAATATAAGCATTCAAATGTTGTTGACTAAAACAGATATTAAATGATCAAATTGTCAAAATTCAGTTAAATAATATTTACTGAAAACACATCCAAATCTTAAGGGCATAGAAAATTTGGAAGTAAAAAGATCTAGGAAAGAAACAGCAAGCAAATATTAACTGACTGGGGAAAAACGTTTTTATATTAATATCAGAAAAAAATAGACTTTAAGGCAAAAAACCATTATTGAACTGTTGTTAGGAATAATGGTGGCTAGTAAATAATTTGAAAAAGGAATAAGTCAACTGGAAGACATAACAAATGTGAACTTGTGTGCACCAAATAACATGCATTCAAAATATCTGAAGCAGAAACTGATCAAATTGTGAGGGAAAATTGACAAATCCACAATCACAGTGGAAAACTTTTAACTCTCTTCTCTCAGTAATTGGTAGATCAAGCAGACAAAATCTTAGTGAGGATATAGAAGATTTGAACAACACAAATTACAAGCTTGATATGATGGATATATTATATATCGAACTTATATTGAACCTTAAACCCAACAGTTTGAGAATATGAAAATTTTCAAGCACACTTCGAGCACTCACCAAATTGGCCACTGTGATGGTTAATTTTAGGTGTCAGCTTGACTGGATCAAGGGCTACCAAGGTAGCTGGTAAAGCATTAGTTTTGAGTATGCCTGTGAAGGTGTCTGCAGAAGAGATTGGAATTTCAATCAGTGGACCGAGTAAGAAAGATCCACTTTCACGCAATTTAGGCGGGCGCTATCCAATCGGCTAAGGGCCTGGATAGAAAGAAAAAGACAGAGAAAAAGTGAATTCTTTGTCTTTCTCTTCTAGAGCTAGGACACCCTTCTTCTGCCCTTGAACATCAGAACTCCAGGTTCTCCAGCCTTTGACCTCCAGCACTTGCACGACCCGGGTTCTCCGGCCTCAGGCCTCAAACTGAGAGTTACACCAGGGGCGGCCCTGGTTCTGAAGGTTTTGGATTTGGACGAAGCCATGCCAGTGGCTTTCCTGGTTCTCCGGCTTGCAGATGGCCTGTCATGGGACTTCTCAAACTCCATAATCACATGAGCCTATTTCCCTAATAAATCCCTTCTCATATATCTATATCTCTTTATATATATATATCTCTTTATATACATCTATATCTCTTTATATATATATCTATCTCTTTATATATATATATATCTTACTGGTTCTATGTTTGGAGAACTTGGACTAATACAACCACTAATTGGACCTCAAAGAAAAGCTCAGTACATACCACAGTTGATCTGAATATGATTAATTTAGAAATTATAAACTAGAATTGAACACAATGTCATTAAATTAGAAACCAACAACAAAAATCCTCAATATGTTTGCAGGTGGAAAATATACATAAACTAATTTGTAATGAAGAATTGAAGGATAACAAAAATATTATATGGAAAAACTTGAGTGATATTCCTCCTTCTTCCTGAAAAATTCAGTCCTAAAGCCATTAGCTGAGACAGAACAAGATAGGAGAAGCTGCAGTGGTCCAGAGAGGGTATTGTGGCCCAAGGAGGATGAGGAGGACAGCACTCGAGGCTGGCAGGTAGCCTGACATGAGGAATCCACCTGAGTGGGACAAGAAGGTATCACACAGGTGGTTGACCTGGTGTGAGGAGTCAGAGTTCAAGTAGGGAGAAGAGGACATTTGGGTGGGGCAGGTGTTCACAGGGAATGGGAGGCTGGTTGCATAGAATGAGGTTGATTGCATAAACAAATACCAAAAGAATTATGGAAGCTAACCTTCTCACCATTAGAGAAGGGAGCTACATATATGGAAAGAGAAAACTAGAACAAACATGAGAAATTGAAGGTGTCAGCATGGACTCATGGTATGCAAAATACATAGACATAGATTGAGATGTAAATATGTGGTGGACACATACACATAGCTTTCTTTGGCTAGGACCTAGAAGTAGCAACACTCCAATAGGAGCAAGTATAGCACTTACTTCCTGGCTTCTAGGTATCATTTTACACTGAAAGGAAATAGAACTTGGAGAAATGGCTGATTTGGGGGCTAAGGGAGGAACTGTACAAGAAAGCCGGGAACGTAGTGTGCCAGAAAGCAAGGGAGTGTTTTTTAAAAATGATGACAATATGTCAAAAGGACTTAGAAGACAGCTTAAAAGGGCTCCTGCTGGCCAAATTAGCCATAATTTGAGTGGCAAAATTAATACTGATAGTAACAGTGATAGTAACTTACAGTAACTTGTGATATTAAGTAAAATATGAGACCAAACAGACATAAATAAATAGACAATTAAATAAATAAATAAATTTAAAGTATGATGAGGAACAGGAAGGATATTTGCACAAGTGCTGTGGTTTCAATATATGTGTCCCTCCAAAATTCATATGTTGGAAGCTAATACCCAATGTGTAAAGAGGTGGGGCCTTTTGGGAAGTGACGAAGTCATGAGGACTCTGCCCTCAAGAATGGATAGTGTTCTTACAAAAGAGGTTGAAGAAAACACCCTAGAGTCTTCTCTCCTTTTTGCCTTCCTGCTGTCTGCCATTGAGGACACAGAAATAAGGTGCTATCTTGGAATCAGAGAGCAGCCCTCACCAGACACTGGCATCTCGAACTTGGACTTCCCAGCCCCCAGAACAGAAGAAATAAATGTTGTTTATGAATTACCCAATCTCAGGTATTTTTTTATAGCAGCATGAACAGACAAAGACACATAATTTCAAAGTACCTTCCCACAAAAAGGGGGGAAAGGTCACTTTATGGTGGAAGGCCCTAGAAGGCATCAATTTTATGAAATGGTCAAAGTGAACATCAGTTACTGAAACTACATGTGACCTGGTAGGATGCACTGAGAAGAAGAGAGCATCACTGCTATAATTATTATAAGGAAACATCAGACAAACAAATTGACATAAATTCTATAAATTAACTGGACTCATCTTCAAAAGCATCAAAGTCATAAAAGTCAAGGACAGATGGAAAAATATTCCAGACTGGAAGAGCCTCAACAGATATAACAACTAACTGCAGTGTGTGATTCTGAACTGGATCTTTTTGTTTCAAAAAATATCACTGCATTAATTGGTGAAACTGGAATGTGGTCTGTAGACTAAAGGGTAGGAGTGGATCCAAGTTCCTTTTTTGATTTTATTGGTTGAGTTGCAGTTAAGTAGAATATTCTTATTTGTAGAAAACACATATTAAAGTGTTTGGAGCTAATGAACCATTGGGTCAACAATTTATAAGTATTCAGGAAAAACAAATTATTTGAATTATATACAAATATGTATATATACAGCTTTTTTTGTAAATTTTTGATCATTTCAAAATTTAAAGAAAACCAATAACAAAATAAAAAATGCATGATGTACCTTAAATAGTATATAGAGGCAAAATACAATCTTCACAATTTATAATTAAAAAGAAGAAAGATGAAAATTAGAGCCAGATGCAGTGGTGCGCACCTGTAGTCCCAGCTATTTGGGAGGCCAAGGCAAGAGAATCGCTTGAGCCCAGGCAGAAGTTTGGGGCTATAGTGCACTGTGATAGCACCTGTGAATAGCCATTGCACTCCAGCCTGGGCAACATAGCGAGACCTTCTCTCTTAAAAAAAAAAAAAAGAAAAGAAAAGAAGGAAACAAAGAAGGAAGAGAGGGAGGAAGGGTGGAAGGAAGGCAGAAAGAAAATTAGTGAGTTAACTGTCACTAGTCAATAGGCAAGGAAAAAAAATCACTGCTAACTAGACTCTAAGAAAATAGGGAAAAAAGGAAATTAAAAGGTCACACAACATTAATGAAGTAGAAGACAAAGAAACAAGAGGGAGGATAAATAATGATCTTTATTCACCTTCGGGCATTAGCTAGGTCCTTATTTGTTTAGGCAATGGATGCTACTGCACAAAGAGAGAGGAAAAAAGAATGAGTTCTTAGCTTTTTGAATTTCAAAACCCTGGACATTTGTGTATCAGACAGGAAGGTCCTAAAGACCTCAAGACATGACATTAACATCATGAACCAAATATTTGGGAAGAATAGATAGGAAGCCAGTGACTGCCACCCCATATTAAATGATGATCTCCTAGGCTGAAGAAGAGAGAGAACAGGAGGAAATTGTCAGAAGGAAAGCATAGCACTTTGATGTTGGTGGCATCTCTGTGAAAGGACTGTGCCGTGACCCTCTACACCTAAGCTGGGAGAAATGCCCATAGGGCAGGACAATCTGGGAGCAAGGGCTGTGTGGTCTTATATCTTGGGAGAACCCAAGGAGGCTTCCATCCTCACTGATTCCCCCATGCCCACCTCAGCACAGGAGCAGAGCAGAGAGGTGGTGGTGTGGTGTGTTCAGGTAACCAGTCTGAGAGAGCCTCTGAGTTCCTGATATCCCAGAGGTTTCTAAATGAGCCAGACAGCTTCTACAGGCCGAACACGCTGAGAGGTGTTTAGCCTCAGATGCCTCACACTGGCATAGCAAGGTTGGGGTTAGAGTTAGGGTAGGTATGGAATAATGAATAAGGGCCAGGTGGCATAGTGACATCTCAGAGACATGCATGAATTGACACTGGGGGACCACAAAGGGCAACATATTTTTCAGTGACTGTAAACATGGATAGATTATGGCTCGAATCCTAGCCCCTTTTTCCTTTGTAAGTTACCCTGAACATAGTTCCAAAAATATCCCAATGGCTCCTTTATAAGTTATTGGATGGATGGATGAATGGATGGATGGATGGATGGATGAGTGAATAATAAAGGAAACCCCTAAAGTACATCATTTTAAAAGCCACCGTGTTTCAGGACTTCACCTAGGAAAGCCACCAGAGATAGCCAAACTGCCCTCACACACTCATGCCCATCCTCGTGCAGCTTTCCAAGATCAGCAGCAACTACGCGTGGGAGAAGGGTAGGTTCTTACATCCTCTCCACCTGCAGCTGAAATAGCACCACGGTCGGCTGACAAGCAAGTGACTTTGCAAAGCAGTACATAGGAACAAATATCATTAGGAGTTTCAGAAACTAAAACGTGTTTTAAAAAGACATGTCTTCCACGTTTACTTGTTTACTGAAGAAAACTAAAGGGCGTTTGAATTATTTTCTACCCTGTTTAAAATCTTCTCTTTTTATCTTGGCCTTTCTAGGTTTTTATTTGTATACTGAGGGAGATCTTAATGGAAGCAAATTTGTAATTCTAAAGCAGTCTACAAATGTACACTCGCACAGCATAACCAAACCACAGTTTTATGCAGATTTTTTTCCTCTGTCTTAGATTCTGAAGCTCTTAAAGGAAATGTTAATGCAATGGTGTGTCACAACTGCTGTTAGAGAAGTCCAAGGGAAAAGAGTACAACATGCTGATCAACCTTGGCAGTCTCCACATACAGCGTGATTATATTGTAATACTGTTTGATGCAATCGTATGTTTGATCAATTTCAAGAGATGAATATCACCTCACTTCAAACAATATGATACGGTCTCATTGTATGGAATTATGGCTGCTGTCAATCAGCATATGGCATAACCCTTAAAGTGCCATCTTTGGGGAATGTCATAAAAATGACTGCAACACTTGCATTAATTAGTAAGTTTTTGCACTAAAACCAAGCAAAACCTGTTAAGACAATGTATCTGCTATATCTGTTCATGTCTCTTATCATAGTAACATGTTTATAACCCGTACATGCATATCCTCAACTGATTAGTTCAACTTGTTAGTTAGAAAAGCACGCTAACAAAAATGATATCATGAATATGAGCCCCTCTAGGTGAATCATTAAGCTATCTTTTCTATATTTTGTTTCATGATCCCCAAATATACACCTGCCTTAAACCAACTAACTATCTTAATCAAAGTGAGAGGTAGGTGGAAAGAAGGACAAATATTAAATTATCACTAGGTCTGTGGTCTCAAGAAACCAAACTCAAAATTTAAGCCTCAATAAATGGCAAATAAATAGCATGTGGATAGGTTTAGATGTGATAGATACGGAATTGGAGTCTTTGCAATGTTATTAATTTCACTGTGTCAAGGATTATAGAGCATTTTGAATGATTAAGACTTATAATCTTTTTTTTATGGAATATTTTTCCCTCTTGTTTAAAGTTGTATTTCTTTGTTGTTCATTATTGTCCTTCTGTTAGGTTTTGCCATCATCCTTTAGTAATGACTATTATTTCAATTTTCCCCAATGTATCAGTAATTTGAGAGATTACTTCCTGGGTGTGATAGATACTACTTTGACCTGAGACTTTGCACACTTTTCCCAAGGTGGCTCATACCCCCCAGATGTCAACCATGTTTGTTGACAGTGTACATATCACTGAAGTATTGGGAGCCATTTCCTGAGGAATTCCTCTCTCATCATGTCTCCTGGCATTCTTCTTCCCACTTTTTTCAGTGTTCTTTACTTCCTTTATCAACTGAACAGTCACTGCTGTGGTGGGCAGACTTCTGAGATAGCCACCCATGTTCCCTGCCTCCTGGTACACACAACCTTGTGTAATTCCCTCCCCTTAAATGCAGGCTGGAGACTGGGCGTGGTGGCTCACGCCTGTAATCCTAGCTGTCTGGGAGGCCGAGGCAGGCGGATT
>NW_012141524.1:2693677-2801177 GCF_000956105.1 Propithecus coquereli
AAAAAAAAAAAAAAAATGGTAGCCGGGCCCTGATTGAGAGGACAAAACATTGCAAGGCTGTGAATCAGAAAAGAGGGTTTGATTAAAGGCAGAAAAAAAAAAAAAAAAAAAAAAAAAATGCAGGCTGGACCTAGTGACTTGCTTTGAATGAGTAGAATATGGCCAAAGTTATTAGATGTCACTTCCATAATTAGGTTATAAAGGACTATCCCTTCCATCTTGCTAGCACAGTCTCTCTCTTGCTGGCTGTGATGAACCACGTTTCCATGTTGGAGAGCCCCATGTGGCAAAGAGCTGGGGGACACCTCTGGCCAAGAGCCAGCAAGGCACTGAGACCCTCGTTGCAATAGCCTGTGAGGACCTGAATCCTGAGGATTCGGGTAAGTAGCTTGGAAGGGGATCCTGCCTCAGTGGAACCTTGATGTGTCTGTGCCACCAACTGCCATCTGCATGGCAGCCTCATAAGAGACCCAAAAGCAGAGGACCCTGCTAAGCTGTGCCCAGATTCCAAATCCACAGAAACTATGGGGTAATATGTGTGTGTTGTTTGGGTTTATTTGTTACACAGCAATAGACAACTAACACATCTACAGTCATCCCTAAGTATCGGTGGGGGACCCCCACAGATACCAAAATCAAATCCATGGTTGGTCAAGTCTGTTATATAAAAAGGCCTAGCATTTGCATATAACTTTTGCACATCTCCCAGATACTTTAAATCATCTCTAGATTACTACAATGTAAATCCTATGTAAATAGTTGTTATACTGTATTGTTTTAAAATTTTATTTTTTATTGTATTTTTTAAATTTATTTTTTGACTATTTTCTGTCCATGGCTGGTTGAATCTGTGGATGCAGGACCCCTGGATACAGAGGGCCGACTGTGCTAGCTCTTTTGAACATACTTGGCAGCTCACGACAGCTCCTTTTGTAGTGACTAGTAAAACAGTGCGGTAGGGCTGGACATCATCACACTTTTGCCTTCATGGTATAGAAGGTTTTATACTACTGACAGGTTCTATGGAAGTACTGACCAGGTCCACCAAGAAATGTGTGCAGTTTCTATGGCCTTCCCATAAAGATCCTACTATTATTTGTGGACAAGACATATTGACCAGTGTTCACTCTTTTGGTTAGGATTGTAAAGCTTTGAAGTGTAAAGATGTTATTTCCTTTTCCAATGCAAGTTTTGGCAAGTTGGTACACAGGGACTATGGAAATATAAAATGGTTTTTATTCATGTTACCAATGCTCTATTCTCAGATATGTCTGTCTTGTTTTACGTATTCTTTCTCACATCGCCACGTCATGTCAGCAGCTGGTTGAGTTCTAGGCTTTGTGGTAGAATTGTTGACAACCCTGTTAGAACCTTCAAAAAAAGTTAGACGTAGGTTGTCTTATTACTGTAGCTGTGATGATATGAAATATTTGTGAAATATTTTATTATTTACTCAATTATGTACATTAATAGAGGGAAATAGTGATGAAAAGTATTTCCAACAGTCAAACATTTTTATTTTGTGATCTAATATATATTTCAATCTCTCCTAGGTGTTTTAACCTAATATTATGATCTGATTGTTTCCTTGACTCATCTCTACTGCTAGTGTAAAGAGACAACCCAGTCAGGTGTTGGGTAGGAGAGGGAAGTCTATTTGGACATGTTCCACGGGTGGGCCACATGTGATTTATCAAGAATTTATTTACTTAAAAGTTCTCAAGTAATCTAGGATTTAAAACAATAGTGGAAAAAAATGAGACTTTTTTCTTTATTAGATTAACAAAGATTTTTTTAAATGCATTATATCCCATTTTGATTATAGGGAAAATGGCTCATGCACAGTTGGTGGGAGTGTAAATTGGCACAACCTTTTTGGAGAGCAATTTAACAAACTACTTCAACATTTTAAGTCCATTTCATGTCTGAGAATTTATGCCAAGAAAATAAATCTGAACTTGCAAAGATGTTAAAAGAGGTTTATTAAGGCACTATTTATAAGAATAAAAAATTTAATACAACCTATCTGTCAATAGCTTTAAATACATTACGAATTATACAAAATAAAGGCTACCATGGCCAGTTAAAGAGAAACATTTGTACCTTGGAGAAGTATCAGCAATATGCCGTTAAATTTGTAGTTAATATTAACTATACACACACACAGACATACACACCATGGTTCCAATTTCGTTTAAAAAAAGTCAACCCTGTGTGTGCATGGAGAAACGACTGAGGGCATATACCTACACCAAATCATTAAAACTGGTTTCCTCTAATAGAGAAATTATTGTGAGATATTGGAATATTTTGCAGTGAGCATGTATTATTTATTAGTCAGAAAAGAGCTATTTTCACTTTGAAAAAATTCTACATATTAATTTTTGTCTTTTCTCTTTTGGACACTGAAAAAAAATTCAACACATAATCATCTGTTTCATTTTGTTCTCCATTTGCCCATCTATTTTTTATGCATTAGCTCAGTTAGCGTTTATTAAGCACCTATCATGTGTCCAACACTGTGGTAGTCACCGAAGAAACAATGATAAACCAGACAATGTCTGACTCTAATGTAAAAGGCAAGTAAATTTCATGTGAAACAAAGTTTATGGATGCTCTGTTAGGGTAGATGCAAGAAAAGGTGGCATCACAGAGGAGAGAATGATCAATTTAAAATTATGGTACAATTCATGAATCGGTGTGTCATCTTTGTCATCCACTACAAAATTATAAATATTTTGAGACTGATTTCATAGCACATACTTGTGATACCATCTCTATCAGAGTACCTATACCACAGTACAATGTGGATGTGTTTACATTAATTCATTTTGCATATCATTCTGTTTTTAGTATCAAACTATCAAAAAGGCACATTTTTCAGAACAGTTTTGGTCTTTAAAAAAAATCACACATTTGTAAGCAGTGATTTCAATCCTGTTTTAAAAAAATACTAAACAAATTGATTCCCCAATCCAGATGATAACAGAATTCATGAAATTTCTGCAGGCATTTCACTTTCCATAGAATTTCTTATTCAGCAGGTATATGAGAAGGTTTACATTCACTTTAACCTTATCAAACATTTTCATTACAGCTACTCCTTCATATTGCATCTGAAGTAAATCCTGAAATTGTAAGGAACATCATTAAATCTCAACTTTGACATTTTGCACATTTAAAAACATACTAGAAGAGTTTGTTGACCAAAAAGGCCCAGGATCTTGCTGATGGTGTGCCAAGTGTTCCAAAAATACCTTTACATTCAAGGTAGTCATTGCTAGAGTAGTGCTTTTTGAACTTTTGGAATGTATGACTCACTTTCAAATACTAGACTATGCAGTGGCAAAATGGAATGAATTTAAAAATTCAGAGCACCCTCGACAAGTGAGCAATAGCTTTAGGCCTAGAAAGGTTTTAGTGTGTTTATAAAGGTATCCAGGGTATCCAAGAAGCTAGTCACATAGCTCCCACTGAGCAGAAGACAGTGTTTGAGTAAAATGTTTACATTCTAATGACACCTCATAGGTTAACCAATCTTGAATGAACATACACGTCATTTATATAGAATATATGTGTAAATGCACTTACGTGATGCATACTTCTATATACACAACTGGGAAGCAAAGATTTAGTAGCCATGCACACCTTTCATTCCTGATTTGAAGTTTTTTACTTATCACAAAAAGCGAATTGGATGGCGGAGCACCAACCCAACATTCCATCAGGACAGACATCAATACAAGCTAATGAAACAGCTTAAAACTGACCAACATTTGATGACACACCCATGAAAGGTGGGGTGCAGGCTCAGGGGTTTTAGCAGAGACTCTGCGTGGATGCAGAATTGTTACGCACATTCTGCTTCTGTTGCTTTCAGTAGAGTCAATCGGTTGGTATCTTTGCTGCTATTTCATAAGTGATTGCTGGCACTTAGACAAAACTCATTGGAATAGTTCATCCGGAGAACACTTGCCCCTTTTCCAAAGGCCTTCGTACTTTACCCACAGAGAAGCATGTGACCTCCGCGGCTCCTTTTTCCATTGCCCTGACATCAATCCGATGGCACACAGAGAGAAAAAGAGGTAGAAGAAGAGAAGTCAAAGATGAGCTGACGAAAGAACAGAAGAGGGGAAAGAGCTGAAAATGTATGAGTAAAAGCACCTCAGTTTCTCCATCTATCAACAGGAAAATGTCAGGACAGTTGCTGTCAATAATGACCACGGGGACAAAGAGTTCTTTGGGATGAATCCAGCTGTGTGTGACTTAAGCTCTAATTGCTTTCTGGAATCTGTGAGATGGGTGAGATACCATTCAGTCGAAAATTCTCTAGGCTTGAATCAGGCGCTACAGGTTCTAGCTAGTCCAAGCTTTCTTTAAATGGCCGTGCGATCAAGAACACCTTATATGTCCTACTAAGTGGGTGTCAGTATCCCTATTTACTAAAAAAAGGAAATAGTGCCCAACCTACTCATCCCACATGCCGAATGTGAAAGTGTAAGAGACATCAAGCACATGAAGGTGTTCTGAAAGATTCAAAACACATGCAAAATTCAGGTGCTAGAACCAAATAAAGTTTATTTTTGCCCCCACTAAACCTTTAATGAATGATTTCAGTTAGTAAAAATGTGTGACTTGCCAAGGAATAGACTGGTATTAATTACAAAAATTACATTATAATTAATGTACTCATTAATGACCTACCGATCAATATCAATTGAAAGTTTATTATTTTAAGGAGGATGGGCAATTAGCAGTTTGACACCACGAAAAAGAGATAACCGACTGACTGATGGGTTCCCATCAAGTTTAATTTTAATTTGTTTTAAAAGTATCTTCTTTAAGAGTGAGTTTAGATGCACATCACTCTTTTTCCTTTCAGAAAATGAATATATATGTTGCTTAAAAAGCATATCAGAACGACAAAGAACGAAGTCTGGCATATGTAACAAGAAATGAGCACATCTTCTAAATGGGCTGGATGGTATGGTATAAGTTCTATTCTCTCACACAGTAATATAACTGGATTGCTCTTTAAATTAAGTGAATTTGTATGTCCGCTTTCTCTTAATGGAATCAGTTTTGATATACTCTTTGTTCGTGCTGTTACCGGCTTCAGTCTAGGGGTTCTTTGTATTAACTTTTTTTAAAGTTACATTACAAAGAGGTTTTAAGATTTCCCAATAGGCTTTTATTTAACCAAAGCTTTTGATCTCAAACCTGCTGGGGCCTAGTGAAATCCTTACCAATTCTCCAGTAACTCCTCACTATTGGAATTTGAAAAGACCCACCTGAAGGATTTAACTCCCTGTATGGTTTCAGCCACCCTTCAGAACACTCTATTCAAGCAGACAGCGAGGGGCTCCAGCCTACCCTTTGTGATCTCTAAGCAGCCTAAGGTCTCCTTTGCAGAAGTTATACTCCTGAGGAAATAAAAATCAGGAGGACACAGACCTATGTACCTTATTTCCTGCTATCTTTAGTTAAAGGGGGATTGCAGGGGGTCTGCTTAACATCCTTTGCTACCTAAATACCTTTTGGACATGGGAACTCAATAAAAGAACTTTCATTGCATCCATTACCCTACTGTGGTGCATAACAAATTAGATTTAAAAGGCTACTTTTTTCCCCCTTACAGCTATTTCCATCATTTTCTTTAAAATTTCAATTTAGTGTCTAGTGACAGAAAATTCTAGAATGTACTTTAAAACTTGATAATGCCAATTATGCTAACTGAACATTATTTCCAAAGAATTAGGCTTATGTTATTATAGCCAAATTGTCGTTTAAAAGATCAGGTAGAGAGAGAAGTAGAGAGTTGATTATGCCTCAAAGATGTTAAACAGAAAACTATGTAAAACAAATACTGATTTTGGAATTCTTTTTAAAAATATAAATATGCATTAATTATGTATTTAGCTCCCAACTCCCATTTTTAGAAAAATTTTGCATTTGAAGTCGAAAAATATTCATACCTCATATTAACCTATTTTGAAAAAGGGTGAAATAATTCCAAGAAAATTCTCAATTATAATATTTAAATATTTTTGTTTATTTTATTTGGAAACTCCATTGTGCCGAGATTTTAGAGCACGTAAACAACGTAAGCATGCAAAGCAGATAAAACTTTATAAAGAACTCAATATTTGCTGCGATGTGTGGGAAGAACAGATTTACCTAAGCACCACTTCTCCTATGTAAATATTTATCTTTACCTTTCTATTAACGTGATGTAAAAACTCTTCATTATTTAACAATATTTTTTCAGACTCTACGTTGATAAATAGAAATCGACATATTTGTATGTTGCTGTCACTATATCAGATGTTATTATCCCTGACAAAGCCTCAAATTAGCTTCATATCAAAGAACTAGAAAGAAGTATATAAGTACTTCCAGAAGCTGTAAAATATTTACCATTTGGCGCTCACTAATATTCGAGGGCATGTTCTCTTACACAGTACCCGTGCCATGTATCATTAGACCTTAGAGGCTCTTGGTGTCAGGATGGTTTCACCCCTTTGGGCTATTGTGTAACTACAGAAAAGTAGCCTTAAACAATATCAGTTCTGAATATGTGGTAGAGCTGTCAGACAATGTTTTCTGTTTGCGTTTGAGGAATAATGTTACCATACCTGTAGAACATGACATAATTGTTCCATATCTTGATTTATTAATCTCCAAAAACATTGTTACACATCTGATTTGTAGATCTTTATGAGTAGCTGCCTAGTGGGATATTATTTTCTGCATTTAATAATAACTGATTGTATGAAGATAAGATGCTATGAATTCTTTCTCTGGAGAAAGAGGGCTCAAAGACTTGCAGAACTGTGAGAATAGTGGAAATATGAAAAGAAAAGATTTCTGATTTTTGTGTATAATACAAATGTTAATTAGGATGTGTTGCAGTAATCTCCTGCTCCTCTGTAAAAAAAAAATCTATTCATTTCTTATGTGTGGGCAAAAGGTTTAATAAAGTATTTCTCATAACCCAAAATTTTCTCTCATCACTCTTACTCATAGTACAAATGGTTACAATTTGGACGATGGTTACTCTGCAATCTCTATCAATTTAAAAGTGTGTATCACCTTTGATTCAAAAATTACACTTTCAAAAATTTAGCCTCTAGAAATACTCACAAAACTGGTATAGCTGTACTTAGAAGAATGTTCATTAGAACATTACGTGTGAAAATATAATAAAATAATAAAAAATCACGATCAATCTAAACATCCATCAATATGGGATTGCTAATAAGATACCAGACAGCCATAGTAACAGTACTATTGTGGTTTCATGCTTACAAAGTGCCAAGCAGCAAATACTTAATTGACATGACAACCACTTCAGGTAGGTGTTATTAATTTCACATTTTGTGGGTTTGGAAAGTACAGCACAGAGAAATCAAGTAACATGTTAATGTCACAGAATTACTAATAGGGGTCTAGGATTCAAACCCAACTAAACCATTTGATCCACAAGCCCATGAACTTGGCCCTTCTACTACTCTGCCCATATATATTCAAAGAATGAGACGATTTTCAACATCTGTAGATGGAAAAGATGTCCAAGAGATATTACAGGTAAAAAAATGAAGTCACAAAGAGGAGGTATAATATGTTGTCATTTTGGTAAAAAAGAAATACATACATATTAGAATACTTGGGGAGAAAATTCTGAAGAATTATTCACCAGGTTTTTTATGTGAGAGTTTCTGTGGGTGGGAATCTCAATTTCCATTTTATTTATTTTTGTATATTCAGATATTTGATAGGGTAAAAAACAATAAAGATAGTTCTTTAAAATATCAACATATAATTAGACAATCCATAAAAGCAGGGAATTATTTTATTAACATATGTAGCATTATTTTCAAAATCTCAAGTGCTTGGCCTTTTTTTTTTTAACAGAGCAGAAACAAATTATATCACACAGAATTTTCATACTATGGACATTAATTATCACAGTCTGTTTTGAGGGGGTGGTATTCTATGATAAAGAAAGCTACAATACTGAGAATTTTTCCCTATATAAGCAAATTTTTCAAGTGACTTGTCTTTTAACTATTGAATAAAAGCACCATTTTATCAATAGAATTATACCTATTTTTATTTCACATTCCCTGTATTAGAACACAAATATTTATTTTTTAAAGCTTTTTTTTAGGGAAGGAGGATTCTCTCAAACTTTAACATATAAGAATACTTACCCACATGTGAGCTTATGAACTGCTTACATGGGCAAACATTGCACTCCAGGTTCCTAGTGAGGGAAATATTTGTGCATTTTATTCTGAAGTTACAAACGATGTTTGATGCACGACTGGGCTAAATGCTGGGTTGGGGCTGGCTCTAGCCCGACTTTGTGCATTTTGGCGTTGAAAAGAATCAGTAATGGGTAATGCTTTCAAAAATTCTAATCCAACGCTTTGCTTATGGTTATCATATTATTTTAAAAGGTAATGGAGAACATTGCCTGGAATCAAGGGTGAGTCAAGGAAAATGTCACCTAAGGGAGTATGTCAGCCAAACAGAATACTGGACACCACACCAAGCTCATTGTCAGAATCGCAGCTGCCGCACCAACCAATGAGACTGAGAGGGAGCAGCGAGGAAGTCAGGTGCCGGGGCTGGAAAGACCACGTTCCAGATCCATTGGCAGTTGGCCCTTCAGCTGCTGTACAGCCCTGCTAGGGTCCCAGGGGTGCCGAATCGGGTTTTGGACCACAGGAGAGGAGTGAAGTGAAGTACAACCGATATTGTCAACAGCAAGGTTGTCACTTAGTCCTGATAAGATACTCATGGGAAGATACACTGTTCTGCTCCTGGGGTCCTGGAGGGAAGGAGGGCCCAGGGAGGACCCACGTAGCAGCTCTGCAGGCACAATCCACCCCTCTGCTCGTAGAAACTGGTTGTGGTTCAGTTTCCCTTTAGCCTTTCGATTTCTGCAGGTAGCACGTCTTACTTGCTAAGTCAAGTCTTGCAAAATATGGGGAGAGACATTAATACCAACTCTAAAGGGGAGGTGTGGTCACAAGGGACATGATACTCAGACTTTCATAAGAAAATGGATTTTTGAATTTGGCTTTATTAACAGAGAGCTGTCATGTTCCTTTCCTTCAACAGAGGAAATAAGTGACCCAAAATAGAAAATAAATGACCCTTTCTGTGATTAGCAACTCACTGTGTTTGTTTAGTGTCAAGAATGCTGTTAGTAACTAATAAAAATGTATAGTCATAGAGCGTCTCCCCCCAAAAAATGAATAGACAGAGAATACATCTTTACGGCAAGTCATCTGATGACACCTACACCTTTGCAGCTGAGGAGTTCGGGCCCAGCAGAGTGTTGAAAATGTTGGAAAACGAGTGGTTGGCTGACTATTCAGCTTGCCTTTGTGGTCTGTATTCCTCCCCAGATAATCAGCCTGTTGTGTGGCCTCCAGGTTTGTGTTATTACACTGTCACTTTGGTGCTGAGCTTTATGAAAATTTCCCTTATTGATAAACTCCTCAGTCCACTGTAGTGAATAGCACCTGGTATGGGACCCTGAACATAGTGTGTTCTCAATAAATGCTTGTTAACTTTAATAAGAGTCACTAGTGATGTGGGACATTATGGGGAATATAAAAGGCATTATAATTTCCTACCATTCATTTATTTATTTATTTTTAAAGATGATGTTTTTTTGTTTTTTCCTAGCTCTATTGAGGTATCAATGACAAATAAAAATATATATATTTAGGGTGTACAGCATAATGTTTTGATATATGTATACATTGTGAAGTGGTTACCACAATCAAGCTAATTCACAAATCTATCATCTCACTTAGTCACCTCTGTGTGTTAGTGTGTGTGTGTGTGTGTGTGTGAGTGTATGTGTGTGTTTGTGTGGTGAGACACTTGAGATCTTTCTCTTAGCAAATTTCAAGCATGGAATACATTATCGTTAACTCTAGTCACCATGCTATATACTAGGTTTCCAGAACTTATTCATCTTATAACTGAAAGTTTATACCCGTTGACCAATATATCCCCTTTTCCTCCAGTTCTTACCTTTTAATAGGAGATATGAAAGGTATAGGACAAGCACAAATGAAACATAATAGAAATATACTAACATATACATAGCTTAAAAATGATCATATACTTATGCATGAATAAGAGGCACTTGCAGTGGCTAGAGGTTAAGTTTCCAAAGTGGTTCTGATGTATGAGATAGATAAAATTCGTAACAGGTAACATTCATTAAACACCATTGGCCATCCGTGATGCTTTAGATGTATTGATTATCTCATTTAATTTTCACTGCACCCTCAAAGTAGGTAATATCATTCTTTCCATTTTACAGATATGAAAACTGGGGTCCACACTGTCAAAATAATTGGCCAAAATTCATAGCCAAGGTCCACACCCAGAAAATCTGACTTAGTGGCGCCACATAAGGACACACAAGGACAGGAGAGAACAGGAAACTTACAGTCATACATTTCGGAGCCCTGGATTTGGTTCAGCATAACCACAGCTGCGTGTTTAGGACTCATTTGAGAACTGAAATGTCACTCAGGTAAGAGTGTACCTCTAGAATCCCAGTTATCTTTTTGTGTTGTTGGGATTAAGAAAGTGATAGCCTTTTGGCGTGCCGGGTACTCTGAACTAAAGGAAATTGAAGTTTTCAGAAGCAGCCTCAGAAGCAAAGTCTCTCTCTGACTTTGTCCTGCCCTCCTGTCTCCCACTCCTCCTCCTCCCCCAAAGTGAGTCACAGAAACCAGAATTTCTCCTTCCTTAAGGTGAGTCATAGAAAGCAGAGCCCCTCTCCCACAAAGCAAGGCATGAGACCCGGAGTAACTACTCTAACCCCGCCCTGCCTTTCTGTCTAGGAGCTGGCCGGAAGAGGTTCTCCGACCTACTTTGTCGGATGGCAGGTCCTAAGGCATCGTTCCAGAGGGCACCTGCCCCAGCCCCGGCAGGAAGGACGGCTACGCAAACAGGCCAAGGGGGACCCGAACAACAAGGCCTTGCTGGGTTTCTCCACTCAGTCTGTTACTCTTAGATCATTCCCTTTTGCCCAGTCACACTTCTACACAGCCGTCCACTCTCTGTGGAATCGAAGAACAAAAATGGACAGTTTTCCCTGGGTCTTTGTGTGTTCCTTCTGCAGGCTCCCATGTCGCGTAAAACTTTGATATCATGAATTCACTGTTTTCCTCCAGTTAACCTGTCTTTGTCATAGGAGTGTCTGCCATGAGTCTTATGGGGAGTGAGGAAGGGGTCTGCCCCTTTCCGTCCCTACAGTCTCCTCAACAGCCAGTGTCTGTAGCAGTCCTTTCTTGAGTGTCACCATCCTCGCTCGTGACATTCACGTCCCCGTTGGTGCTTCGCCTGCTGCTTCTCATTTGCACTGTCTCTCTTCAGCCTCTTGCCACGTGGCTTCTGCTCAGTACCTTCCTCCTGTGTGGGAACCTCCCTCCTTCCTGCGGCCTTCCCTAGTGTCTCGCTTTCACGTGCTCTGAGACGGGCTCCCAGATCAGGTGTGTCTTGCTCGTGGGAAGGAGCACTGTCCCCAGGCCACCTTGAGGCTCAGGCCCTCCCAGGAGACAGCAGCCTGTGGGTAAAGCTGATGTCAGATTGAGCTGGCATGGCCATGTGTGATGGTTAATTTTATGTGTCAACTTGGCTAGGCCATGATACCCAGTTTTTGGTTAAACATCAGTCTAGATGTTGCTGTGAAGGCGTTTTTAAAAATGTGATTAACATGTAAGACAGTAGACTTTGAATACAGCAGATTACCCTTCATGACATGGATATGGGGGTCCCCTGCAATCAGTTGAAGGCCTTAAGAGAAAAGACTGAGGTCCCCTAAGAAAGAAAGAATTCAGTCCCCAGACTGTCTTTGGACTTGAGATGTAATACCAGCTCTTTCCTGGGTCTCCAGCCTGTGGCTTGCCCTGCAGATTTCAGACTTGCTAGTCCCCACAATTGCATGAGCCAATTCCTTAAATCTGTCTGTCTCTCTCTCTCTCTCTACACACACACACACACACACACACACACACACACACACACACACTCTACTGGTTCTGTTTCTCTGGAGAACCCTGACTAATAGACCACGGTAGCAGGCTCATGAAGACAGTGACCTTTGACAAGAAAAGGCCTTATGTTCACTATAATGAGAGGCAATAAGAATGAAAACTAACTAGTTGATCTGAGAAATGAGTGACAAGACTAAGAATACCTTAGGTAAATAAACATGAGATTGCTTTGAGTTGGCACATGGAGTATCAGACAGTCAATCACAGGAAAAGTTCCATTATATCTAAAGCCAGTGAGAGAAAAACAACTAGGATAGCTTAGTAGAAATTCAGCCAGTGACAGGGACGGGAAACTTAAGTTTTATTCAACATCTGCTAGATGTCAGGTCTTTTTATGCACCAGATCTCATTTAATTATCGCAACGTTCTGCCTGAGCCGACCCTGATATTTAAGATCAAGTAACTTGCCAATGGTTACTCAGAAAGCAAGCGATGGACTTTCCTCCTGACTATGATACCTCAAACAAAGTTGCTCTTTGCTTCTTGAACGGACTGAACTTGCCCTCACTCAGGACTTCTGTGCATGCTACACTCTCAGTGATCCTACTTCATGCTTCCGCATGTTTTCAACTGCAGCTTGAACATTCTCCCTAGGGACTCATTTTCTGGCCTCACCCAGGCTGAACCAGGACCACTTGTTATAGTTCTAGAAGCTCCCAGCACTTTCTTTTTCATTGCACGTGTAACTATCTGTTTGTGCGCAATTATTTCTTTAATTCAATCTTCTACACTAGACCGTAAGTTGCATGAAAACAGGAGCTGCATCTGTTTCGTTCAACATTTTAACACCGGGGCCTAGTGCACGTGGTGGTGACTCAGTAAATATATGGTGAATAAATTAATTTGAATGAATTCGAAATCAAATCTGTCTGAGGTCAAAGCTCACACTCTTTCCTGCTGCATCACTTTGCTTTCTGAATTTTTCAACTAAAAACTTACAGGTTTCTGACTTTTTTAAAAAAAGAAATAGGAAAGCACCTGACATCCTGCCCCAAACCCCACCCCAATTCAAACGCTACCTAAAAAGAAGCCCATTCTTTACACAGCACTGCAGTGTTATTTTACTGTCAATGGAATTTACCTTCACCAGGCACGAAACCTTAGACAGGGATTTGGCTTCTCCCTATTTCCGTCGTAGCCCAGCAAAACCAAGCTTTAAAACATATATACAAAATGTGTGGCAGTAATTTTTCTTGATCTAGGTAATAGTTTTAAAAGAACTATTCAAATAGGCACCTCAAATGTATCTTTGAATAAATAGCGATTAGTACAGGAACAATCAGAAACATTCAGATATGTGGAAATGTCCTTAATGAGCCTGGGTGAGAACATTAGTTGAAGCTGCATATTTAAGGCATTCGAACCAAATATATCAAAATTCTAGTAATGTATGTTTACTGATAATGAATGTTACGTAAATCTATTGTATCTTATAGGAAACAATATCTCAGACTACTCAACATCAGATCGTATCTCAGCGACAAGGCCGGGTTTTTTTGGTTTTTGGTTTTTTTTAGAGACAGGCTTTCACTCTGTCACCCAGGCTGGAGTGCAGTGGCATTATCATAGCTCACTGTAGCCTCAAACTTGTGGGCTCAAGCAATCCTCCTGCCTCAGCCTCCAGGCGTGTGTTACCTCACCCAGCTAATTAAAAAAAAATTTTTTTTTGTAGAGATGGAGTCTCCCCATGTTGCCCAGGCTGAACTCCTGGCCTCAAGTGATCCTCCTGCCTTGGCCTCTCAGAGTGCTGGGATTACAGGCTTGAGCCACTGTGCCTGGCCAGTGACATACTTTAACACTTAATTCTGCTGGTATTTTGGCTGTCTAGCACTATGGTCCCAAAGCCTCGGGCCATGGCCCGGTACCCGTCGGTGGCCTATTAGGAAAACAGGGCCCGAGCATCATGGCCTGAGCTCCCGCAGCCCCCACCCCCAGCCCTGTCCATGGAAAAGTTTTCTTCCCTGAAACTGGTCTCTAGTGTCAAAAAGGTTGGGGACCACTGCTGAAAGCACAAAGCTAAAAGTCAAAGTGTATAAAATCAAACAAGATCACATCTTCTACATTTTTTTATTTGCCCTGCCCATTTTATAAAATGTTTCTCAGATCTTGGAAGGTTTAAACACCAGCCGTTCCAGCACACTGTAGCATCTGCCTCAAACTTATCAGGTAACCTTGACCAGCATTCATGTATTAAAGGTTCAGTTTCAAGCTTAATACAATTAGTATCTTGGCATCCCAGTATATATATTTTAAATTTTCAAGTAACAAATTGAAAATACCTTATCCAGGTGCAATGGCGTGCACCTGTAGTGCCAGCAACTTGGGTGGCTGAGGCAGGAGGATCACCCTGACACCAGGAGTCTGAGGCTGTCACACACACTGTGATTGTGTCTGTGGATAGCCACGCAATCCAGCCTGGGCAATACAGTAAGACCCCATCTTTAAAGAAATTTTTAAAAATCTTACATTGCACAAAATTCAGATGAGATTCAAAATTTGCCTTTGCCTTTCTAAACTCATAGTTTAATTTGTCTAGTCTAATAATTCATCACTAATGCTAAGTATGTGCTCTGTACACACAAAATTCAACCTTAAATAGATCATTCTTTACCAATTAGGAATGTGCTCAGCTGCAAGTTACAGAAAAGCTGAAAACACGGCTTAAACAAAGAGTTTGCTTAACAAAATGTTTGAAGGTAGGTAGCTGCTGGCCTTGGGTCAATAGTTCAATAATGGTGGGACTGATGTCAGTATAATTCTCTTGGTCTTTCCTCGGCCATATTGTCTCGTGGTTGCAAGATGGCTGCTAGACTTCCAGATATCAGGAAGGCAAAAGGTTTCCCAGAAACCCATATTAGCCCTCCCACCGTGTCTCACTGGATAGATCCGTGCCACGCGGCTGTTCCTGATCAAGGGAATCAGGAAAGTATTGAGATGAGCATATTGCCAACCTCATCAAAATTTGCATTCTTTTTGTGAGGAAGAAGGGAAGGGATGGATATTAGAGAGTCAACGAATGGAACCTTCCACAGACTCCTTTGAAAACAAACCTTTTTTAATTGATGACTATACTGTAATTAGTGAAGTCCTGTTGTCTAGGTGCAGGGGACAGATGAGGGCATAACAAGGTAGGTCCTAGCGTGTCTTTTTCCCCTTGCTTTTCTGTTACCACCCCAAAGAATCAAAGTCTTTTCGTTGTTGTTGTTGTTGGAAGAAACCTTGGCAGTTACTTACTGTAAACCCTTCATTTTATTAAAGGTGAAATGGAGAACTACAGAGGACAAACCAGTTTTTTGAAATTATAAAATTAGTTGGTGACAGATCTAAAACAAAACCACAAATTACCTGATTTGGTCCAAGACCTTTCCTGTGTGTAACACTGTCTCTTTTTATTGACTGCCTCTTGTGGCTACATAATTTGTCCAGAGTGGACATTTGGAACTGTGGCTTCACTGAAGGCCTGCTCTTCACTTCAGTTGTTCTCCATATAGAGAATCACACCTTCTCCAAGAGGAATCCTCAAAATTACTATTTCCAAGCCTTCTTTAAAACTGGTTGTAGAAACATAAATTGTAGGCTTATAAGGTTTCAATAAGTATTAGTTCTAATTCCATATACCCTTGCTATAATTAATCAATATTTTAAATTTTATTTACCATGTTTTACTTTACTTTTTCTATTCTTATTTAAATTCTTCTTCTTTGTTCTTTCTTTTTAAATGGGAATTATACATTCTATTTCTATGCTTCAATGGTTATTCATAAGTTTTTAACAACCACATTTTACCTATTTCTTTTAATTTCTAATTACTGTACTTTTCTACTATCAATATTTTACTTCCCATTTGTTTTCATCTCCTATCTTAAACCATTATTATTTTTACATAAATATTTACTTAGATTTATTTGCATTTTTACCAATTTCTTTGATCACCATGGTTTGTCCCTTTCTTTTCTTCTGGTTCAATATTTTTATTACTGAAGTACATCTTTGGTGGTTCTTTCAGTGAGGAATCTGAGAATGATAAACTCTACCAGTCTTTATTCAAAAATCTCATAATTACATTCCTTATCTTTAATTACAGTTTAATTGGGTATACAATTCTAAGTTGACAGTTTTTTTTTTCTTTTTTTCCCAGCACTTTGAGGATATTATTCTCTTTCCTGCTGGTTCTATTTTTGTTGCTAGAAAGTCTACTTCAGCCAAGTTGTTGAGCTAAGTAATCTGAGTTTTCTTTCTCATTGCTTTTAATAAAGGTATGTATTTTTAATTTTAGCATTATTTATTTTATTTTATACTATGATATATCTAGGTATGGATTTATTTGCATTTATTTCATCCCTCTATAACTCTCAGTAGATATATGTTTGACCATCTCATTTTTTCCTTCATATCTCTTAGCATTTTTTTTTAAATGATAGTTGTTCTATACTAATTGGGGGCAATTTATTTAGATATGCCTCCTAGTTTACACACTAGTTCTTTAGTTATTGATTAACCTTCCCATTAAGGATTTATATTTGGATAAATGTATTTCTCATTTCTGCACATTTTATTTGGTTATTTCTCAAATTTGCCTTTCCTTTTTTTCATTATGTTCTATTCTTTCATTTTATTGTGATTTTGTCTTTTATTAATTTTATCGTTCTAAACATACTTACTTTATAGTATCTTTCAGATCGTTTTATTATATTAAGGTATTAAGGGTACTAATCTTTCTGTTTGTTGAGTCCCCTGACACTCCTTCATGGAAAATTGTTTCCTTGTGTGACTTGCCATTTTTATATTTTGAGCTTTTCTTCAGCTGTAGGATTCCTGGGCACCCCAGGCTGTCAGTGACCTTAAACATAGGTTTTGGGTTTGCTTTTGTCAGGTTCATTTCCTTTATTTGTACATTAGATTTTTTTATGTGAGATTTTTTAATAACTCAGGTAGTATGAATGGTCACTCCACACTTGCATGAGGTGCATCTGTGGAGGGTCTAATATTTGCTGGTAATTTTTTTCTTCCTTTGTAGCAAGCAAAAACAAATTTTGTTGTTGCTGACCCAAACCACTATTTCCCACAGTGACTGTGTCAGTTCATGTGCTCACCACTTTGACCACAAATTTTCTCTTTATTTCTGAAGCAGAGAACTTTATTCTTTCTTTCAAACTCAGCTATGTATTACATTTTTTATTATATTACACTCAGCATTTCCATAAGTTAGCAGAGTTATTTTTGTTCAGCTTGCCCTATTACTAGAAACAAAAGGCCCATTATTATTATCTTTGTTTATTAACTTTATTGAAACACTATTTATTAAAGGACTGCTGCCATTCTTCTTATTCTTGTCATTTCTGTGCAATTTTAAGAACAGAATCCTATGCCCGCTAGGATCAAATAAACAGCTAATCCAGTTACCACCTTTCCATATTGTTTTTGATGACTGGATTTCACATTTTCAGTTATACTCATGGCATAAAACAGAAAGAAATAATTTGTATAGATTTTTATCAATCACACACTAACTTGAATTCCTTTAAGCAAAATTATGTCAGAATTTTATCACAGAGTTCTTGAATATTAATTTGTTTTTCTTCATTCCTTTAAGATCCCCATTTTAATTTTATCCAATTCCTCCTGTGAACTAAAATAAAATTTTAAGGCTCACCCCCCGCACCGGCTGACTAAATGGACCCCCTCGTGGCCAAAGGAATACCCTAAAACTAAATTGCCTGCCAGGAGGGGGGAGGTCAGACATGCCTTATCATGCTCCCTTCTTGGGGACATCCTTTGTAACCCATTAACAGGCCTAAGGGTATGCAAGACAAACCTGCAGGTCCTCAATTTACACAGCAAATCTATGTCCAGTGGCTTATCTCTGATAAAGAGCTCCTTACCTTGAAACATTCCAAGCCTCTAGACAAAGCTTCATGTCTTTAACCAATTACAGGCCAAAGAATCTTTTAACCCACCTATAACCTGTAAGCCCCCGCTTCGAGATGGCCCACCTTTTCGGGCCAAACCAATGTATGCCTCCCACATATTGACTTATGACTTTACCTGTAACCCCTGTCTCCCTGAAATGTATAAAACCAAACTGTAACCCAACCTCTGCGAGTCCACTTGCTCAAGGCCTCTTGGGCATGGCTCCGGGTCATGGTCCTCAAATTTGGCTCAGAGTAAATCTCTTTAAAATTACTTTACAGACTTTGGTCTTTTTTTCCGTTGACACTCCCTTCCCTTCTCCTGTTATAACTTCAAAAGGGAACGAAGTGAAAGGAAGATAATAAAGAATCTGCGAAAAACAACAAAAAGAAAAAAATTAATACATTATCAGAAAGGAAGAAATTGTAAAAGGTTAAAGAGAAGAGAAAATGAGGTGATGGTACCCCAAAGGAGTACCATACTGGGTAAGGCAGCTATGGGTCAATGCAAAGAGAACAGGGTGGGAGGTGCTCGGTGGACAAAATTAGAGTATTGTGGATGAGGAAGAGAGTAACAGAGGGCATTACTGTTACCTACTGGGTGCTGGACACAGCACCAGGCACTTTTCATCCCTACCTCCTGTGTAGCCTCAATAAATGCTTAGACTGTGAGTGATTATTCCATTTGGTAAATCAATCAAATCAGAGAAGTTAAAGAACTCATCCAAGATCTGAAGAGTTGGTAAAAACCGGAGCCAAAATTCATACCCAAATCTGTGTGTTTGAACTAAAAACTGGGGCAGGGTTGGAAAGGTCACTAGCACCCTTGGTGGAGCGGAGGCCAGATGCCCCGCTTCTTTCTTCTTTTCTTCGCCAGCTAATTACATCTCTGATTAGCGTGGGACAAAGGAGAGTGCACAGAAGAGAAGCCTGACAAGGGTGAGAAGGGAATGGCTGGGAGAAAGGAAGATGATTCATTTATAAGCCCTTTGTCCCCTAGAAATGGCACAGGCCTCCTAGGAGGAAAACCTGCGGCTATGGAGAAAGCTGGGGCCTTGAAGAAAGCGTCACCCAGAGGCAGAAGGGAACAGAAGAGCTGGAGAATTTGCAGACCTCTCTACCTTAGCAAGCCACGAAAAAAGGCGTAAAAGCTCTTCAGATTCCTTCCTCCTCTTCATTCATGTTATTACACACCAGCCTGCCCAATATTGCCCTTTAAGACCCAGCCTCATCCTCTTCAAGTGGAAGCTTCTTAAATAATAATAATAATAAAAGACCCAGCTGCGAGCAGTGAATTAACCAGCCAGTGTTTTTGGAGCATTCCAGGGTGAATAGGATTCTGTGTCATACCTTGTTTAAGACTCAAAACAACTTAAATAGGGTTTGTTGCATTATTCGCCAAAAAACTGGTATTAGATGGCAATTTAAAAAACTAAACAAATGATATTTTCCCATCGATGACACCGAACGTCATGTCTGGTATACAGTGAGGTAAACTCACCTTGTCATTAAAGTGCAAGAAATCAGAAGCCCCTTCCTTTTAAAGAAAATATATATTTAAAAAATTCTTGCTACTTTTTAAGATCACCATTTCCATTGTGTGATTTTTTTTTTCAGAGATGGAAATAAAGGTCATTTTTAATTCCAAAATTCTAGTTTCATGTTATCTAGAATCAACTCTCGATAAATCCGACATTTAAAATTGTCTATTCTAATTAGAGACAAGTTTGAAGATTTTAAACAGCTCTGTCTTAGGTCCATGTAGGGCCTGCTAAATATTTCAGAGGCAGAGTGAACCTCCCTCAACCAATCTTAAGTTGTCCACACTTCTGAACTCTCTTTCCCTTTTAAAGCTACTTAGGTTAAAAATTAAGCCCCTAAGGGGAAGGGCACCTGTATTTGCTCACCCTATTATGCAGCTATACTGAAATGCTTTACAGCTGTCTAAATCAGCATAATTAAATCCACATCAATTAAAAACCCCAATCACCTCTCTCTCCTTCACATGTAGATGATGACATTTGTCTAAGGTGGGAAGTAACAAAGGAACTTTTTACTAGTTGAAGACCCGGCTGAAAAGGAGGGTAATTGGATTGGTCTATTGTCCTGGGTTTACCTCAGCACCGGGAGAAGTGGGCTTTGGCCGGAGGAGGATGCAGTTTGCATTTCAATGCCTCTGGCACTTAGGACCCGCATTGGAGCTGTGCATTTTACAACAGGCCTCTCATCTATTGCTCTTTCGCCTCCAGGAATGAGGGTAAACAAAGCACCATTATGACTTTGGTGGTGGTCCTTGTTATGCTTCACCTGGGGAAGCCTAGTGACCTCAGGATATTGACGAGACTACACCGTGTGGAGCTGGCAAAGAAAATTCCTGGAGATGAAAACTGACGTGGGGTCCAGGGGTTAATTTCTGGAACAGACAAATTTGCATACAAATGAAAAATGATGGGATTTCTGTTCTCCTAAATTTTGAATGTCATCAGCATCAAACAGCAGCCTGTGTTGCCTTGCCGTTTGAAGAACATTCATTACTTTAGAAGAAGGGGCACCTTTGTTTGGTGTTCAACTCAATGCAGGTCAATGACTTCGTTTGTGAAACTTCATATGGAGCGTGAGTTTTCTGCGCATCTTCATAATTCTTCCAAAGATGGCTTGAATGATACTGATTTTTACAGTTATGAACTTTTCTAAATAAACATTGAGTGGGCCAGAGCTGACTGCTTTGAGCATTTACCTTTTCCATCCTCTTGAGTTGTTTAAACACACTTGGCTGACTTTACACGAGATTGCAGAGGAGGACAACTTGGTCTATGTCACAAGTTACTAGAGACAAGACATGACAATACCTATGAATTTCCCCAAAGCACATGCTAATTCTTCATTATTAGTCTGACTTTTAATTATTTGCTTTTTTTGGTGACACAGTTCATACCTGCTTGATTTTATAATGTTGGGGTCAAAAGACAAAATCAGAACAGATTTAGTTTAAAGATCTCATTGGCTTTTCTTAGCCATTCATGAATTGAGCCGTGTCCCATCTAAAGATTTAGAAAAGACGCTCTGATGGCCTGAGCAGAAGAGGCTGGCTTTCTAGACACGGGAGGGCTGAAGAACCAAACCGTTCTGGTTTGGTCTGGTCTGCTGGGGCCTAGTGCAGAAGCTCAGTCCCAAACGATGGCCTCCCATAAATTTCATTAACGTTAGAAAATTTTCAGTATGCAGCAAGAGAACAAAAATCTTTCAGAGTCCCAGTCCCCAGAAAGCACTGCCAATGAACGTTTTAACGCACATCTTCCCTTACCCCCTTTTCACACGTGCTCTTACTTTCAAACTGTCCTCCCAGCGAAGGCAGGGATGCGGTCAGTGTGCGAGGAGCTAGGGCTGCTCTCACGGAAATCGTGCCGGTGGCACCTTCCTGTGGGTCCCACTCTCCCTTCTCCACCGCAGCACTAGTGTCTACGAGACCCCGGATCTCTTTCTGAAAGCCCTCAGCTTTCTCTTTTCAAATGCAGTAGACTATTCTAGATGCTGCTATAAATTAATGACTGCTAAAGTATATCCAATTTCTTATTTAAATTTTAGGATAATACTGACATTGTTATATTCCATAATGGAAAGAAATATTTCCCTTGGTTCCTCACCTGTCCGCACTGCAGGGTGCTCTGCCGGGGCACAGGCCCTCCCTATTTGCCTGCAGCCTCTGTGGGGAAGAGTTTGTTACTGACACTTGCTATGGGGTCATTCAATGCTCTCCAAGACCTTTGCTTCTCGCTCATGGGTGGGGTGACTTCTTGACAGTTTATCCTTCTTTTTCTCTCTTAACTATTAATTAAAAAAGAAAAAAGTCCTGTGTACACTTTAAAAAACTCATAAAAGGAGAAAGTCTAACTTTCAGGATCTGAAATGTTTAAGAAATCCCTTAAAGAAACAGCATTGAAGCAGCCAAATTGCTATGATATATAAGCCATAAGGGTGATATAATAATGTGTAGGAGAATAAAATGTGTCTGTTGTAACCTAGAACCTCACATGCATCTATAGTCTGGTCAGATCTATCTCTGGTACAATGCGCACCTTTAACATATATGTGAAGAATTTATCAGAACTAAAAGTTTTTTGACAATTAAGTTATTTTTATTGTGATTATGACTTGCCGAAGGGGAACGTGCAGCCAACAAGCAGAGTATTTCAAAGCCCAGATGTCCTGTTTAGACAAGGCGCTTTATAGTGATTCTCGTCTGTTTCCACCTAACCTCATGTAGCCAATATCACAAAGACATAATTAGAAAATTTGGTGCAATATTTAGCCCTGGTCGCTGTGTGATGGGATTGTTTGACTGCTGAGTAACTGAAGCTTGTTTGCATGCCAGTGTGTTGTGAAGGCAAACTTCAAAGAAAATATTATATCTCCCAACTCCAGCTCCTGAGTGTCTCGGAAGTATAATACAGCAAGGCTTAAAACTCCCCGCTGAGGAAAGGGCCATTTGACACTGAAACTACTGCTAACTCACTATTGAAACGCTGGTTTGCAAAAGAGTTCTTATTAGATAAATATAGCCAGAGCCTTAAAAAGCAGGGGGAAAAATACACTCAAGTCATAGGGAAAAAAAAATGGGGGAGAAAAGTCTTTAAAGTTGGACAGTATGTGTTGACAAAATTTGGAGATTTTAAAACATGTATCTACACATTTATTTTATAAATTGTACATAAGACTGGCTCCTTTTCCAGTGCAAAATCAAATATTTAGATTTGCACAAACCTATGGAAGCCAGATTTTAGACAAAAAGGGATTTTTTTGTCAGACTGTCAGTCTCTGAATTTCATCACAATCTGTTCAGCTGTTTTTGTTGCAGGCAGGCGTAAAACGTACTGGGTAAGTATGTGTTTGTATTTATTATTAAAATGGGGATGCTAAATCCTGCTTTCTAACAGTCTTCACATTCCTGAAGTCTGCACTGGTCACAGGGAAGCAGCAGCGCGATGCACGTGTGAAAGTCACGCGCGAAGGTGAGGAGGAGGGTGAAATGGCAAATGCCGAGGGGCAGCAACTCCGCAAAATACGTTTCTGAGCGTTTTGTAGAATGACCCTGGTATGTTGCCTCAGTAACTTTTCCTGCACCTGCAGGTACTGATTCTTGCCTTGAAGAGAGATGGGGAAATGATTTGTTGGTGGCAGATCTGAATATGTTTTATTTAGTGTCATGGTTCCTTTATCTCATCCTCTTCACTAATCCGAAAAGAATAACTTGGGTTTATAGTTTCAACATCATTTAGTGTATGTGTAGGATTATGTACAAATCTTGCCTAAGAGAATCTTAAAGACAGAACTTGAACTTCCAGTAGGTGGAACGTCATAGTGATAAACAAATACCAAATCTTATATAATTTGTGTATGGAGCTAGTTCTTCTTTCTCCAAGGGATTTTTGATACATGGCCCTTGATATACAGAACCACGCCTAGCAGAAATGAGATTCGAGATGATATTCATAAGGGAAGCTCTTTGAAAAAAGGAGGATAGTATAGTTGTTCCTAATCAGGATTGATTATGACGATGTGACCATTTGAGGTCTATTTTCATATTTTAAAGAGCTATAAAAGAAATTTTACTTTTAACTGAGTGTATTAGTCTGCCATAACAAAATACTGAAGATGGGGTGACGTAAGCAACAGAAATTTATTTTCTTGCAGTTCTGGAGGATGAAGGTCTAAGATCAAGTCTAAGGTCTCTTACTGGCTTGAAGACAGTGCCTTCTTGCTGTGTCCTCACCTTTCCTGGTGTTAGCGGAGACAGTATCTCTGGAGTTTGTCTTCTTCTTCTTCTCAGGACACCACTCCTATTGGATTAGAGCCCCATGAAAGCCCAGTCTCCAGATACAGTGACATTGGGGGTTAGAGCTTCAACATACGAATTTGGGGGGACACAGCTCAATTCATAACACTGAGCTAAAGAAACAGGCTCACCGGAAGTTCTTTGCTTCCGCTGGCTTTAGTGTGAGACTCATCTCCACATTCTGATCAGAAGTTCTGATTTGCAGTTTTATATATTTATGATTAATAACACATGGGGAAAATGAATGAATGCTTGTTGCTGTATACATGTGGTTTGGTAGACAAACTAATTCTAAACATAGTCTTTCAAGAAAAATAATTAAAGGAACTCTTGATGGTTAAAAAGTGACATATAACATTTCCAGGACTGCCCATGAAACTATGTGATCCTTCATGATCTCTTCTCCTTTAGTAGTAACAATGGCAGCCGTGTGTTGAAATCATACAACACAAAGGGCCTGGGTCTCAGAGTTACCACTCGAAAGAAGCATTCAGAAAAACTCTATGACTTTTTTTGACAGCAAGAAATAAATTTTTTTGTTAATCCACTGAGATTTGGGGGTTGTTTGTTAAAGCAGTTAGCAATGATCGTCCTTACTAATATAATACCGAGGAAAGTTTTAAGAATCCTTGACAGCAGCCTGAGTTTTATCTATCAAAAAATATATCCCATTGAAGAAATGCCAAACAAAAATACAGGATTTCCATTTTCCCAACCACTTTAAGAAGTCCAATGGATATAGCTGATATCCTGGGAAGCACTTTTGTCTTCCCCAGCAAGATTCTGACCAGAATCTTTCTGAATTGACTATTAATGAATATTTTCCACTAGGCACACACACAAATCACATTAGGGCTTCAGGCTTCAACTTGTTCCCACCTTTGATACCATCAAACATGGGTAAAACTGATTTAAAAGTCCTGATCACATGCCACCTACACTGTCCCCTATCTCCTGAAATATACCCTGCTGAAAATTTTGTGTCTTCTAGATTCCATTTCTCTGACAAAACCATCATGTAGCTCAGGGATGCCAAATAGGTTGTACCTGAGGTATCCACTCTAATGCATTTGTGGTGGCTGCCTAGGGCTTTGAAGGATTCAGAGGTGGAGACCGAGGTTGTTGGAATTATCTTTATCTGCCAAGGGCCCAAGAGTGGGGAGGGAAGGCTTGTGTGTCACATAGTTGCCATTGCTGGCTTACACTGGGTTTCAGAATATTAAGCTCTTACATCCATCTGTGTACCTCAGATAGGGTCTAGTCCTATTGAAATGTCAAAACCCATCTAAAGTCATACCCCTGTTCACTGTTCTAATAACTACTGTTCTATCATGCAACAGTGTTGGTTGCTATTTTTGGAGCTGTGTTTGCTTAGGTCCAACTCATGCTAATTTGTCTGGCTCATCTCCAACTACTAGTGAATATGGCGTTGCATAAGATCTGGCATGTAGAGTTTAGAGTTTGCAGACATCCTAATGGATTCTGTGCCTCCTATTAGAATATCAAAGATGATGGTAAGCGTTAGGAAGTGAGCATTATCATATACTGTCGACGGAGGTGTACACTGCTATAAATTTTCTGTAGTACAATCTAGTAATGTGCATCAAAATGTAAAAGAGATCTACACTTTGATTAAGTAAGTGTAATTTTTGGGCTTTATCCTAAAAACACAAGTGAACATTTACCTATAAGGAGATCAGTTACAGTCTTGTTTTTAATAGCAATATCCACCACTAAAGCATTGGCTAAGTAAGTTAGGATGTATTCATATAATGGAACACTATGCAGCCTTTGAATAAGATAAGGCAGACCAATATGGCATTAAAAGCCATCCTTGATATGATGTAAAATGAAAAAAGCAGGTTTTAGAACAATTTGCATAGTATTAATTTATCTAATGTGCAGCTTATAGAGCATTGCATATATTATTCTATCTAGCATATTTATGAAAGCCCTTTATGATAAAAATATCATAATAAATAAATAAATAAATAAATGCTGGAAGTACATATTCTGCATGTTAAAAGAGATTACATCTGTGGGATAGAATGGAAGCAAAAAAAGCAGCATGATCGAGGTGGCTGTACATTATATACTTCTGCATGTTCCGTTTTTTCAATTACCTTTTTTATCAGCAAAAGCAGTATAATGATTTTATTTTAAGCAGACGAAAAGAAGTACCAGAAGCTAATAATTCCTCTATTTTATTTAAGATAAAATAAAAATCCTAATACAAGAATTCAAAACTCTTATAGAAGATGCATAAATTTTCCAATATAGGTATAACATATATAGAAGTTTACCTTTATGAAAAGATGAGAGGCCCAAGAAAATTGGAAACAATGATGGTCTGCATTGGGATGTCTGATTTTATGTCCACATTTTCATGAAAGTCTACTGTTTCTGGAGATGACTAGACAATGTAGTAGATGACAGGGAAACATAGTAAAAAGTGAAGAATGCAATCAAGAAGGTCAGTGTTCATGGAGGGCACAGCTAGTGATTTTTACTTGCCTGGAATCCATTCCCCTTTCCTCTGGTAGTACAAGTAACGATGCCAGTCGCTTGCCGTGTTTAGTGATTCAGTGAGCCTGTCCTGCTCTGGTCAGTGTGTAGACATGGGACTAAAGCCACACCCATTAGTCTCTCTACTAAGAACTGGACTTTTGAACGTAGGGAATAGTTGGGGCTTCCTGGGTCCCAGAATTCTAGTTTTGTTTTGTTTTGTTCTGTTTGTTCGTTTTTTCACATTTCCAAGGTCATTCACTCATTCAACAAATATTTTTTTATGTGCCAAGTACTGTGAAAAATAGTAAAATATCCCTATCCTAATACATCCCTGTCCTAATATTTGTGTTTATTATATGTATAGAATATATGTATTGATATGGCCAATAATAAATACAAATCAGCACACACAGTATATGAGACAATGATAAGTGCAAAGGAGAGAAAGGAGGGCAGGGAGATGGGTTCACTGTTGGGGTGGGACTGAAGTTTTAAACAGGAATCTAAGAGGGCCTCTCTGAGAAGGTGACATGTGAGAAAAGACCAGAAGGAGGTGTGCGAGTGTGGAGGTCTGAGGTGGGATTGTGGCCTGGCTCTTCCAGGGATGTGTGAGTGGAGCAGAGAGAAGGAGGAAGAGGTGAGGTCAGAGAGGTCTAGGCCTGGGGGCGGATCACACAAGGCCACGTAGGTCAGAGTAAAGATGTTGGCTTTGCCTCTGTATGAGAGGCAAAATCTGCGTGGATTTGGGAGTCATGGAAAGGTTTACAGAGAATGGCATTACTTGACTTACATTTCAATGGGATCTATTTCTCTACTAGGCTGAAAATAGCCTGAAGAAGGGCAAGGGCAGAACTGGGGGACCGGTTAGGAGGCTCCCACATTCGTCCAGGTGAGGGATGATGGTGGCTTGGAGCGGAGTGGTGGACCTTGAGATGGGGAGAAATTAGGATTGTGGAAATACAGCGGACCCTTGAATAACATGCGTCTGAACTGTGCAGGTCCACTTATACACAGATTTTTTTCAACCAAATGTGGACCGAGGAATGAGAAACCTGTGTATATGGAGGGTCAACTTGTCATAAAGGCAGATTCTGCAGAGCCACTGCTGGAACTTGAATATGCGTGGATTTGGGTATACACAGCGGTCCCAGAACCAATCCCCCAAGTATACCAATGGATAATTGTATTCTATTGTTCAGCTTCTTCTTTTTTTTTTTTTTTAACTCTACCAACGACACCATACCCTGCCAATAAATTATGTTTCTCTCCAAAGTTAGACATTTTGGACTTTTATTCTTACAACCTAAGAACTCCAACAGATTCAGAATGCCCATAAATAATTAGAAAAGTAATAGCCTTTTACTAACTCTGTGATCTTGGGTAAATTGCATAACCACTCTGCACCTCATTTCCTCATCTGCAAAATAGTAAAGTGATAATAGATTGAGCCATGTGTAATTGTCATTTTGTAGGTCAGAAATGGTCAAATATTGGCCAAGCACAATGGCTCACGCCTATAATCCTAGCACTTTGGGAGGCCAAGGCAGAAGGATCACTTGAGGCCAGGAGTTCAAGAGCAGCCTGAGTAAGAGCAAGACCCTGTCTCTACAAAAAATGGAAAAATTAGCTGGGTGTGGTGGCACGTGCCTGTAGTCCCAGCTGTTCAGGAGGCTGAGGCAGGATGATTGCTTGAGCCCAGGAGTTTGAGGTTGCTGTGAGCTAAGATGATGCCACTACACTCTAACCCAGGAGATAGAGAAAGACCTTGTCTCAAAAAAAAAAAATAATAATTAAATAAAATGGTCAAATATCGATACTTTCATATAGCTCACCTCTACTTTAGAACCCACCATATTGGTGGTTGTGAGGATTAAATGAACTAATACATGTAGAACACTTAAAACCATGCCAAGCATATAAGAAGAGCTAAATAAGTGTTAGCTATGACTACTCTTATTATTATTGGTGCTTTACATTTCCAATATCCTTTCACATTCATTTTCTATTTTAGTCCTTGTGGCAGCCTAGTGGCAGGGCAGGCAACATCACCCATACATTCAAAAGAGCACTTTCAAAGGTGTCTATTGACACATCATGCCATTTGATTCTCAGAACAACTCCATGTGATATGTAGCACATGCTTTCAAGTCTGCTTTGCTTATTTAAATTAAATAATGACATAAGAAAAAAATGAGTATTTCATACGTGTTTATTTCCTCCAATAATTAGGAATCAAGTTGTTACATGTTACCCTCAGGTAGATATTTTAATTGATGAGATGCGTGAAAGCAAAGTTTAGAGATCTTGGTCTTTTTTTTTTTGAGACAGGGTCTCACCCAGGCTAGAGTGCAGTGGCATCATCATAGCTCACTGCAGCCTTGAACTCCTGGGCTCAAGTGATCCTCCTGCCTAAACCTCCCGAGTAGCTGGGTCTACAGGTGTGTGCCACCACATCTGGTTAATTTTTCTATTCTTTGTAGAGACAGTGTCTCACTGTCCTGTCTTGCCCAGGCTAGTCTCAAACTCCTGACCTCAAGTCATCTTCCCTCCTTGGTTTCCCAGAGTGCTGGGAATACAGGTATGAGCCACCGCACCCAGCCCAGGGCTTTGATCTTTAAGATCCAGTTCAATGACCATGTCCTCCAGGCTCTTTGCTGTTTGCTCAGAGCTCTTTGTTCACATCTGTTAGTACAGAGGGATGTTTTGTGAATAGCACATGTAGTATTGCCATCTTTCTGCTTTTGTGTCTTATCTCCTCTGCTCTGAATCCTTATTTATATCTGATTTCTCCACACCTTGTAGAGTATCAGGCACAAAGTGGCTGCCTAATAAATGGTTAACAAATTAACAAAGAATTAAGCAGAGGAATGAATTAATGATTATTCTCTGTTTTATTCATTAGAAAACAAGACCCTAGATAGTGAAATGGACTGCCCAATTTCAACACAACTACTAAATGAATAAGCCAAGGGTCAAGCCCAGGTGGCAGAAAACCACGTCCAGAATGCCGTCAAATGTGGCATAGGACTTTAGCCCAAAATGAAGCAGTAGGTGTGCTCAGCCTTGAATATGCCTACCAGACGAAAACCCACCCCAGATGGCATATCCAATTTAATCAACATCACCTGTGAGCCAAACTGCACAGTAAATGTTAAGACAGGATCACTAATAATGGGGACCTGGAATGGAGCCAGAATTAAAACAATGATCTGCTTAACAATCCCTCTGGGCTGGATGCATGCGGAGAACGGATAAACGCTGGATATCGAAACAGCTGCTCTATGGCAAACTGAAATGGGGCAATCATAGATAGCAAAGGGAGAAGAAACACTTGAAAGTTGTCTTAAATAAAGTAGCGCTTTAAATAGCGTGTGACCTGGCTGTGGCCTTTTAAGAAGCAGCCACCGCACACAAACTACCCTGGTGAGCATCTCTGGAGAATGAGGTAGCTTTTGTGAACAAAGTCTATGGAATTATTAATATAAAAGGCAATGACAACCACTGCCACCAGTCCCACTACACGTAGACAGTATCAGTCCCAACTAATACTTGGAATCGCCTTGGAGTATGCAGACCAGTGCTCCAAATTAAAATTCCCTGGGTCACCACCTCCTGAACTTTGTCTCCTAACCATGATCATTTTCTGTGAACTCCTTGTAGACATCGTATAAAATCCCCTGTTTTTCCTATACTATTGTCTAATTACTATTATTTATTTATTTTTTTTTGAGACAGAGTCTCAGTCTGTTGCCTGGGCTAGAGTGCTGTGGCGTCAGCCTAGCTCACAGCAACCTCAAACTCCCGGGCTCAAGCAATCCTCCTGCCTCAGCCTCCCGAGTAGCTGGAACTACAGGCATGCACCACCATGCCCAGCTAATTTTTTCTATGTACTTTTAGTTGTCCAGCTAATTTCTTTCTATTTTTAGTAGAGATGGAGTCTCGCTCTTGCTCAGGCTGGTCTCGAACTCCTAAGCTCAAACCATCCGCCCGCCTCAGCCTCCCAGAGTGCTAGGATTACAGGCGTGAGCTACCGCGTCCGGCCTATTGTCTAATTATTTTAAGATTATAATTGTGCAGTGTCTTCTCACCGGCATCACAAATTGCCTCAGAACAGAAACCAAAGCTGACGTTCAAAATATTTAACAACTAGCGTGGCACAGGGGGAAATCCACCAGAAAGGCAGCTTTTGTGCCATCCCGGCTGGCCCTAGCTCTCCCTGCTGTTTTTTAGGCTGATGACTCTACACCATGAAGTGGAGTAGAACTGTACACACAGAGTTCTCAGAAAGGACTTCTTGATTGATTGATTTCCCAGGTTCATTTTTATACTTGTCTGTCATTTGGGGAAATCCCACATCAGTGTGTAATTTATCATCCATACAACTGTATAAAAATAAGCAAGCCAATTACAGACCTAGGAGTAGGGACTAAAAAATAGGCAGGCAACCAAGTAAGAAGTCAGTTGTTCAAAAAAATTTTTGTGTATTTAGTAGTCATTTAAAAATACATATTCTGCATCATTGTGCTGATATTTGGGAATGTAGAGATAAAAAGAACTGTGCTTACTTTAAGGAACACATAGATTAGTGGAAATATACATTTTTGCCACTGCTACCATCAATTATAATATGTCCAAATATGTTAGAAATAAGTTGTCATAATCATTTTTTATTGATACATAATATTTGTACATATTTATGGGGTACATGTGATATTTTGTTACATGTATAGAATGTGTAATGATCAAGTCAGGGTATTTAGGATATCCATCACCTCGAATATTTATCATTTCTATGTGATAGGAACATTTCAAGTCCTCTCTTCTAGCTATCTTGAAATTTATAATGTATTATTGTTAACTGTAGTCACACTGCTATGCTATCGAATATTAGAACTTATGTCTTCTATCTTACTGTAAATTTGTACCCATTAACTTACCTTTCCTCCTCTCCCCATTATAATCATTTTATCAACTGCAAGATCACGATAGAGTTGGGAAGTATAGTTGAATTTCATGTACTTGAATACTGGATCATTCATCTCCTCCAAATTTCCCAGGGCAGGAATTCCCGGGAGAAGGTGAGCAGCTTTATCTGACTGCTCACAGTACCGGGGAGAGAGGCCATTGCCTCATAAAGGAAGCTACATATTTTTTTTTTGAGGCAGAGTTTCACTCTGTTCCCTGGAGTAGAGTGCCGTGGTGTCAGCCTAGCTCACAGCAACCTCAAACTCCTGGGCTCAAGCGATCCTCCTGCCTCAGCCTCCCCAGTAGCTGGGACTACAGGCATGCGACACCACAGCCACCTAATTTTTTCTATTTTTAGTTTTCCAGCAAATAATTTCTTTCTATTTTTAGTAGAGACGGGGTCTCGCTCTTGCTCAGGCTGGTCTCGAACTCCTGACCTTGAGCGATCCATCCGCCTCGGCCTCCCAGAGTGCTAGGATTACAGGCTGAGCCACCGCGTCTGGCAAGAAGCTACATATTTTAAATAGAATGAATTTTTGTATTTAAAAAAGCAGTTTGGGCCAGGCGCCGGGCTCATTCCTGTAATCCTAACACCGTGGGAGGCTGAGGTGGGAAGATCGCTTGAGGTCAGGAGTTCAAGACCAGCCTGAGCAAGAGCGAGACCTCGTCTCTACTAAAAATAGAAAAAATTAGCTGGCTGTGGTGGCATAAGCCTGTAGTTCCAGCTGCTCAGGAGGCTGAGGCAGGAGGATTGCTTGAGCCCAGGAGTTTGAGGTTGCAGTGAGCTAAGCTAATGCCACTGTACTCTAGACAGGGCATGAAAGCAAGACTCTGTCTCAAAAAAAGAAAAAAAAGAAAAAGAAAGAAAGAAAAGAAAAGCAGTTTGCAAGATATACTACAATTATGGATTTTTTCCCATATGGCTTCTTGAAACTGTTCACTATGAATTTAGGTAAACTGCGTCTTATTATCCAAAAGCCTTATAACCTGTAACCAAAATGTCTCCTGAGTTTTATCCTTAGATATGAAAGAGTTATCAGGTGTGACTTTCACTAAATCTAAATAATCCTAGGATTACATTGGATGAAAGGATATTTATGTTTAGGAAAACTTTGGGGAAACAAAGGATATTTTCATCCATTTCCCTCTGTCCTTATTTATTTGGGTTATTTGATCCCAGTTGGTAAGTTGTTCACCAACCAGTTCATTTAGCTTTTAACCAAAAACTTCCAGCATTCCTTAACCATTCTGATGTGGGCAAACATTTATTGGATATCTGTTAAAATCAGATACTCCGTTAGGACAGATATAGGTCTATGTAGATACTATCCCAGCTCTCAAGGAGTTTATAGTCAAATTAAGAATGGCGGAGACATAAGCAAATGAGAGCAACACGGTGTTATTAACACGGGGAGAAGGCGTGTGCGGAAACCAACAGGCATCACAGAGAAAGCGGTAGGCAGATCTCTTTTCCATACACACTGTCCTTTACCAAGATAACCATGTTCCAATGAGAGAAGAAAATACTTAAAAATATGTATTTATTTCTCACCTGTGAGACAGCTGTCTCTGGGAGCATATCCTACTGACAAGCCTTATTTCATTAGTATGCTCCTCTCCGTTTGTAGCTATCTGATAGCTATTGCAGGGTTCATATGATAGATTGAATATGTTCCTGGAGAACTCCATCTACTGGATTACAGACAATTAATAAAATCCTGTTGGGTAAAACTATTGAAAACCACCTAAAGTACTATAACGGAGTATCTTAGGTATATCTTTGGGACTATGTCTGATACATCTGTATTTATAAATCTGTATCTGTAGAGAGGCATCTCACCATTTGAAGAAAATATGGGTGATGAGAGTGATCACAAATGCTTTCTACCACAATCACATTCCAGGTATTTGTTTTCAGCCTGGTCTCTGAGATACCTTCCAGGTGACCAAAATAATTCTCTTGTCTCTCTGACATTGTTTGGTGTTGCTACCAATTAAACTCCAACTGTAAAGCAGCTTTGTAAGAATACTGTGGTGTCACATTACAGAGAACAGATGTCAAAATAAAGGTTCACTAATTTGAAGCAACTTATATAAATAGAACCTTCAGGTATGTCTGTGACCATGAGAGGAGAAGGAGAAATTGTATTGTGCGTAGCTGAATAATACCAAGGACAGGCTCTTTCTTTGATATGCCAACAGAGAGAATTTTGTTAGCAGTGTTCTGTGAACAAAACACTTAAGAGAATGTATGTATACAATAGTTTTGAAAAAAAGGGTTACTGACACAGATGCCAATTTGGTGGGGCATATGGAACATTTACACTTGCCTTTTTCTTTCTTTCTTGCTACAGCTGGTGCTGATTTAGTATGTGAAATTTTACTAGCAGGAGTGCTAATCAAGACAGAGATTCTGTAAGGATTTAGTCATTTATGTACGGAAAACTACGGGTATCATTAAAAAGTAGAAGATCATGTTATGGAAAAACATTATCATTATCAACCTCATTTTTAAACCAAACAGACACAATGGTACTGTAAGTATCACTTTAGCAGCCGAAAAAGTCAGAATGTTTTCCTGATAATGTTCTAAGAGGATCACATCCACAGTTTTAAAGTTTTGGTCGAGGCACGTTAAAGTTTGGTAGTGTCAGGGTAATGGAGAAGGGTGAACATTTAACAGTGAGTTGTTTAACTTTTCTGTGGAGTGGTTCAGCCAAACTGCTTTCTGGAAACATCCAATTTCTTAAGGAACAAAATTTAATCCTAATGATACAGAAGGTGAATGCATTTTTCTAAATCATTTGGGGGAAGTCGGGGCAAGGAGAAAAGCGTACAGGATTTGATTTTTTGCCTTCGATATTTGAATAAAAATTTTGCAGCATTAGGCCTGATTTCATATAATAATCCCGCTGGCCATACAGGAGTTCAGAGAAAAATTAAATTGAAAAGAATCTTTCCTAAGTAGCAACAAAATCATTGTCGGTACATTAAATATGTTGTACAGGTGGCTTGGTAGAGTTGCAGACCTGAACGGCAGCTACGAGACATCTGCTGCCTGAGGAAACTTGCAATGTGGCAGAGTGGTGTTTGTAGCTCCCTGTGGAAGGATGCCAGCTGCCCAGGGCTTCGCTTCTACAGATGAACGGAGAGTCTTGTGGGTGCTTCAGCGGTGCGGCCCCCCATCCTCCTCTGCCTGAGAATTTCAAGGACAAGGAGGACCTGCGGTGAAAGACCGGTTAGATGTCGTCGGGCGAGTTGTAGATCATTTTTCTAATATTCCCAAGGGCTTTGTCCATCAGTATGAAAACGAGCATATGCCTGCAATCAAACCGTTTTTATTCTATTTTCGTGGTTAATTTCTAGGACCTACTGCAAGTTGTTTATTAGGATCATGATTCATGGCTTTAAAGTCCTCAGAAGAGATATTTGAAGAAAAGTAAAGTTTGCTAAAATACAAGCAATAAAATATTTTATTATAAAATAATTAATGGTTATAAATGTCTTAGATGGTTGGTTTAGTTGTTTTAGAACATTTTGACATAAATATGGCACCCTTAAAAGCAGAATACACATTATAACTTATAAATAACAATTAGTGACTAACTGACCAATTAAAATTCTTTTACTGAGTACTATCACAGGCCAACCACTATGTTAAGAGCAGGAGGGACAAAGATTATGTAACACAATCGAAAGGCCTTGCTCATAATCTAGAATATCTAAAAATTAACTAGTAAATCTCTTAATTATTTTATTTACTAGGATTTTAATAACTTTTTTTACTATAAACAAGCTTCACTACTTGAGCTATCTGAAACTGGAAAAGTTGAAGAGATATCCTTAAGTAGATGAAGAGAAAAAGGTAAGTAGGTTTGTACTAAGTGTCAAATTTTAAAACAACTAATACTAACTTTGTCCTTTCTTCCCTTCCATCAAAGCTTCCTTCCCTCTACAATACTGCGTAAGAAATGAAGTTTCAAGAAAGGAAAGGAGAGGGCCACTAATTAACGGGATATTTGGTTGCTTAAACACATTTGACAGAAAGAATAGTAAAATTATTTTTAAAAAGGCAAAAGTTGAGAGATTAAAAAAGTAGTTTTAGCCATGTTTACACACACACACACACACACACACACACACACACATCCCTTAAACTTTAGTGATTTCTGAGCAGTAATAAGTTCCCTTTAAAAATTCTGTTAGGTTATTTTGGGGGAAATAACTTTTATTTCTGAAATCATATCTGATAAATGTTTGGGCATTTCCTCAGTGAGGCAATCATGTAAGTGGAAAACATTTGTGATAGGTCCTGGAGTGGAGACCTGGTCTGTCCACTTAAAACTATCTTGCATTAGCCATTAATCATTTATTCTGCTGTCCATACTTATGAGTAATAAGGAAAAAACAAAATGTCATATTTGAAAAAGAAACAGGTATCCGTTTTCTTTAAAATTCATCAGGTTAGTCAGCTGAAGAATAAATTAGGATGGTCCACAAACTGTTAATGGTGACAGCAAGCATATGGCACATCTGAACTGTCTGCAGGTCAACTTTTATTTTGGCTTTCCAAATGTCTGTCAGTCATTGTCAGGATCGAAACAAATACATGTGTTAATGGGTGGAATTCAACGGTATGAAATCCTTCAACAAACTCCTGAAGCAAGTGATTTTTTTTGTCTTTGTCTCTCATATACAACCTTCCTTGATAACAATCTTAAAAAATTTTACCCAGAAAGAACAAGCCCTTTGGTAATGTTGGTATTAGGTATTGTCGCCTTTTCTTTGTTCAGTTAGGAAAAGAATATATAGTACAATATACACCGTGTGTGTGTGTGTGTGTGTGTGTGTGTGTGTGAATGTTGACATGTGCACATTAATTGGTTTCTCAGAGAACCAGTACGGTGCTCAGACTGATGCATTTGCCAGCATTATGACTGTCCCTGTCACTGTGATTGTACCTTTTGCTGTGGCAATGGAGAGCCATCTCTTAATATCTCTCCTTCCCTCAGAGTACCCTTGTTTCTGAAGTCAGTCATGTTTACGGCGCTGGAGACCAACGGCAGTTTGACCGTAATGGACTATTCTGCCAGAAATAGTAATAAGAGGAGCAAACAAGTACAGCTGGAATGAAAAATGAAGTGAAGTTCCTGGGATAGATAGGGAGCAGGTTATAGAAAAAGACGTGAGAGAAAGAAAATGAGGAACAGAAAAGATTTGAAACATGAGAGTCTTGAAAAGGCAAACCACCAAACGTCCAAAAGGATGAAGGTGAAGGCACAAAGTTTTCTTGACTGTAGATGAAAAGATGAATGTACCACACGTGATGGGAGCTGCCTCTGTTTTGAAAGGCTTCCTTCAGGGCAACTCCTGTTCTAGCGCTGAAGAGATGATGGAGTCAAGCGTTGGAAGAAAGAAGTGCTGTTTATTTCTCCAGGGCCAGAAGAATTCTGATCATGTTTTTAAAAAATTCCTTGTCAAAATAAGAGGCATGCGTTGGTTTTAAGACATCAGGGTTTGCAAGAATCTCAGTGGGGGAATGTTGTTTGAAGACTGGGGCTAACGGGAGAAGATTCTGTAAGAGAACCGAGCTCCCTAGTAGCAGTAGGGATGATAGGATCCTTGAAGCACAGAAGCCAGGTGGCAGCAGTTAAGTGTCAGAAGCAAGGTGACACAATTACCGTGCCAGGTAACAAGGTCATGATGGCAGGCCCAGGAGACAGCAGCCCCTGCTGCTGCAGTTGGTCCTGAGGTGGGTCTGTTTCCTTTGTCTGGCAGGTGGAATTGCCCAGGATGACCTTAGAGAGGTAGGCTGATGCTATCTAACGGGGAACATGTTGCTTCTCAGGCCCGTTGTAACTGTAAAAGAGTAAGTGCAGTAACTGTGGCCTGAGAAGGACAGGGAAACAGATCCCAGAGACGCAGGCCTGGCTCAGTGCCCGGGCAAGCCACCCGGACCGGTAAAAAGTGCTAGCTGAAGGGAGACACTACCATGGTGGCAAAGGAGTGAGAGGACAAGCATTGTTACCGCCTTGGGGTCAACTATGCAGCAGGGGCTGGAATATGTCCCACCAACCTTTCTCTTGTAAGTTTTCCAGGAAATTCTGACCAACCAGAATCCTAAAGCGGCTGTGTCTGGATGGAAATATTTAGTCATCCATACAAATTATATTGCCTGGTGTAAAGGATTTTCCAAAATCTCCTTTATACTATGGTTTAAGGTTTTTGCTAGACCTCTGATTAATTATTTAGCCCAAACCTGGAGTGTGAGTGTGTTTGTGTGTACATGTATCTGCGTGTGTGTCTGCATGTCTTCGATGTGATAATGTTTGCAACCTTGATAACTGCTCGATGATAACCGAGGTTGCTGGAGTAGGGCATGCGTCTTGCCAGCCACCCTCCTGCAAAATCCTGCCATCCAGCCACAGCTAGACACTCCTTGCTATTCTGCTATCTTTTTGTCTCTGCTTTTTCCCCTACTGTATTTCCAGCAGCTGCTATTGCAAACCCTTTCCATCCCCTCAAGTCCAGAAAGCTATTTCTCCACACTTCACATCAGCAGATGACCTCAAAACATACCTCAGTGAATGAAGCTGTCCAGTCCAAACGCTAACTCCTCATCCTCACTTGGCTTTTGTATGTCCCTTGGCTGTTGTCTTGTGGATCTCTTTCTGTCTCTCCACTGCTCACTCCTATTCCTCCTCCCACTCCTCAAAGAGAGGCTTCCCTACAGTTCTCTTAGGTTACCATCACCATCCTCCTGATAATAAACCAGGCACAAATTACATCAGGGTTGTTGTCTTCGTTCTAGCTGCAATTCTATTCGTTATATGTTCACAAGGTTTCTCTTTGAGGTCTGTGCTTGACATTGCCCAGGTTAAAACCTCATTTTTCCCTCCAAGATAGTAGCAGCCTTCAATGTCTTTCTTCTTTAGGTCCATCGGAATAATCTTTCTAAAACATAGACTTGATCAGTTTTTCCTCCTTAGACTTTGCTTGTTTTCCGAAGTAGTTTTACCAATGTACTCTCCATCAGCAGCGTATGGGAGGTTTCTTTGGTCCACATATTACCAACACCTGGCATTTTCAGACTTTTGAATTTTTGCAGTCTGTTTGGATATGACGTTGTGTTTCATGGTAGATTGAATATACATTTTCTTAACATTGACATTGACATTGAGAACTTTTTCGTGTGTTTATTGTCTGTTCATCTTCTGTGAAAAGCTATCTTCTTTCCATTTTTATCGAGTTGTTTGACTTTTTAATTTTAATTATAGGATTTTAAAATTTATTTTGGATAGTAATTCCTTATCAATTTTTCCCTTTTTCATGTATACTTTTCATTTGCTTTAAAAAATATTTATTATCCTGAAGTGATAAAATTATTTTCCTATAATGTACCCTAAAGTTTTAAAGCCTTGCTTTCCTCATTTATGTTCTTGATTCATCTGGAATTGATCGTTTATAGAGTAGAAGATACTACCATGTTTCTTTTTCATATGTATAATCAATTGTCCCAGCATAATTTAATGATAAATTCATCCTTTAGTCACTGATTTGCAATGCTAGTTCTTTAATTTATCAGGTTTCCTTCTAGGTACATAGATCTGATTCTGGGATCTCTGTCCTGTTCCACTAGTCTATGAGTTTATCTTCATACTAATACCACACTGTCTTAATTACTATATATTTATAATAAGTCTTGCTATATGAACTACCAAGTCCCCCCACTGGTTATTATTCTTTAAATAAAAATTTCTTCAGACTATTTTTTAATTATACACAAAAACTCTGCTTGTTTACAGTCCATCCTCTACTCCTTATATTGTTCTTGTCACAAATGACATCTTTACACATGTGTGCCCATTACCATAGTTTTATAATTATTATTTTATGCATTTATTTTTTAAATCATGTAGAAAAAAAGAGATAAAAACAAGAGCTGCAAACCAAATATGCATTACTGCTGGCTTTTATGTTTGCTATGTAGCTTTCTTTATTGTTGTTTATTTTTAAAAGCCATTTAAATTATTTGTTCTTTGTATATAAAAGATTATATATAAAGTTATTAATAATATGTTAAGTGAAACAGATTATAAAATTGTATGTATTGTACAAAAACATTTTGTAAAAACACCAAGTTGCTTAGCTATATTTTAAAATTTTTCTAAAATTTGCGTGTATTGCTTTAGTAATTTGTAAAAAGTATATATGATGGATAAAGTAAGCATTTTCTAAATGTTTGGTCTATCAAAAATATATTTAATATTTCTCTCGATCAAGATGAACACATGTATGTAACTGCTAAAATGAACAACAAGAGGGTATTTAAAAGAGAAAAAGGCAACCTTTTTTCTCTTCCTATGTTCACTTATATTTTGCTGAACACTGCATGGGTTTGGGAATGTTATGAGCCTGACAGAGACAATGAAACTTAAAAGTCACATGTAGGCTGGGTGCGGTGGCTCACGGCTGTAATCCTAGCACTCTAGGAGACCGAGGCGGGCGGATTGTTTGTGCTCAAGAGTTCGAAACCAGCCTGAGCAAGAGCGAGACTCCGTCTCTACTAAAAATAGAAAGAAATTAATTGGACAACTAAAAATATATAGAAAAAATTAGCCGGGCATGGTGGCACATGCCTGTAGTCCCAGCTACTCGGGAGGCTGAGGCAGAAGGATTGCTTGAGCTCAGGAGTTTGAGGTTGCTGTGAGCTAGGCTGACGCCACGGCACTCTACCCCAGGCAACACAATGAGACTCTGTCTCAAAAAAAAAAAAAAAAAAGTTGCATGTAGCTGTCTGGGTATAGAGTTTATATCAAGTATACATATTACACAGGTTTCACAGTTTTGCTTCTTCATAGCTAGAAGTTTCCCAGAAAGATAAATTCAGGGGACATATGGTACACAAAGATCGAAGAACTACTTACTTCATTATTTTTTAACATCATAACTCAGGGCCCTATAATTTTGGTAATTAAATTATTTATAATATTTTAAAAAATTATTTGAATTGAAAGATTTCCTTATATATCGTTCTTTATTTTTTCATATGGCTTCAAGCTATTATCTAGTGTCCTTTCATTTCAGGTTAGAGGACTCCCTTTAGCATTCTTGCAAGGCAGGCGTACTACTGACAAACTCGCTCAGGTTTGTTTATCTGATGTTTTAATTTCCCCTTCATTTGTGAAGGATAGTTTTACCAAATACAAAATTCTTGGTTGACAGTTTTTTTTTTTCTTTCAGCACTTTAAATATGCAAATATGTCAGCCCACTGCCTTCTGGCCTCCATGATTTTTGAAGAGAAATCAGTTTACAATTTTATTAAGGATTACTTGTATGGGATGAATTGTTTCTCTCTTGCTACTTTGAAGATTCTCTCTTTGTGTTTTGAAGATGTGGCTATCATGTGTCTCTGTGCAGATCTCTTTGCATTTATCCACATAGAGTTCACTGAGCTTCTTAGATGTGTAAGTTCATGTCTTTCATCAAATTTGGGATGTATTTGACAACAACTTACTCAAGAACTCTCTCTGCCTCTTTCTCTCTTTCACTTCCAGCAGGGATTAACATCATGTGTAGTTAGTACCTTGCTGGTGCTCCATAGTTTGTTAGCCTATGTTCATTTTTCTTCATTTTTTCTGCTTCTCAGATTGGATAATCTCAGTTGATTATCTTTAAGTTCACCAATTCTTCCTCCTGCTCAAATCTGCTGTTGAACACCTCTGGTGAATTTTTCATTTCCATTACTATGTTTTTCAACTCCAGAATTTTTATTTGGTTCCCTTTTATAATTTTTCTCTCTTCATTGATATTCTCTATTTGTTGAGACATCATTCTTCTCATTTCCTTTAGTTATTTGTACATATTTTCTTTGCCTCATTAAGCTTATGTAATATAGTTTATTTAAAGTCTTTTTTGGCTGGGCTTCTGCATGAACAATTTTTATTAATCATTTTTTTCCCTGTGAATAGACAAACTTTCTTATTTCTTTTCATGCTTCATAATTTTTTATTGAATACTAGATGGTTGGAGTATTAAATGTGGCAACATTGCAAATCAGATTCTCCCTTCCTCCTCAGGGTTTATTGTTCCTGCCTGTTGTGGATTGTGGTTGTTTGCTTGTTTTATGACTTTTCTAAACTATTTTTGTAAAGTTTGTATTTTTTGTCATGTGTAACTACTGAAGTCTGTGTTCTATTAGCTTAGTGCTCAGCTTGTGTCTTACACACCTGGAGCTGACAAAAGAAAAAAGGAGAAAAAATACTCTCCCAGACTTTGTAGATTTGTTTTGTGTTGGCTACTTTTTCAATATTTAGCTGTTTAAAACTCTTCCTTAGTGTTTCCTAAGGAGATTGAAGTGTAGCCAGAGGTGAAAGCTTAGGTCATCTGAGGCCTTTTCTAGACTGTGTCACACTCTGGGCATATGAATGGATTTCTTGACTTCCTGGTATACACAGAAGCTGTTAAAAGTCATTATTGCCATGGGTCTCCTTTCCCAAGGTTTTTCAGTCTGTCTCCTTCTTCTTAGGTTTTTCAGTATGTCTATTGCTTGTCCCAAGTATTGTCCCTTGCCCCAGGCCACCCCAGTGAATACTTGAGCCTTTAAATACTTCACAAAAGCCACCCTTGCCCTGGGAACTCTCTGAGTTTGATGAAACATAAGGAAGTCTTTGTGCTGGTCCTTCAGGAAACTGCCAGACAGGGTGGGACCCATGACCAAAATTCTTTGAGAACAAAGTCTGTATTACTCCCTCTGGCACCAGCGGTCCGCACCAGGAGTGCAGGCTGCTGCTCTCATGGCTGCCGCAGATCTGGGGTGGAGGGGATGGTGGACGGGCACTTTAAAAGGCCAGAGCTCTCTCTTACTACTTCCTACCATGCAGCAGCAATGTCTTTCTTCACCAGTCATCCCCTGGTTGTTGTAAGTTTTTAATTCATTCCAGAAGTTGATTCTGACAGTTTTGCTAGCTGATTAGTTGCTTTTAGGAAGGGATGGAGCCCCGTATTTCCCTGTTCTGACGTTTCCCTGTCACTACTCCTTTATACTATTCTTGGCTCTTTGCTTTTCTATATTCATTGAGAATCAGTTTGTCAAATTCTATGAAAAACCTGGATCCTTTTTTAAATTAAACTTTTTATTTTGAGATAATTATAGATTTATATGCAGAAATAATACAGAGATCCCATGTACCATTTACCACGTTTTTCCCAGTGGTAACATCTTGTAAAAGTATAGTAAATATCACAACGAGGAGATGGACATTGACATAACCAAGACACAAAACATTCCCTGACCAGCAGGGTCACCCATATTGCCCTTTCACAGCCATACCTCCTGCCTTCACACCTCTACCCCCTCCTTAGCCCTTGGCAATCACAGGTCTGTTCTCCATTTCTATAATTTTGTCATTTCAAGAGTATTATATAAGTGGAATCACCCAGTACATAACCTTTTGGGATTGGTTTTTTACTCAGCATAATTCTTGGAATGGATGTATCACAGTTTCACATTCACCCATTGAAGGACATGTGGGTTATTTCCAGTTTGTGACTGCTACAAATAACGTGGTTATAAACACTTGTGTGCAGGTTTTTGTGTGAACATAAATCTTAGTTTATCTGGTATAAATGCTCAGCATGGATATTGCTGAGCAACGGCGTACAACCAGTTATTTTCTTAAGAAACTGCCACACTATTTTCCAGAGTGGGCGACGGTGAAAGTTCTGAATTTCCACTAGACCTCTTCAGATACCACTTTAGTGGGGAGAAGGTGGGATGCCAAGTTACTGCCAGGTGGGGATGGGAGTGCAGGCTTCCCCCATGGTCTCTGCTGTCAGCACAGTGGGAAATCTAGTCTAGCTAGTGGGACGGCAGTTATGGCCATCTCTGAAGGCCTACTTGTTCTCTGATGTCAACCCAGCTTGGCAAAAGTTGCAAGTCTGTGTTTCCAGCTTGGCCTTTGCTGGTGGGGTGGGAGTGGAGTTACAAATTTTTCCATGTTGTTACTGTCTAAACTTTTCCTGTCTTGCTAGGCTGCCCCTTTGTTTGTCCTTGGACTGGAGGGACTTAGAAGCATATTTTGGTCTGTGACCATTGGCATTATTGTTTTGCTGCCTTTTTCAGTTCCAAGTTTGTCATACGCCAGCAAAAAGAAAACCCGGAGAACCCACCACCACATCATCCCTCAGGTCCTGTGCTCCTTGGCAGTCTACCTGCTTCTTTCCATCTCTCAGAATATTCTTATATTTATTTACATACATATTTTAGCATTTTCAGTTGTCCTTAGAGCAAAAAGTATATCTACTCTATTTTACCAGAAGCAGAAGTCTGTCTTGTTTGGGGTTTTGATGTGAATCTCTTGATCTAAAAATATATTTGGCAAGAAGCAAAATCCTTATGGTTAGCCATGAACATAGTACATCTTTGCATTTAAACCTTTTTTATATTTCTTTCAATAAAATTTTATTATTTTCTATCAAATGTCTCATATATTTTGTTGGATTTATTAGGTACTTTATATTTTCAGATGTTATTGTAAATAGTACTTTAAAAATTATATATCCTTATCTTGTTTCAAGGTATATAGATTGCAGTTTGCTTCATGTTCCACTAATATATATTAACTTTATTAAATTTTCTTATATGTTCTAACAATTTTTCTTTAGACTTTTAACATACAAACAGTTATATTCTTTGTGAATTATGATGGTTATATTTCTTCCTTTTATTTCCTTTCTTATAACATTTATTACTGTTTTATTACTGTTCCTTGTCTTATATAAGACTTTCCGGTACAGTGCTGAATAGAAGTAGTGACAGAAAGCAATTTTGTCACATTCTTGACTTTAAAGATAATCTTATGATGGTTGCTATAAGTGCTTTTGTAGATATTCTTTATCGGGTTAAAGAAAGTTTCTTCTATTCCTACTTCGCAAAAACTTTTATCCTAAATGGGTCTTGGATTTTACTGAATGCTTTTACTGCATCTGGGGGGTAATTTAGATTTTCTCCTTTAATCTTTTAGTATAATGAAGTAATTTTGTAATTTTCTAATGTTGAATCAACTTTGCATTTCTGGAATCATTGCCATTTGGTAATAATGTATTATCTTTTTCATATATCCCTGGGTTTACTTTGTTAACATAGTTCAGTATTTTTCCTATATCTTGTGAAATTGGCTCATAATTTTTTGTTTCAAACTGACTCTATGTGGTTTTGGTATAAAGGATATGCTAGTCTCATCAAATATGTTAACGTTTCCTCTTTTTCTCTCCTCTAAAAGAATGAAATAATCTGATCCTCGACTGCTGGGTGAAATGCATCAAAAGAAATATTTTGACAAGGTGTTTTTTTCCACAGGAAATTCTCAACTGCTTTTTTACTTTCTTGAGGGAGTTCTAAGGCCTTTCAGGTGCTCTAGGTTTTTGTGAGTATGTTTTGATTACAAATTTCTCTGACTCATTCAAATTTACCATTATTTATAAGGTTAATATAACATTCTTCTATCATCTTTTTAGTATATGCTGCATCACGGATTAAATACCCCTTTCATTCTTCACATTGTGTATTTTGCATTCTTTTCTCGGTTATTCTTGTCAGAGATGTTTCATCATAGAGCCAACCTTATTAGTTTCATCATAGAGCCAACTTATAGCTGTGTTGATACCCTGTATTATATCATTAATTTTCATATAGTTATTTTCTCTTCTTATTTTTTTGTTTCCTTCCATTTACCTTGTGATGCTGATCCCATTTCTGCTCTGGCCTCAGGCTGTGTCCTGTCACTAAAAGCGAGATTCATTGAAATTCAGGTTCTAGACCACCAGGAATTAGCAGATACCACAAAGCAAAAGTTCATTCGAAATCTCTTTAACCCCTTGAATTTTTTTGTCATTGGTTCCTGGAGATTCCTTTATTTCTACAATAGCTCATCCAGGCATTATTAAAAAAAATGTCTTTTATATTTTGTTGACCATTTTTTGTTGACATTTTTAGGTGTGCCTCCCAGAAGAGGTTTCTTGGGAACTACTCTGCCCTGTGGCCCCCAAACATTCTCCATGGCTCCTACTGTCTAGAAACGGTGTCCAGAGTCCATAGTTTTCTAAGGGCTGTCACCTCAACCTGCCTTTCCTGGCTGTATTTCCTGCCAGGTGATACCCTTTTCCAGGAAAACTTTTAAAAATTCTTCTAGGCACAGATCGATGTCATTAATTGGTGATAACTTCCTAAGTTCCCAGTCCCTTGAACACATCAGCATTGTGCTCTGTAACGGTACTAACAGGTCATACTGATATTTCTTTCCTTATAGCACTGTTCAATGTTTGTTGAAGGAATGAATTTATACCCACCTTTCAGGTTGGATTTTGAGTTCCTTGAGAGCAAGGACGGTGCCTAACACAGAGTAGCCATTCTATGTCAGTGCTTGTGGAATGAATGAGTGTAATTTTGAATCTTTTCCCTCACTTACCAAGTATTTTCTTCCAAGTCCCCTCTTTGAAGTTCTGGCTATAGAAGTAATTATCAATAAAGTAATAAGACCCTATATTGTCACTAGGATTTTCCTTTTCTGAACATTCCAGCACCTGTGGGCCACCTCTTAAATGGTATTAACAAAATTACACCAAGCATTTTGGTTGTACCTTTGGGTTCCGGAGTCTAATTGCTTGTAATGAAACACTGGAGTCATAATTTGATGGTCTGTAGGTTTCTCAGCTGTTTCTCTCTATGAGAAAATGTATAATGGGATATTTTGCACGTGACTGTCTATATTTTATATGCAACACATCAGTGTTGTGTAAATTTTGTGAACAACTTCTATTATCTTTGAAACCACAGAAGCAACAAAGAGATATAATTATAGTCTGAAGAAGCTATAGTGTTTCAAATATGCCTACAGTAGTGGTATTACAACGAGAATGTTCTGTTTGCCTGCAGCTTTCACTGTGCTCGGTGACATCAAAATTATACTAAATTTTAACAGAAACTTCTGTCCTTAAACAGAAACAGCTTGTTTGAAAAGCTAAGAGGTTTCTTTCTTCTGAATTCTTTGATTCTTTACTGAATAAAAGTGGTAGAAACGGTAAATATCGTGGCATAACTACATTCTTTGTTACTTCCCGGCTGGTTTTACTATCATCGAGTAATAGGTATTCTACTTCGCTCCACATGGGGAATGAATGCACTTTATTTAAAACTTCTTTCTGTGCATCTGCTACTTGTCAACTCATGATCTTCTGATCCTCGAAGACTTGACAACCCTGTGATTTGCCGTAATGGAATTACTGAAAAGTTATCAACAAAGACGTTGCAATGTAAGAATGCAAAGTAAGTCTTTAGATGTTTAGAGGGAAATAAACTTCAAAAGGGGAGTAGTGGCCACAAAGAAATACCTGAATCATACAATTTTTGGTGTGGTTCTGCATGTCTTTAATTTTGTCAACTGGAAGAGAGGATGTTTATGTTGCCTTCCCTTCCCGTCGGCTGTGACTTATTTTTTCTGTAACATATTCATCCACACCTCATATGGAACTGCATACACCTCAGACAGGGAAAGTCAAGTCAAAGAACACGCTCTGTGGAATTAGAAAAGCTGGATTCTAGCCCTGTCTTGTCATGTCATTTTTGCCACTGACTGTGGCAGAAACATTGGATCAATCTTTCAAGTTTTTTGGGCCTTTATTTCTCTTTCTGTAAAATTTAAGTAAGTGGTAGGTTAAATCAGTGATCCTCAAAGTGGAGTGTTGGACCAGTAACAGTAGCATGATCTGAGAACTAGTTAAGAAGCAAACACTAGATAGGAGGAATAAGTTTAAGTGTTCTATATCACTGTAGGATGACTATAGTTAACAGTACTATACAGTTTCAAATAGCTGGAAGGAGGATATTGAATGTTCCCAACACAAGGAAATGATAACTATCTGAGATGATGGATATGCTAATTACCCTGATCTGATCACTATACATTGTGTGTATCAAAGCATCACTATGTACCCCATAAATCTGTACAATATTATATGGCAATTAAAAATTGAAATAATTTTTTTTAAAAAGCAAGTTATTAGACTTTACCATAGACCCACTGAATCGGAACTCTGAAAGTGGAACCCAGTAATCTGTTTTTTAATAAACCCTCTAGGTGATTCTAATGAACATTAATAAACTTTAGAAAACTTCCAACTGGAAACTTCCATGAGTGCCTGTGAACGTTAGAGTAATTTAGGCCTACATGGATGTTAAGTAGGCATATTCCTCTCCTTGTAATTAAATTTAAAATTTGGATTCCAAACACAGATTTAGAAGCATATGTAAGAAAAAAAAGAAAAAGAATACTGAAAGTGTTGTCCAAAAAAAAGTAATTACTCTAAAAGTGTTTTTGAATATAAGCATTTGCAGAATTTGTCTCCATTTGACACCGCAAAATGAACTTGGTACTTCTGTCATACATGTATCTTGATGAATATTTCCACTGAATGATCATCACTGCTTAATGTCTGTGATTTCAGAAAAATAATTTAAAATTATTCAGATTTATTGTAATTGAGTTCTTATATTTATGGAGGAGAACAGTTAATAATCTGTTCTACATAAGTGCACATATGGCTAAAATTTTTGTTATTGAATATTTGGTCCTTTGGTCTCCTATATAGGAAAATGTCCTTGTGTTTAACCACTTCTGTGCTTTGTCAGCATATGCTTTACCTAACAGCCTGTCTGGCTCCATGTTTTATTAGAGCAGAAGAGTTTTGGTCCTGATTTTGATTTTCAAGGATTGATATAATTATATTAACTATAGCTTTATTCTTCCCAAGGTCTCTGAAGGAGGGAATTGGAGAAACTTTTATTCGTAATATAAATAAGTTAATAAATATAAATACATGACAGAGAATGTAGAAAATCGGGTTTTTTTAGTAAAAACACAATGTTATAGTAAATTTGGGAAGTCAAATGAGAATTGGGGAAGGGGAGTGGGAAAATTATTTCTTTTTTTTGTGTGTTAATGAACAAGATAAAATTGAAGCTCTATTTTCAATAAAGAGTTGCTAGATCTCTGTTTTTTATAAGAGAATCCAAAGTTAACCTCAAGGCTGAAAGAGATGAACATATGCCACATTTCGGGTGACTATTTTCATGACCACTCTCCAGAAGCTTGTGAAAAATTAGCTAAAACATTCATCGATCTTATTTTTTTCCTCTGCAACTGGAAATAGACCAAAGAGGCAGACTAAAAGCAATAAGAAATCAAGTGCAGTGCAAAGACCTTTTGAGAAGCTATTCTTCACCAAATATTTATTGAACACCTAGGATGTACTAGGTACTATATTTGAAACTGGGTATAGACCAATGAATAGATATCTATGTGCTTTGCCTGTTGGAGATTAGGATCTTGTGAGGGAGATGAACATTACAAAGTAATTTATACAAATTATGATTAAACGTACCAGTCAGTGAGTACTGTGAAAGAGATGTGCATGCTGCAGTGATAATACATAACACAGATAGAGCCTCGTTGGATCAGGAAAGACTTTGAAATAAGTTTTGATGATAGTCCCTCTGACTGCTATTTGGGCAATGGAAGGTAAGAAGTAAAAGGAATGTGAAAAACCAGTTAGGAGGCCGTTGTAATAATCCAGGTTCTGTTCCAGGCCTTTGGTATAAAAATCCCTGCCCTTGTGGAACTTAGGTTGTAATGTAAAAGTTATACATAAGGAACCAAGAATAAATAACAATAATTTGCATAACTTATATTCTAGTTTTCTGTCATTGCATAACAAACCATCTCAAAATTTAGTGGCTAATTACAATTTATTATGTCTCCTGGATCTGAGTTGGCTGGGCTCACCTGGTGATTCCCACTTAGAGTCTCTCGTGTGGTCGCAGTTGTGCAGCAGCGGGTGCTGGAGTCATCGGAACCATCCACCAACACGGCCTGTTTTGCACACGTGCCTGATCTGTCAGCACACCTCCATGTGGCCTTTCCTTTCAGGAGGGCAGCCTGAACATCTTCCATGGTGGCTCAGGGCTCCAAAAGGCAGGAAATCAAAACTTCCAGTCCTCTTGAAGGACTGAGATTGGAACTAGCATAGCATCATTTCTGCTGTATTCCATTGGTCAAAGCAGTCACAGATCAGTCCAGACTCAGATTGGTCAAAGAGTGGACTCTGCATCCTGATGGAGGGTGTCATGAGCAATGGCAAGATGATGGAGACGACCCCCAGAGAGCTTTGCCTTCTGTTAGCATGCCCTTGCGGGGTCCCTCCCACATGTGTGACCTGTGTAACCAATACAAGGGTCTGTAACTTCCCAGGATAGGTCATAAAAGTCACTGTGGCTTCTATTTTGTTATCTCAGATGACCTTCTATGGGGAGAGTTAGCCGCCACGCTGAGCAACCTTCTGTAGAGGCCCCTGTGGAGAGGAACCCAGTGCCAGTTTGCCAGCCATGTGAGTGTGCTGCTGTGGGAGTGGCTCACACTCAGATGACCACGGCCTCATGAGGGACCCAAAGCTTAAACCACTCATCTAAGTTGCTCCTGAATCCTGCCCTGTAGGAAATGTGTGATATAGTAAATGTTTATTATTATTTGAAGCTGCTAAGTTTTGGGGTGATTTGTTATGTAGCAACAGATAAATAATACAGAGGCCATATTGAAGATAACCTGAGGGCAGTGTTTATGCATGTTTTACTAATGAAGCTCATGCAGTATAATACCTGACTCACAGTTCAATAACATCACAGAGGAAAGCAGGACATGGTATCACAGTCACTGAGTAGCCTTCCCATTGCGTGGCTTCTCGGAATGGAGGTAGGACAAACACCCCGAGTGCCATGAAGTGTGTACGGTGGAGATGGGATGCCAGGCACAGAAACAGCAGGGTCTTCCTACAAAGATAGACCACTCAGGAGAATGTAGATGGTCTTCTTTTGACAGGCGTGACACGATTGTTGGCAACCTTGACCAGTATTGTAGAAGTCAGAAACCAAAAGCTTCCTGAAAACTATAAAGGTTATATCAAAGATTTCCTGTTTGTGCACATGTTTTTTCTTCTATCATAGAAAGTGATTAAACTGGTCTGCGGAAAACCTGATTTGCTCTTCAAAGAAACCGCTGGTCTCTGCTCAGTGAATTGTATTCGGCTAGGATGGCTACCCATGGATTCCTGGTTGATTTGTTCTTGTATCTTCTCAATATATTTATTCTTTCTTCATATCAAAGATAAAGCTAAGGTTTTTTTCCTAAGTATTTTAAAGATATACCAGTGGAAAAATCAGGAAAGAACACTCACATAACAAACTCTTATAACTTTAGAAATAGTCATAAACTAAAATCACTATCCCTGTGTTTTATAGTTCACAACATTTCCCTGTATCTTTGAAGTTTAAAAAAAATACATACAAGAGAATGAGCCCTAACCATATTTTATTAATACAATTTTGGCATAATGCTTCTATATATCAGCATTTTTCCAATATATAATTGTGGAATGGAAAATAATAAGAAAAATTACAGAGTTGAAGTGGTTTCTGTAATAGTTGGAACATTTTGGACGAATGCTTTGTGATCAAAAGCAGTATTGTAAGATACGTGCCTCAAGTTCATATGTATTGTTTTTAAATGGGCTAAGTTTGAAAGATAGAGAGGCGTAGCTTGAGTAAGAAGAGACAGGATTAGAGAGAGTATTCCATGAGGGACAAGTAATATACGAGGTGTTTGCAAAGCCGGGCAGACAGAAGAGACTCACACAAGAGTCAGCAAGTAGATTTCTTTGGCTGGAGCAAAGGGTGTGTCCTGGACAAGCCCCATTTACCCACAGGCACCTCAACTTGTCATCTCAAGTTCCCTCCCCGCAATCAGAACACACACCTTCCTTCTCTTACAGTTTTCCTGCTTTCTGGAATGAGGCAATAAAACCTTCCACCCACCCTCCTACATAAAACCTCCTGTATTGATGTTGGGGGGTGGGATAATAATTGCAAAAGGAAATGAGTTAACTCCTCCGTGGGCTGAGGCAAAACTGTCTGGGCGCAGTGGGGCGCACCTGGAAATGACAGTGCTTTTTCAGTGTGGGTGGGGCCGACCAGAGGAAGGAAGATTTGGGGCCAGGATGAAGTCACACAAATGGCCCATATATTCTACACAGAGTGTCTGTAATTTCAACTCAAAGGACTACCTTTCAATGTTTGAAAACAGTGGTTAGTGGCACATTGTTTTTGTTAGGCGTATATCTGGTTCAGTATCTTCCAGTAAGGACAACTTAACAACGGAGTTAAATATGAATTCTTTTTTAAATAGCAAAAATAATACATCCTCTTTGAAGATATACAAAATACAGAAAAATATACTGAAGAAAAAAAGAAAGAAGAAAAAACCACTACCCAGGAAAACCACGTTATTTACTTGATGTGTTTCCTTCTTCTAGCCCCCCCACTCCTTTTTTCTCTATGCATAGTGCTTTGCACAATACACACACACACACACACACAGAGCACAAATACATAAAGCAATTTTGAATCTTTCTTTTTTCACTTAACATTACAAGTATTTTTTTAATTTTTTTTTTTTTTTTTGGTAAACACCACGAAAAATGGCTGGTATCTCTCATTGTGTGTAAAAATGTGGACCTTGGTTATTGAACCATCTATCTCTTTTTGGACATGTAGAATGATTTGATATTCACTGTTATACATTACGTGACTAACTTGTCTATGTACCAAGTTATTTCTCAATTTAGGGTTTTCTTAAAGGGTAAACTTCTGGAAATTTGATTATTTCATCAAAGGATACAAATAATATGTTTATGTTTTACACTTCATGATTATACAAGCATTGACTTAATTCTTTGATGAAGTGTATTTCCTCTTTACAATTTATAAGTTCTAATCAATTTCCAAAATCATATAGAAGACATGGTCCATAAAGACTTGGCTTCTCTGCAGACTTCTGAACTTGGAGTCCCCATCATGACTGTTCTGCGTCCTGAATGCCACTGTGAACAGTGCTGCGCACAACCACTGAATTGTGGGTAAAAAAACATTTCTTTCCTAAATGGTTTCTCACATAAGGGGTGGGAGGGGGAGAGTAAAACAACTTTAAAAAACAATTTCCAAGATTATCAACCAACATTCTTTGCCAAATAACTTAAAAATTTGAGGAGATACAATAACATTTAAGACACAGAATCCTCTATTTTATTTGTTGTTTTGAAAATATACACTTTTTGGAATATGTCCTTCTTATAAAGCTTATGACTTCTATATTGAATGTTTAAGTACAATATGAAAATCTTTATGAACAAAAAAATGTGATCGTAGTGACATTGTTTACCTATTTTTCCCCTTTAGAAGCTCACCTTTTGTAAATAAAATGTGAGTATTTTTATTCGTTTTGCTGTTTAAGACTGTTTGATTTTCACTAACCTTTTATTACCATACAAATATTTTTGTATGTTGTTATGAGTGCATCCTCCTATTAGTTTCAAATTCTGTAGTGTCATAATCACACAAAAGGTTGAAGTAGTGATTATGCCTCAGATAATGTAGTTGTTAATGATCAACTCAATGTTAAAAGCCATTACTGCTCATTGACATAATTCTGAGAACATTATACTGTAGAAGTGCACCTTTTGTGTGGAAACAGAATGACAAAATTGAAATGTTAAAAGTTGAGTGTCTGAATAATAGCCTGTGAAATCATTTAGACAAGACCATTGTTGCCTGTATTGTTCAAGGACTAGAGAGTGACAGGATGAGACAAAAAAGGAGAAACACCCCAACGGCTCCCTTGCAGGTTTGAAGAGAGATGGAAAGTGAAGAGGAGCCCCATTTGCTTCTCTGTCGCTCTTCCGGGAGGGTCTTCCCCTAACGACAGAGCACCCTCCTCTGGCCACTTGCCAAAAGGGGATGCCTGCCTCATTTTTGATTGGCAGGAGTGAGCCAGGCAGGGGGTTACTGTAAGTGCCCTGCAAGAATTTTCCCAGGACAATGTTGCCTGAGAGTGGCCAGAACCAGTCACCCATGGCCTCCTCCTTGCTCCATGCTCAAGGGCTTTAGGCCACGAAGCATGATAAAGCTGGAAAGAGACTTCGGGAAGGCAGGAAATGTACAGTCACCTTCCTAAGCAACCTGTCAGTTCACCTTGGTACTTTGTCACTTGGTGTCTGTTTTCTTTACTATCCTTGTTCAGTTTTGATCTGGAGGATGGAGGCAAGCCAACAGAGAGTAGAGACAGAAGATGGTTATGTATGTGATGGAGTGGGGAAGGGATGTGGCTGAGCCCGCATGCTCGTGCAATTGAGGCAGTGGTCTCTGAAACAGGTATAGTCCATTGCTGGATCATCTAGCTTTACTCGTCCAAGGTCAAAGACCTAATTCCTTACCGTGACTGACCAGTTAATAATGTTCATATTTAGTCATAACAGCAACAGATGAACAAGTGGGGATGGATTACAACTAGTTCATCATTGCTACTAGAAATATCTCATGCTTATAATCTGCTTATAGTGGGTGAGAGACAGTTACCTTCATATAATAATAATAATGTTACTGTAAACTTTCTATGTACCAGGCACCTTTCTAAATGCTTCATGTACATTAACAGCGAAGACTTTGCTAAAAGTAGGCATCTGTGGTAGAAATGAACATTAGCTTCAGATTGTCAGAGAGAAAGAAAAAATAATTGTGTTATCAGAAAGAATGAAAACTGATGTTCATAATATACTCCAGTTTTTTAAAAAAATATAGATTTATGCATGAAAGTATTGTTTAAGAATGCAGAGACATTTGTCATGTATTTTTAAAAGGTTTCTATAAAACAATTATTTTAAAAAAATTTTATTGACTCAATATTTAAAGGAAACTTTATTTTTTAGAACAGTTGTAGATGTACAAATAAATTGCAAAGATAGTACAGAAAATCCCCATATACCCCATAGCCAGTTTCTCTTACTATGAATATCTTACACAGTATGGTACATTTGTTACATTTAATGAAACGGTATTGATACATTATTATTAATTAAAGTCATGGTTTATTCAGATTTCTTCAGTTTTTTCCTACCGTCCTTTTTCCGAGGATTCCATCCAGGGCACCACATTACATTTAGTTGTCATGTGCCCTTGGAATCCTCTTGGCTGTTACAGTTTCTCAGACTTCCTTGTTTTTGATGACCTTGACAGTTTTCAAAAGTACTGGTTAAGTATTTTGTAGAATGTCTCTCAAGGGGGATTTGTTTGATGTTTTTAAATGAATTGACTGAGGTTATTGGAATAATTTTTAATATTACTGAAAAGACTTGCAGATTTCTGGCACATTAGTATGTGGGGAACAGCTCATAACATGTAAATAATGAAGGAAATGTTATTTATTTAAGGCTAGGGAGTATTGAAGATTGGACTGGCATATGGATGTGTCCCAATGAGTTCACAGGTATGTCAGACAAAAATTTCAGAATTCGTTTTGAAAATATTAATTCCTGTTTTTACTCAACAGAGATTCACAGGGCACCCACTGCTTGCCAGTGGGTGCTCTGAGCACAGAAAATAAAATTGACAGAAAAATCAGCTTCTCAAACTGCTATGCAAGAAGGGTTTCCCATTAAAGCTCGGAAAAGAAGGAAATTCGGCAACTTGTTTCCAACACCTATCACAGTGTCTACATTGCTAGTCTCTTTAATTAAAACCTACCTCTTTATTTTTCTCCCTGTAGAGTTGGAGATTGACAAAAAATATTTATCAATAATGTTCTATAACCCAAATCTAAGTTTTCTTTAAAAATAAATTCAATAGGTTTTAAAATTCTTGCTCACATGCACTATTTTTTGTGTGCCTTCCCAATCACTGATTTTAAAAACTTTATGCATGATTACCTGCATTAGACTTTATACTTCTAAAAAACTTTGTATTTTGATATAATTTTAGGCTTACAGAAAAATTGCAAAAATAGAAGAGAGAGTTTACCTTTCACTTAGCTTCCCCTAATGTTAACAAATTAACGTAATCAAGGTACAGTGATCAAAACCAGGAAGTTAACCCTGGTATAATATGTTTTTCTAAACTGTAGCCCATATTGGAATATCAATAGTTTTTCCACTAAAAGTTCTTTTTCTGTTTCACAATCCAGTCCAGGATATTACATTGTATTTAATTGCTGTGTTGTCTTAGTTTTTGTTTGTTTGTTTGTTTGTTTTTTTTTGAGACAGAGTCTCACTGTGTTGCCCGGGCTAGAGTGCTATGGCATCATCCTAGCTCACAGCAACCTCACACTCCTGGGCTCAAGCGATCCTTCTGCCTCAGCCTCCCGAGTAGCTGGGACTACAGGCATGTGCCATCAAGCCCGGCTAATTTTTTCTATGTATTTTAAGTTGTCCGATTAATTTATTTGTATTTTCAGTAGAGACGGGGTCTCACTCTTGCTCAGGCTGGTTTCGAACTCCTGAGCTCAAACAATCCGCCCACCTCGGCCTCCCAGAGTGCTAGGATTACAGGCGTGAGCCACCACGCCCAGCCTGTCTTAGTTTTTTTCCCAGTCTGTGACAGTTTCTCATTCTGTTCATGTGTTCTATGATGTTGACATTTTTTATAACATTTTGAGGAGCAGTTACATTGTAGAATGTCTCTCAATTTGGATCGACTGATGTTTTGCAATGATTAGCTTGAGGTTATGCATTTTTGGTTAGAATATCACAGAAATGATGCTATAACCTTGGTGCATTGTGTTGGGGGGTATTAAAATATTGATATGACTCATTACTGGTGATGCCAACCTTGATCGCTTGGTTAGATTAGTGCTTTTGTGGGCTTTTCCATTGTAAATTTACTGTTTTCCCATTTTAATCAATAATACATTGAGGTCATACAAATGCTTTGTTTTTGGTATTCTTTTTGAGGGTCTCCTTTTCTTATCATTTGAAGGAGTCAGATCAATACCACCTAAAATCTGTCCTATAATTGAGCAATTTCTTTGAAACAAACTTATGTTTGTGATTTTCTTCAACAGGTATTGGCCTGATGTCATTTAGTATGTTTATGAAAGAAGTTGATGACAGAATATTTTCTTTAATTAAGTAGTGTGGGGAAAAAAGTAGATTGACAACGGCAACAAGAGCTTCCATAAATTATACTTGGGATAAATGGTAATAGAAAAACACTGAAAGCCCGAGTACAGTGGAAGCATTCTGTAGTTGGGCATGTACCTAATACATGTAGATACACGTATGTATCAATTCTGGTGAGTTTATATTCACTAACATTTAACTCTCTAATTTTTCCAAAGTGGACTGTTAGTCAGCTTTCTTCTTTAGAATATCCTATTCTGCCTCAAGAATTCTATTCGAATGCTATTGAGAAGAGTTACTTTAAAATCAGTCCCATTTACTACTAATGAATTAGGATGCATTAGCAGTAACTGCATTGGATGCTAATTAGAAAAGGACAAACTGCTTTGGGAAAAAGCAGTTCTAAATCTTTCTTTTGTTATGTAATTATGTTATTTTCAAAGTTAATATTTTTATAAGGGCCCTCTGCATTCTCCGTCTCCTTTTATTTAATACTCTAGATATCTGCTTCAATGATCTTCTCTGCTGCATCATCTTCTTCTCTGATAGAATTGACTTGGGTAAGCTTTTGCCATATGTCACCCTTCTTCCCCAAAGACTTCTAGACTTTTAGTCCTAAGTATTTTCTTTATTGCTTGTAATTAACTATTTTTGAATGTATTGCTTTTAGTTTTTATTAACTTATTTATATACTTATATTACCCCACATTTACTGATGTATTTATGTTCTGTCATTACACTCAAACTACCCCCAAAGACACCCATTCTGTTTATTCATTTGCTTGCTTCAATCCGCGCCAACATGAAACATAGGCACGGCTAGGTGGGAAGTGTGAAGATAAAGACAGAGGTCAGATTCCTGTTTTTCAAAAATGTATTCCATCAGAGAACATTTTTGAGGTAGCATCTTCTCTGAATCTGGACTGGCTTTTGAAAGAAATCTCAGGTTTTTGGGGGCCTGAAGTCTGCCCTAGAATACGTAAAATATGCCCAAACAGGATAAAAAAATTGTCTTGCATTTGAGTGGAAAAGGAAATTAGTAGGTTCTACTGATCATTATTCGATTTGTTTGAATCCTAAGGTATGTGTGAGTGAGGAAGGGAGAGGGAGGATGCAGAGAGAGAGGGAGAGGGAAGGTTAAGCCAGGGAGAGAGTGAGGGCGTGTCAAACTATGGTGTTGACTGGAGGAAGCTCCAGGGTGTTCAACAGCAAAGGGAATTGGAGAAGGTCATGAGGAGTTCTGCGCAGGGGCAGAAAGGAAGAGCAAATGGAATTCACTGGCTCCCTTTGACGAGGTGGAAAGAAATAGCCCCAGCTTAGTCGCGTGCTTCTGAACCTTAGTTCACCCGCCACTGTTTCAGAGGCTGTGGGAAGCCCAGATGCAGTTGTGGTTCTCACAGAGCTGCATTAGGAACCCATCCAGCCCCTGGTAACGTATATCAGGAGGCTGCATTGGCAGCAAACAGATCCACTCCTAATGGAACTGGAGGGAAAACAATGCTTTTGCTGTGCCATTTGAATTTTTTTGTTTGAAAGAGCATATAGATTATTTATAGTCCACCAAATAAACCTGAGGGTCTTTTAATAAACTCATAGATTATGTTGCTCAAAGGAGTTTATTGAACTAATATCTGAATTTGCCCGTGACAATGACATTCTATGAGTTTATGGCTCTATCCTGTGGGGAATAGGATTTCCCATCTTGCCCCAGGATATCTGCAAATCATTTCAACATCCAGAAGGAAGATGAAAACGTAACCTGAGGTCCCTGTACCAGCTTCCCTCGCAATTTTGTTTTTCTCTCAAAAACAAAAACAAAGACCAAAGCAGGTGAGCGTAACTGATAAAAAATTGGGACGAACCCAACCAACTGCTTTCGAAAGCAGGTAAGTTTAAGCCCTTTGATTAACATTTTTTTTTTTTGGGAAAAATATGAGTTTTATGCCTCATAGTCATTTTTGAAAGGCACTGCATCTTTTCTGGTCAGAATATTAGGGGTTTAGGGAGTTTGGCTTGGGTCTGATCCAAGAAAGAGCAACAAGAACGTAAAAGTCCATGTCATCATAGCCAGAAGCTTTGATTCCAGCTATATTTATTTATTCTCTGATGTGCCTGAAGAGCGCACAGTTGTCTGAAAGTGTGGGGTTAACGTTCATGCCGCTCACATCCCCTCTGTAGTTCACCCCACACTCCCACAGGGGATCATTTCACCATCTTTTTCCGAATTATGATTGTCTCCCTTTTCTTAAAATTGAACCAGTCCGCTACATTGTATTGTTTGAAATTCAAAATTTTAAAAAGTTCCCCAATTTTTGCCCATTTTACCTATATCTTTGCCCCCATCCATACTTTGACCCTAAATTCCCCTCATTCCTGTCAGGGGGCTGCCTTTGCTCCAGTTGTCTCCTCTAATCTCACGTCTCACTTGAAACTTCATTTAAAATCTCTAGACTCCCCTTGTCTTTCTTACTTATTTCTCCCTCAGCTGCCTTTTATTTAACTTTACAGTGACATTTTCTAACTCCATAATGCCTTCTGAGGTAACAATCTTTATGAAACACACATGATTCTATTGTCTTGTTATTTTTTTCCCCAAAGGAGAACATAGCCAGAAGAGAACAATGGAGAATTGTTTTCTTCCAAATATGACAAATGAATAACAAAATCATGGAAATCTGAGAGTGAGAAGGAATTTAAAAGAATCATCTTGTCAAAGACCCTAATTTTATAATGAGGAAACTGAGTCCCAGAGAGCTGGCCTTATTTTCTCATAGTGACATGTCTCGTGCAGCCAAGACTGGAGTTGGGTTCTCTCACTCCCACACTGCCCTTCCTAGACTTTTGCTTTGAGCCAGGAAGGATGAAATCATAGCAGTTCACTTGGAGGAATGATTTCCAGAATGATTTTATTCATTCAGAAGATATTACCGGGATCCACTCCTATGAGTACTGTTTAGGCACGGGGATGCACAGTAGATAATTCCATGTCCCTCTCTCATGGAGCTTACATTAAAGTGAGAGAGATCAGTGACAAATAAACAAGGGAATATGTAATGCCAGGGAATGGTATGAGCTACGAAAAAAAATGGAGTAATATAAGGAATAGAGAGTGGAAAATGGGGTATGTATTAGTCAGGGTTCTCCAGAGAGACAGAACCAATAAGATAGTCATAGACATAGATATTCATAAATGAGAGAGAATTTATTAGGGGAATTGGCTCACTCAATCATGGTGGCTGAAAAGTCCTACCATAGGCTGTCTACAGACTGGAGACTCCGGGATGCCGTAGTGTGGTTCAGTCCTAGTCTGAATGCCTTGGAACCAGGGAAGCCCATGGTGTAACTCTTAGTCCAAGGCCCAAGGCGCGACAACCCGGGGAGCCACTGGTGTGAATCCTAGAGTCCAAAGGCCAGAGAGCCTGGAGTTCTGATGTCCAGAGCAAAAGAAGAAGAGTGTCCCAGCTCCAGTAGACAGAGAGGAAACTGCCTTTCTCTGCTTTTTCTTGTTCTACCTAGGCCCCTAGCTGATTGGATGGTGCCTGCGCAGACCAACTCATACCTCAGTCTTCTCTAGAAACACCTGAACAGACACACCCAGGAATAATGCTTTATCAGCTCTCTGTGCATTGCTGAATCCAGTGGAGCTGACACCTAAAATTAACCATCATGGGGTATGTGGGTTTGGGGTAGAATGGCAAGGGTGGACCTGTCTGAGGAGCTGACATTTGAGTAGAGGCCTGAAGAAGTGAAGAAGTGACCCAGGAGACCATCTGGGGAAAGAGCATTCTGGGCAAAGTGAACAGAAAATGTAAAGACCCTCAGGTGGGCAAGAGTACAAATGAATTTCATTTTGAGTAGAGAGGCATTGCTTTCTGATTAAGTCATGGAGGTTTTAGTATGTAACAACTAAATAAAATCAAGAACATTTGAATTCTAACATATAACACTTTCAGGACTAAATTGTACCAGATTCGCTAGTTGTACCTTTCACTTGTTCTTTGACTCTAATTGTAAAAACCCAGGAAATGGGACATATCCTTCTTGCTACAAAGACACACTTAGAGAAAATAATTTTTGAATATAGAAATTTCATGACGAAAAAGAATCATCCTAAAATCTCGGTCTAGCTTTCAGTTAAGTGGTTCTGTCAAAGACACAGATTATATTAATATAACTGGCAGAACCAAACATTTCTTTGGAGTTCAGTCCTGACTTTCCACATTGTAACCCAAAGGGAATGCCCCGGGAGACCTTTATGAAGTCGGTGAACTGTCTCATAGAAAGAGACTCAGCGCCCGGGCAGTGAGGGGAGCTTTGGGCATGAGCTATTGCTATTTTTGTAAACCTATGCCCTGGGATTCCTGATCCCCTAATAAGGAAACAGCTAGCCCATTTTGACCTTTACAGCCTGTTGCAAAGTCATTGCCGAGCTATTATTTGAGTAGCTTGAGGTAGAATAATGTTCAACTCAGCTTCCTGGAGCTGCATTTGAAATGCAATTAATTGACTGCTGTTAGTTGTCAATTAACATTTATTATCAATTAGTTCATCAAATTGATTAGTTGGCAGGACCTTAAAGTCTAAATGCACTCCTTTCCATTATAAATATGTCTATAAGAGTAAAAGCTACTCACTAATTGATGTCAAACTGGAATTGCTTATGTCGGACTCGAGTCTTGTCCATATTGCATTTTAAAATCTATATCAAGTGAACTTGGATAATACATGTTAGGTTCACACTTTTAAAATGTGCATGTCATAATTGTTTTTTGGGGAGGAGGGAATCAGTAAATATACGAGGTTGGAATTTTATACTGATGTCAGAAGTAATACTTAATCAGAGTTATTTTATATTTATATGTCTTAAATGATTTTACTTTGGGAAAAAAGCATTCTGTCTAACGGTTGCTGAAATTTTTGTACACATTTAAACCTTATCTATATCAGTTTTTAACATATTGTGAGTCAACTAATATAAAGACATACACTTTCAATAGCTATCTAGAGAAAGGTAGAATATAAGTGTGTATAATTTGCAACTACTCCTGTTTGAAAAAAGACATATATTTTTTACCACCTCCCCTTGCCCCCAAAACTTTTCTAGAATATACGCAGCCTTCCAGGCTCTTCTGCATTCTATCCATTTTCTAAAGACTAATTAATAGATTTTCAATTCCTCTTTCCATCCTTTCCTTTGGAACAAAACAAAACAAAACACAGACATACCAACATTTAAAAAGACCCATTTCTTTTTTTGGGAAAAGGAAACTTCACAGACAAATGTTTAGCATTCAGCATATGATATTTTGTCTTATTGTTTGTGCAACTTGGGATGAAACATGGAATGAAACTGTAAAATCTACCCCCCCATCTATTTAACAAAACACAAGATACCTACAAAGGATTATTCATTTTTATTGCCTTTGTGCAAAAAGATAATTTCTGTCTCTTCTCACCCCAAATTGTGACCTAAATATGGCTGAAAGACACAACATGTGACCTGCTTAGCGCTGCCTGCCATGGCCTCGAGCCACAGCAGGAACTCTATTAGAGGGAACGGCACAGATGCTACCAGATGGCCAACATATTGTCCAGAGATGACCCATGTATAATTGCAGAAAGTTCAATACATTCAGGTTTTGAATTTAATTGCATTGACCACCTTACCTACTGCTGCTGCATGCTTTAATTTATTTAAGGTGGAAATAGAGTCTAAGAGAGAATGAGGGAACTCCTTACAGTGTTACCTTTCTGCCTTTTGCTGAGCTCCAAATTGCCTAAAGGTGGGATTCCAGGTGCTCCTGGCTACCTGAACTATGAGTAATTTGTGACATATTTGTTTGGTCTCCATTATTTGAATAGAGAGTTTTGCTTTTTAATAAAGTTAGCAACAGATAACATTGTGCAAATGCACAAAATGCATTTTCCTGATTCTGGCTTTTTTGGGGAGGGTGGGTGATGGATGGGGTGAGACTGCTGCTTTAGTCTTCACTGGGTTCCTTGTGCAAAGAGTTGGTTGAATTTAATTACCTCATCTTCCCCACAGCAACTTCCGTTCTAACAATGTGAGCTACCAGTGGGCAAGCTAGTCCTCATGAATTTCTATTTCCAGTAATATAATACTTTATTTTGGGGGGAGATATTAAATAGATTTTGCTGCATATGCAAATACATAGTCACTTAAAAACAAGAACCTGGGCTTTAGTTACTATGGATTTTGAACCTTTTTCTCTCTAAAGAAAAATGGCCAATGTATGTTACCTAAGGATAGAAACTATTGTTTCAGTTTCCTTTTGCAGGCTGTTATTTCTTAAAATGTTTCTGCTAAGCAAATGTAATCACGATGGCATGCGTTATTAATTCAAAATAGCTTCTCAAATGGCTAAAGCTCTGGGATGGCAGCAGGTCTATTTCAATGTCATTTGTCATAATTCTTTGCTCTTATATAGTGCCTTTTCTCCAAGCCTCTCACATACCACATTTGCTTTGTGTCTATATTCAAGACAAAAGATAAATCCTCATTTTGTTTGAACTTTCCAATCTATTGCATCTTTTCATATTTACACTGTAGACCATCTACTGATTGGTCTGATTGGTTTCCCTGATATGTCCTAGAAAAAGAACTCATGAAATTGTCAAGGAAAATTATATTCCTCTTCCATAATCTGATTTGAGAATGAATTTTATGGTGGAAGCCATTTTACAATACATTCAATGATGTTTTTCTGACACTTGTCATCATTAATTATGCTTGCAAAGTCCTACTTCTTGTTTAAAATCTGAATCCAAATTATTTGTACTGAAAGAAGTATATTTTAAGTGCTTCATATAACCTTTAATTTTTCTTTGTAAGAGTATGTTTTTAAGAAAACAGTTAAATGCAGGGCACTGTGTTAAACAAACAAAAAAAATGGTAGAATTAAAAAGATATCTTAAGTTATTGGTTTTTTATTTGGACTTGCTGATAAGCATTCCAGGATGTCACAAACCTGATTGGGTAGTGTCCCTTTAAAAGCAGACTGGCAGCTGCTGTCAAAATGGAATGCACCCCCAAAACTTGCTGTTTATTCATATCCCAGTTAAAGCTGAAACAAACAACTGAAACTAATCACGCTTGAAGTTGGGTATCGCCTTTGTGAGCTTTATGAGCCTATTTTTCTGAAATTAGAAATTGCCTGAGTGAAATGTTTCTAGCTAAACTGCTTTCTACTGAAGTCATGATTTTTACAGTCAGATAAATGCCCCTTAAGCTCCATTTATGTAAGCGTCAGTGACATCCAGTGGCTAGCAGGCTGATCACAAGTGCATCTCCCCGCAGTGTGAGGGGCCCATGGTACAGAGAAGGATGGCTCTGGAATCCGCTCTGTGTTGAGAATGCTGTTTCTCCTCAAGAAAGTTGGTTTTTCCCAAACGTAGTCCTCTGATTAGGATGACTAAACATTCTACTCTGAACTTTGAAATGGCATTGATAGAAATGAGACTTGAAAATTGGAAATAAAATTGCACGTAGGGGCTACATAGGAAAATACTATTGCTTGGGAAACATAATTAGCATCTACGCTCAACTCGAAGCTTGAGACTCTGCAGGTGTTATTTAGAAATGGTTATCGGGGAGCTTACACAGCTTTCAGTTATACAAAGAGGACTTGTAAATTCTAGTGCAATTGGTTCATTATGCAGAGTTGGATGATGTTACCGTTATTGTTTCAAACACATATGCTTCATAAAATGGTCCACCTTAATTTGAAAAAGGTATTACTTGCAATTATGTCAGCTACATAAATTTATTTGCAGACAGTCAATTCATATTGATCATAACCCGACCTCGCAGTGACCTTGAGGGAAGGTAGTCTGTGACGGGTATAGATATTGGGATCAATACCGGAGTGCAATCGACTACACCTAGTTACTGATAAATGAAGTAAAAAGGTACACTATTTTCAGAAACAAAGATAATAACAGCTCATTTAGTCAACTGTTTGTAAAGGTTTAATATTGATACGTGTAGTTATAGTGACATCCTCGGGCATTTTCAAATGGCAGAAAACAATAGGGTGCAGAGTCACTGAGCACATTAAGTGGAAAGAATCATTATTTTCCAACTCCAAATAAGAAATTCCAGGATGTTTATGTCAACATTGCTGAGAACCAGGGCGTTCTCTAAGCAGTACGGAGAGAGACGGCGGTTCCAAATGCATGGGGGCTGTCTGCTTCAGTGTTCCTCTCTGTGTGCCAGGTCTTGTGAAACGAAGCACCCTATTACGTGGGAACAAAGCCTCCAGGACCACACATTGTACGTTAGTACTACCCTCTCTTGCACATTTGCAGCGGAATTAGCTTGTCTATCCACAGGTATAACCAACTGTAATCATGAGGAAGCGAGCATTTGGTCTCAGCGCATCTGCTCCATGTTGATGTGTTCCCCTTTGCTATGGAAAGTTAAAAGAAAGGATGTTAACAAAAATTTCCCCCAATTGTTCCTTTCTCTTTGCTGGGAATTCCACAGAGTGAACACTTGGCAAGTTATGCAGAACCTAAGTAAATAAAGTCCATTGGCAAAATGGTAACAGGTTGTGCAGCTTAATTGGAGGAGAGAAGTTCAGGAGCCAGCCCGGTGTCTGCTGCACCCAGTTGGTAAATTGTGCCTGTGGTGAGAACAGAGTGATTTTGCAGTAAGCTCATTTTGGGTAACTAGTCAGCCTGCTACTGTGAGCCAAGAAATATGAGGATTTGGTTTCAGTGTGTTTTTCTTTTTTCTTTCTTTCTTTCTTTCTTTTTTTTAGTGTAAAATATATTTCTATATCTTGAGCTTTGTTTATCTTTTGTCAGTATAATTTTAAGAGATCAATGCCAGCACTCAGATATTGTCTTCCTAAGGGAGGGAAAGGCTGAGAGACATTTGTGGTTATTAAAACCTGCAAACAGAAGGAAAAGGCTCTGTTAGCCTAGATTCCACTTGAATGTTTTCCCTGAATGCTTAAGTTTCTTAGTTGATCCCTACAGTTAATCTCTGGGTCTCGTTTCTCAAGCCACATGCTTTTTCACACGGTCTTCCTATTTTTCGGGCCATCCAGTCATTTGCTACCTGCTTTTGCCTCTTCCACTCTCATGGAGCTATTTATTAATAAACCTGTGTTTTCAATACGGCACTACATCAATAAACCTCCAAGTGGTTCCGTTAGTCAGCATTCTGGGAAATCCTACGCTATATTGGAGAACTGTAAATCTCCATTATTGCTTCCCATAGCACAAATAAGAAATACGCTCTTACCCACGTGGCATTGCCGCTCATTTTTAAGGGTGGATGCATATTCTCGAATGGGAGCTGTGGGGTGTTGAACTTGTGTTTATCAGCAAATAGAGCCTCACTGCCACCGGAGACACCCTGAAACACCTATAATCAAGGGACATGCTAATTTACGGTATTAAGAACCACATTACTTCAGTTAGCTTCAGTCTTCCCTTTTCCCGAAACCTTGAACCAATCTGGTGGGACAGGAGAATTCTGGACTTCGGATGCTTCTGTTCTGCAGCTGTGTTATCAGATTTCCAGTGTGTTATTAACTGTCACAAAGAAAATATCAGTAATTAGAAAGATAAGAATAGACTTTTATATACCTTTTTGGTATCAGGCAGAAAGAGTGGAACAATCTCTTTGTTTATACCAACTAAAAAACTTCTGGTATTTACTACTCAAGACAAGGGTGATAATAGCATTTCCACACAACTGTCACAAAAGGGTTTGTCCAGTGAAAGGTGAGGCTTCTTTCTATTTTTGTGACTTCCTAGGAGAAAGCATAGTGGAAGTTAGGAGAAGGGAGGGTCTTTGCAGTGAGGGTCCAGTGAGGGTCTGCACAGTGACAGTCTGCACAGTGACAGTCCGTACGGGGAGGGGTCAGTACAGGGAGGGTCTGCACGGTGAGGGTCTACACAGGGAGGATGGTGGCTAGCATGAGCTGTCTGAAATTGGCTTTGCCTCTGAGCCTGGGTTTCCTTGAGGGGTGTCTTTAAAAGCTACCAGTGGTATATATTTGACGAGAGGAAAACAATTTTTAATGTTTCTAAAGATGCTTTTAGTAAAGCAGATTTAGAAATCCCAAGAAAAATGTCATAGTAATGGCCCAGAAATGACCATTCTGGGGGCTGTTCTCTCTATATTCAGCATCCTCTGCTCACTTCACAACAGGTTCCCTTCCTCTGGGGATGTCACAAGCAGCTATGACTTTCTGACCGTTTTGCCTTGTCCATTTATGCTGACCTGGCTCTGGCCTCTGAGTAGGGGCCTTCCTGGTTGCCTAGATACTAAGTCATTAGAAGGCACAGGCCTATCAATTTTTGCTTCCGGCCTTCTACTTTGTATTCTAATTCCTTTTTTGGTAAGAGTCGCCATTGAGAACAGGGAGCTGTCAGCTGTCGCCAGGGCCCTGTGAATTTCCTGGGACTCCACCAGGAAAGGTGGAGGACTTCTCTGCTAACTCCACCTGGGTTGACCCACCCTACCTGGTCCCTGACCTGCTTCTTTGGCTGATCTTGCTCTGTCCTTGGTCAAAAGTTTTTTTTAAGATTTTATGTCAGTTATATGTGTTCTTCTGCCTCATCTGAGTAACTGCCATGGTCCCTGGGATGCTGGAATCTGCCATAGTATATTTCACTTTGAAATTGGCTCTCGGGCAATCCCACCTTCCAGATTGTCCCTCAGAATCCACCTCTCCATTAAAATTCCAATACTTTATCCAGAGAAATTCTATGTGTTGGACTGTTGAACGATGAATCCCTGGTGGATTAACGAATTATTCTACTGGACCTAAATGACATTTGCCTTATAATAGGAATGGTGGGAAGCCTCAAAGATTCTCTCAACTGGGGTATGGAGGGAGGAGATTGTATTTAGACATTGGTGTTCATTCTGTAGCAGCCCTTGAATGATGCCCTAATCCAGATATACGTCAGGTCAGCCAACCACAGCGTGATATCCCAGTCCTTTTATGCGTGCTACCATGCGGGGTGAATGGCAGCAGCAGCAAAGGTGGCAGAGTGGATTTTAACTAAAGTTGTAGACACGTGCCATGTGACTTAGACCCTGAACCTTGCTGTGTTCCCACTAATACCTACGTTCAACAATCTCAACTTGCTGGAAGTGTGTCCTGAGTTGTACCTCCTGGTAACTCAACATCATTATAAGTAAATAGAGTTTCTTTGCTAGGGGCCCTTCACTCTGACAGGGACAAATCATCCTTGGTGAGAGAAGTCACTGAGGAGGGGTAAACTCTCAGTGATGCTGCTCACCCCAGCCGTGCCAAGCAAGTGAGAACACCCGGCACACAACAATCATTTTTCCAGGACTCAAGTCTTTTGTTTTTCCATAACCCTGAATTCTGGGACTGGAATCCCAAATACTTTAAGACATAAAGAAATTTTTTTAAAAACATGAACAAATTTCCCATTTATCACTAAATGAAATTGCCCTCCAAAGAGGAATGCCTTAGGTAGATTTTCTGCTAGGATCCACCTGCTGAAAAAAAAATACCTTGGATATATTACAGAAATTACAAAATTGCAAAAGCAATAACACTTAACCATATTAATTAATTTTGAATTACAGCCGAACTCTTATATAAGTGCATATAACATCCATGGTAATGTCGAATTAATTCTTAATGATCAGTGCTATTGCAATCAATGCTAAATGAATTCATAATGATAAGATACTTAAAATAAAGAGTTACCACAAAAACAATAAAAAGACCATCATCATCCCAGCTCCAGCACACTAATAAAATATTAGCTCAATAAGCTGGTGCTATCCATGACAATCAATGGCAGATACTTAATTTATTTCTGCTTGCCCATGTCTTGCTTTTCCTGTAAGGGCTGTGTGAAAGCATAGTCTTTTGATTCTACTGTAAATTGTGTGGAGAGGAAGAAATATAGTACTCTTATTATTAAGTAATTTTGCTGTAGCATTTACTTTACAGATCACTTCTCTGCCAAAGAACTCAAGGCAAATTATATATACCAATTTACATTCCAAATGGGTTATTTTTTGTTTCTATTTCCTCTTCATGAGATCCATGTAATCCTTTCTTTCTTTTCTTAATCTTCTCTCTCTATCATAGATGAAGATACTTGCAATGTGTATGGGGTTAAAAACTAGAAAACGGCTACACTGATCTCTACACTTTAACTTTTTCATTTTAATGCTGCCAAAAGACACTATAAGGATGGAAATTAATGACTGTGTTGTATCTGTCCTTTACTGCCCATCAAAGAATCAATCAATCCTGAAGTTAAGAAGCAATAAATATCTTCTGTACTTCCTCTCTTTCTCCCTTTCTTCTTTCCTCCCTCACTTCCTGCCTTTCTTTCTCTTTTCTTTCCTTCCCTCCCCCCCTTTCTTCCTTCATTTCTTCTACCATAAGAACTGTTTGAGCATGTTCCATATGTAAGGTATATTCTGGGCCCTGAAAATATGAACAACAAAAAAAATTTAAACCTTACCTTCTAGCTTAGAGAGAATTATGGAACAAATACTGGGCTTGGTATCAGATTTTAGCCAAAACTTAGCGCTTTCATTTTATTTGTTATTTGATCTTGGGCACTGTGGCAGAGACAAATTTCATTTCAAATTCTTCTTTCTTGAGAACATGGACAGCTATAGTTCCCAGCTGCCTTGCATTTAAATAGGGGTGCCAGAATTACAGCTCACAATTTCATAAGACTCATTTGGCCCAGGTATGTATCTGTCTATCACAATTCCAGGAGCTGTTCTTTAACTGAAGGTTTTATAAAGACAAAATGATTTGTTGAGGATGAGTAAAGCTCACTCCCTGTAAGGAGAGTTGCATGTAAATTACCGCCATGGTAGGCTTTCACATCGGTCTCTTGTTTTTCCTCCTCAGGGCTGATGATACTGTCACACATTTCTCTCATCTGAAGCATCACGGGTGAATTTTGTCCCATGGTCTGTACCAAGATGTCCAATTTATACTTAAAAGCTTTTGCTGCTAAACCTGGACTTCGTTAGTACTTACCCGTTACAAAATAACTACTCACTCCATGCTCAGTTATTCTCTGCCATTCCTTTTTTATATTTTTCATAATCTGGAGCTATCCTGTGTTGAATGTTTACCATCTGTCTCCTGCTGCTAGAATGTAAACTTAAGATCAGAGACACCAATGACTGTCTTTTTCACCATTGCATTGCCATTGCCTACAGCAGTGCTTGGCATACAGCAGACATTCAGTAAATAATAGTTGAATGAATGAATGCCTAGCAGCAGGAAACAGAAACAAAAGTGATGGTTAAGAGTGACCGAGCATGGAGTGAGTGGTTATTTTGCAATGGGTAGTTAGAATACACCTCTTCTGAGTAAGTGAAGGCATTTAGCCAGAACTGGAATGGTGGGAGCAAGACTATTTCATCTATTAGATATTATAGTCATGGCACCTGTGGAAGGAGTTTTTCAAGGGCCTATGAAAGTGTCTCAGGCCTGGAAAAATGTTATCAACATTAATTTATGAAAAGTATACTGCAAAATGAAAACCAACGATGTTTATTTAAATGCATACAAAATGTCAATTGTAACTAATTAACTGCAACTCAACTGTTATCATTGTAGATAAATTCTACTTACTGTGCAATGTGAATATCTTTTAATATGTTTGATCTGATGTGCTTAGAACCCACAGAATCTCCTGGATGACAAAGAGCGAGTTGTGTGAGGACCTTGGGGAAGAATATTACAGGCAGGGAACGCCTCAAAACAGACATGGATTTGATGTGACTGAGGAAGAGAAAGAAAGATGCGGCCAGACAATAAATAGTGAGTGACGGAGAGTGGTAGGAAATGAGGCTGGAATCAGACAGAGTCTGGACTGTGTAAAGTTTTATACAGGGTAAGCAGAATGGAGAAAGATACTTTTCAACACACCCTTTTGTTCTGGCTCAGGGGTGTGGGTGTGCGTATGTGTGTACGTACTTCATTCTTTTTTTCCAATGCGTTTGCCTTTGAGCAGTTATTTAAGCCAGGGCTAAAATCTATTAGTTATTTTTAATTTTAAATACTCTGGTTGTTCCTCTACACTGATTATTACCTCGACACCTCCACTCGTATTCTTAGACCCAAATACTTCACAGTATGTCTATATATTTACCATTTATGGGTCAAACAAGAGCATCTTATATACTAACTAGCTTCATGGTGGCAGATTCTTGACTTTCAGACTTAAATCCAATTATATTTGGCTTGTTTTGTTTTATCTTTCTTCGATATGACTTAAGGCAGTTTCGAAGCCAAGGGAGCTCATAAGGATTTGGACAGACATCGAAGGCAAGAGCCAGTCACCTCTTCTTGCCTTGTCACAGGACCAGTGGTTCATTCCAGAGCTCAAGCTCAGTGTGGTTGCTCCAAGTGCTGTGTCATTCACATTTGTTTCATGATAATGTCCAGTTACCACCGAATACGAAAAATATCTCAGAACAATTGCTTTATCAGGTGTGGCTCAAACCCTTCTTTTATGTCATCTGGTGGGGGAGGCAGGGGGCAGTTTAGTGCTTTGCCTGCCAAATCACAGAGCATCTTTGCTGCTTTATTTTTCCCTTCAATTGTCATTGAAAATAGTCATAATGCCTTTGTAAGCCCTGCCTGGCCTCAGCTATGCGTAAATCATGCTTCCAGACAGGGCCCCTTGGTTTAGAGGTCCCATTGTGGGAGTGATTTAGGTAGAGGCGGGATCATGAATAAAGAACACTCACCCTCTTCTTCAGAGGCAGGGGCGGGAGGGCCCTTCCCAAACATCTCTTTTCAGCACCAGTATTTGGCTAAGAGCTTTAATTTCATTAGACAAATGGGGGCTGGGTTTTTCCATGCATCTCAGCCTCCTTTTAATGTGTAAATTACATAGGATTTGCCACTCATTACAATGGTGATATGATTATTGGCCTCAAACAGACCACGCTGCACAGGCCCGCGGTGACAGGCCAGCTAAGAAGTGGCATGTGTGGGAAGAATTGGACAGCACATGTCTCCTGATCACAAGCCTTCAAAAGAATCGCATTCACAGACGGGAAGCTCCCACTCGGTTTGCTCCGAGTGCTTCATGCAAAGTCCATTTCTGGGTGGAGGTGGCGTCATGATGGGTAAAGATGTACTTCTGGGGTAAAAGCTGCCCAGGGGCCAGAGGAGTGGCACGGGGGAAAGCTTTTTGGATTTGGAGGCAGAAGCCTAGGCGTGGCTGTTTGAAGGAAGACACATCCTTCAACTCTTGTGAACTTCGGTTTCCCCATTCACAAAATGGGCATGATAACGCCGCCTCCATCCCTGCAAGTTATCAAGAAACATTATTTGTTGAAACTCTGCTATGTATGGCTGTGCCACGCGATGTCATTCCTATTGTCTCATTCACTCCTTGCAATAACCCTTCAAGGTAGCTATGGCTAAGCACACTAAGAAAAGTTAAATAAGTCAGTGCAGCATCCCCTCCCCCAATGCTGCATGAACAGAGTTTTGTGGAAAAATTTACAGCTTAGAAAAGGCTATATAGTATGTCCAGTCCTCCTTGACCAGTTCTCAGAAAACCACAGTGCACTTTAGCACGTTAAATGGTCTGAGAAGCTCCTTATCCAAACAACCTTTTTTTATTTATTTTTAAATCCAGAATTTCCCCTGGAATCACCTTCCCTTCCCCCCCACCCCAACACATATGTACACCCAGCTGCCCAGAAGCTGGGTCTCCTGCAGAGGACACAGCCCCAGTGCAGGCGACTGGTTTGGAGATGGAGAGACAGTGGCAGATCTGCGAGTCCCTGTAAGGAGACATTCTCAGCTTGGAAGGGGCTGGCAGAGAAAGACACTTTCTAGTGAAAATACGCTGTGAGTACACAATTATGATGGGAGGCCCGTTCTGGCAGAACTGAGCCACTATTTGAGCATAGTGTGGGAGGAATTTATTGTCCCCCCCAAAAGAAAATTTATTCTACAGGAATGGAATATGATATTGTTTCTACTTTTTCCCATTCATTCATTCATTTTGTATATTTTTTTATAAACCCAAATATATCACCCATCTGTGGTCTATATCGTGCCAGAAATTTAGATCTTCAGGCACACAAGATGACTGTCTTGGTAGATGTATACCGAATCGAGCTCTCAAAAGCTGCTTTTTCATTAATGGCTTCTAATACCACCACTTTACTCATTTCCGCCAGCATAAATTGACCATAATACTAAGATTTTATACTTGTTTAATGCTTTATACTACAATGCATATGCATTTCTCATGAATTTTCAGATTCTATTCCTTAGAACACTAGGTCACAAAGATGTAAATGTTTCCAAAAGAACAAGTATATGTGCATATTTGTTGGGGTGGTAGGGAGGTGGTTTCATTGGAAATTCTGGGTTAATAAAAGAAAATGGTTTCTGTAATACAGGACATCTCAGAGCTTTTAATGTACATTGTGATTCTCTAAGAATGTAATAAAGGAAGAGTTATAGCAGACAACATTTCCCAAGCTGTATATTTGGCCATAGAGCTCTTTGTCCACAGAACATTTTTTTGGGAAATGCTGAACTGCCTAATTCTTTTCTCCTAGTGTGTACAGCACGGCTGTCTCTGAGTGTTATTATAACAAAGGAATGAGGTATGTTGCTGATTCTGCCTAGCCCAGTGTGTGCACAGCGGGGAGTCATCAGATGGTGTTCTCTAACAACCCCTCCGAGTCAGGCAGGCCTCAGTCTTTACCTACAGCCCTCCAAGTGTGACATGCGTTCTAATATGGCTGTGACCTGGGTTTGTTCTTTGGCTCTGGTTCTCTTTGTCAATCCTCTCTGTAACTAAAGGCCAGCTTACCTCCTGTCGCCATCAACTGGGCCATACTCTTTCTTTCCTCTTCCCGTAGGTCGTGCCAGCTAGTGGACCAAGGCTAGTCTTACTTCTACTACTTTGTCCATTGACTTCTCTGAATGACAACTCAGGCACCACTAGATATTGAGAACTACTTTCTCCTAGAAAAGGGGCTACCATGTCTCACCTTTCAATCATAACTTTCAGATACCCATGCTGGCTTAGTCTGGCCTTGCATTTACTATCTCAGTGGACTGGGTATAGAATGTCCTAGCCCCTACTTCATCTGTCTTGGTTCACCCTGTGCTCCCAATTGGGAACTCCCAGTTTGCTACATGGAGAGGGCTTCCTGGACTTTGATTATCTTGGAAATGTTTTAGAACTATGTCTTATATGTGAGTAAATGTATACCTACTTTATACCAGTGTCAAGTGGCAGGATATGACTAGAACTCTAGTCTCTAAAATACCTGGGTGATTCGCTTTCCATTACGTTACTATACTTGATTCACAATTATATAATTTCCCTCCTGCTTACTGGGAAAGCAAGTATCACAGAAAAGTTTTGCCATAGCTTTTTCTGGCCATTTTATGCATACTAAATTTGGCCTGTTTTGCTAACTTTCTGTATTAGGGAGAATACATTCTCATATTTTGTGACTCATGTCTGAAATCATGGTTCTGTCAATAAGATGTAGGCTGAAGTCATTCTAGGGTAAGCTCTGAATGCCAGACTCACTCCCAGTAGGAAATAACTTTTGAGAAAGAGGTTTCCTAAAGAAATAGACCTCACTGCCTCCAATGCCTCTAGCAATGAGACCAGAGAAAGTTTAAGGATGGGGCTAGTTATATGGCACTGGAACTAAGGGCTGGATGCTGGAGACAGAGCTACCTCTGGTTTGTCTGTAGGCTTGTCTACAGAGCAAGGTTTCTTACAGATCTATCCCATGTTCATTGGCCTGACCATGCTCCTGCACAGAGTCTGGGGCCAGCTGTGGTACCTGGGAGCTCTGAGCCCTGTCTGGGTGCAGATGGCATCATTCCCCACCAGCAAACGTCAAGGGTAAGTATCTGAATATTATTAATAGCTTGTGCTGAGGCCAGTTCAAGAACAAGGATACTGGAAGAATAAACCTGAGGTTGGCCAAGCAGCAATCAAATCACCAGAGGTTGCTAAGCACCATCCATATATCGGGCATCAGAAAAGTGACCTGCTGAATCTTAAACAGCTCAAGTTCCAAAATCTGAAGAAATGGGGTCTGTGAATAAGAGGATTAAGGGATTGAGGTTTGGGCAGTTCTTTATAAAATCTGGCCAAGAGATCTTCAAATTTCATTCTGTATCCAAACACTAAACAAAGAATTAAGTTTATTTTATGTAAAAAATAATTGTGCTCATAATTGGAGGGGCAGAGAAAGGATGTCCTCCCACTCAAAAACAAGAATTTTTCAATAATTTGTTTATCGTCTCTTAAACAATTTGTGATTAAGGATGTCAATTTAAAGACAGGTGAACTGTGTTTAAAAGCCATGGAACAAAGCACAGCTCGACGACCTGCCCAGAGAGTAAGCCTGTGACCTTGATCTTAACTTGCGTATAACCGTGCTAAGAGCAATGACTAACAACTGAGTTTTTCTTGCCTGAATTCTTGAAATTGCACTGATTTACAAATTGCCAAACAAATACTTCACTCTTTGCCCAAAAGTACTGATTCCATTTTATGAATTCTTCATCAAAAGCTTTGGGGAAAATTACAGTATATAATACAAAATATTTTTATTTCATTATCTCTCCTGAGATCAATGAGTTTAACTTTCAATCTTACTACATTTTGAACTGTTGCAGATGGTGTAGGTGGCAAATATTACACATTTGGTTAGAAAACATCATGGATATAAATACCCTTGTCCTTTTCCCTTAGATCAGTGCTGAGCTTTAACAACAGGATAAGTACCCATCTGCCTGGAAAATTGCCTGGAGGCAGGTGATGGACTAGATATCTTACTTAGATTCCTTCCAACCCTCTGATTCGAAGCTCTTCACTGTTGCCAACAGAGTTAGTTCTGGTGGGATATGGCCAGGACTGCAGCCCCTTCTATGTGTGTGCATAATGCCCAAAGACTTTTCATTGAATTTAGTTAAGAACAAGCTCTCTTTTCCGTCTCTATGGAAATAGGCTGTTTCTGAAATGCTATCTGTGCTCTTCACTCAAGGGTGTGGGGTTCTAATTAGCAATGATGGATGATGAATGCAAATGGATTTTGTGGAGGTGGGGTTCACAGGGGCTGAGCAGGTTTATGATTTGTGTGTCTTCAAGGGGTGTGGCACAGAACCCAAATGCATCACCTGAGCTTGCCTGCCAGGTGATGGCCTAGTGGGATCACTATGGACTTGGGTGAACAACTTGACGCCATCGATGGTACTTCCACCTGTGCAGATGTAAGGTAAGTCATAATGTTAGTGGATGCCCCAGTCATTGCTAAAAAGTTCTCATTTGCAATCCTAGTGAGCAAAGAGATAGCAGTACACTTCTGTTTTTATATATGTATGTATGTATTTTTGTTTCTATTTAATTTTTTTTTTTTTTTTGAGACAGAGTCTTGTTTTGTCACCCTTGGTAGAGTATGGTGGCATCGTCGTAGCTCACTGCAACCTCAAACTCCTGGGCTCAAGAGATCCTTTTGCCTCAGCCTTCCAAGTAACTGGGACTACAGGCACAAGCCACAGTGCCCGGCTAATTTTACGATTTTTAGTAGAGACGGGGTCTTGCTCTTGCTCAGGCTGGTCTCGAACTCCTGAGCTCAAGCAATCCTCTTGCCTCGGCCTCCCAGAGTGCTAGGATTACAGGTGTGCGCCACTGCGCCCAGCCTGTTTCTATTTAATTTTTATTCTCTCTAGAAAATTTTTAAGAAAGTAGACATGTATGAAGGCTAAAACAAAAATACTCCTAAATTCCTTAGCCCCAAAATATTCACTGTTAACATTATGGGATATAGTAGACACTCGACACTTGTGAGTGGACATTCTGAGCACATGAAAAATGGACATATTCACCCATCCTACCATAGCATATAACTGCCCGCAGAAAATAGAGTGAATTATAATGGAAAATTAAGTGTCCACTTCAGAGCACCAAAAATTCTTTAATTTTTAACTCTGGGAGTCATTTTTGCATTCTCTGGACTGTAGGCTGAAAATGTTCATTGTGTTACTTTTTGTTACTTGCAGGGCAGGAAAATGAGTTTTGGTAAAGACCATCCCTCTATAGCTGTTCTGCACTTGGTACAGTCTCTCCACTTCCATTATCAGCACTAGCTGTTGGTTTCTATCCAAACCCATCACCTTCTTTTTTGTTGTTGTTTGTTTTAAGAATTTTTGAAAAAGAAATAGTGTTTTCTTTTAAATAATTTAAATGACTTTGCAGAGTGTTACTTGATTTGTAACAATAAAATCATTTTGCGAAGTGGCTGTTGGTTGGCTGCCCAGTTACATTTGTGCTCTATGTAAATTGATCCCTCCACACTGGGGCTGTACATTTAATATTTCAAATTCATACATCAGCAATGCAACTAATTTATATGTTTCATGGACTTTGAGTTGCTCAGGATTAGAAAAATCACATGTGCATTTGTTAGAATTTTACTATATTTCTTTTTAGCCTTTTTCTCTCTAACTCTGTATGTGGGTTTCATACATGTGTGTGTAATGTATATACAATTCCTACATGTCATATTCTTTACTTAAAAATTCTCAATGGAGCATTTCTTTCCACTTTGTTACTAGTATCAATTATATTATTAATTGATTGATTTGTTCGTTATGCATTGTTTGTCTCAAGCACCAAAAATATACAGGTAGTAAGAAGAGGAACATTTTCTTTTTGTTCATTGTTATATCCCCAGCATCTAGAATAAGTCCTGGCACATAATAGGTACTCAATAAACATGAGCTTATTGAATAAATAGATGACTAAAATAGTCATTGGATACATAATTTTTAATGATGACATAATATTTCCTAATAAAGGCATAACCAAAGTTTAGTTAACTGTCTCTCTATTGTTGATATTAATGTGGTATAATATTTTTTATTATCATAACCAATGTTCTGAGGAATAAAAATCCTGGTCACTAGTTTTGATTTTTCCTGAAGGATAGATTCTAGATATAGAGTTTACTGGTCAAAGAATAAGCATTATAGAAAGTCCTTACAACTTAATATATTTTGTCTATTTTTTTTCCCTCAGAACACAAGTACAAGCTTTACACTCCCATACACAATGAGTGAAGTTATAAGTCTTACCATATTCTTGCTTAATGGGGTAACTTTTCAACTTTCTTAATTCTGGAATTCAAAGGGATTCTAATTCTACCAGGGACATTATATTAATATTAGTAGAGGCATCTTTAGCTGCTGTAACAGAAACTTCTAAATCTTAACATAACAAAAGGTTTTTTTTTTTTTCTTATTCTCTTCATGGTCTGATGTAGCTTGAGTGAGACTTCTGGACAGCAATCCTCTAAGCAGGGACTCGGGGATTTGAACTCTTTTCATCTACTATCTCTGAGTGCTTCACTTCCAGATGAGTAAATGTGTGTGTATGTATGTGTGTGTGTATTTGAGACAGGGGAGAGAGAGAGAAAGAGAGAGATCAAGTAGGGTATTTTATGGCCAATCTAGAAGACAAGTATTTATTTCCACGCAGATTCCATTGGCCAGAACTCAGTCATACGTTCATACATAGATGCAAGAGGGACTGGAAAATAAAGCTTCCCTGGCTACCCAGTTGACAAATGAATTGTATCTTGAAACAGATAAAAATGTCTTCTTTCGCTTTTTGGATAGCTGAAAAGTATACAGCTTCTATTAGTAGATCTAATACCACGAGTTTTGATCAAACGGTCTATCCCCTCCATTTCCTATGACAGTGGCCAGCACTTGGCCAATAGTATTCACAAAATACAGACAATCAAGCACCAGTTTTGTCAGAGACGTGGTTGCTTGTCCTGCAATTGAGGAGAAATGCTATTCAATTTACCCACCTTTAGAGTTCGCTTTGGTGTCCTGGAACAATTCCAACTTGGATAATTGCATTCTGCTGATCTAAAATTCCCCTGTAGTTTCCTTCGGATGAGCTAGTCTTCATTTCCCTCTCTACACATCATAGCATAGTGTTACTGGCACCCAGTGATTGCTCCATTCCACAAAAGAACTGGTTACATTTCATCACCAGGAAAGTGATCCCTGGGTAAATATACAGAGTCTGCAGGTTTCTTTAGTTCCTAAAGCGTAGAAAACATACATTTAATGGATTAGTAAAATTAATGACTTGAAACTCTAGGTAGTGAAAGAAGTTAGTAATTTTCTGTTGTGCTATATATTGAACTCTAAAAGTTAAAAAAATCTTCCCAAGAATATGTAGTATCTTTTGACCCAACAAATAATATAGTACATTTTTCTATGGCTAAATATGAGCTACTATAATGATATCTTGAATGATAACTATGGGGTTTATAGTACAAGATTCCTATAGCAATATGTTTACCTCTATCCAAAATAATAAACTCTTTCTCTCATAGATTTCAATGAATAGAACTAACATTTAGAGAACTTTTTTTTCCTCCAAGGAATATTTACTTTGCTAAGTAGTCTACACTATCCCCAATTAAATACTTATGTGTGCTAAAATAGAAAGGAATGATATTAATTTTCATCCAGAAATAAAATACTGCTTGGTGGTGGGCGATTCTGTTAAAAATTGAAGGTCAATTTGCAATTAAAGGATCTGTTAACAAAGTATCAGAATAACGTACTGCTCATTGGGGTGATGAAAACAAGAAAAAATATGGCTGTTGAACAATTATTAAGGTTGAGCTTGAAACTTGTAGAGTTTTTTTTTTTTTAGATCTAAAAATTATTTTTAAAAAAATGCAGGCTTACTTCTGATTTACAAATTTCAAAGCTCCCATAGCCAACAGAGGGAGATTTTCTAACAGTAGGGGGTTATCCTATTAAAATTCATCATGATTCTCCTTCCTGAAAGAAGTAAACAAGAATCAATTTTCTTTAGTAAAGAAGTTGGCTGAGATGCAAGTTGATCTAGGATAGATTTGATGGATTCATATGAAACGTTTACAAAATAATTCAGAATCAGAATATACAATTGATAGGTAATTCTCTTCCTTTTCTTTTCCTTGGGCAGGCTAAAGGAGAGGAAATCTGTATCAGGGAAGAAAAGGGCACCCCACAGCACACACAAAAGGATTTTATAGCTTTTAATTCTGCTAAGCCACCAAGACATGGAAGATGCACAGTACTGTAATTATCTGGCTGGATAGATGTAATTGTATCTATCAAACTAAATAGAACACTGTCAGATGACAGCCAAGATTAGATTGTCTTTAAGGGTCAGACAGAAACCTAGAGTGACCTCACTCCTGCCTTCTCACCATGCCTGTTTTCTTAGTCTTTGATGGGGACCCATTTTGCTAACCATGTGAAAGCATAAACAGTAACACTGTCTTTTGCTCTATGCCAACAGCCTCCCTAGAGACCATGCTTAGTTTACTTGGGCTCGGGGGATTAAGCCTGCCCAGGCCTCCCTTGTATTTGAAATGTATGATATTGATATCAGTGCTTAGAGAGAATCAGGCCTCTGCAGCGAACAGATCATGCCTGGCTCCGCGAAGTCTACGTTGCACGGAGAGATGTATAGGCTGGGTGGAGAAGGGCCAAGTCAGGCTCTTGCTCTGGAAAGCAAGTATTAGGTAATGAATTGAAGAGTTTGTTTCCTGGCCTGGTCCTTAATTTTTGGAACATTTCCACGGGCTATGGAAATAGATACGAACTTCTGAGTGGTCTTGTACTGGCTGTAATGACCATTCATTGTCATCTCGTAGATGCTAGCTGGGCAATCAGCATTAACGTTTCTCTGCCAAGCTGTCTTTAAAATAAGCGTGCCCCTCCCCCTTGCTCATTTATAAGCAGTTAGAATCTATTTTCATGGAGTTCCTCCAATCAGGATCATATCCAAACCATTTTGGTTTTTTTGAACCTTCCATACTATATTTACTATGTTTAATGAAAAGCCTGGGAGAATCCCGTGCTAAGTAGTGAACCCACGATGGTGGAAATATTCCACTAGTCCTGTCGCATTTATGGAAAGAGATAAAATAGACAGAAAATGCATGGCTATTAAGCGGGCTACTTCATTTCCCATTTTTGCATGCATTTTCGATCGTTGGATCTTGCTGCCAGTGAGTTACACAGTTCCCATTGTTTGGAGTTCCTGCTTCAGAGGGGAACAAAGCTCTACAAAGCCAGGTTTGCCTTGTGCCTTTAGCATAAAAATGCATGACACTTCTGCATATGCTGTGTGTTAAATTTAACCAGGTTAACGCCCCTCTGCCTGGGCTTTTGGAAAAGAGTCCCAAATTGTCACATGTAAAGGGACACTTCAGTGCTGATTTTTATTTCCATGAGATTAAAAGTGAAACACGTAACCACAAAGCTGGTTTATGTCATCCCCCTGTCGGAGTCAGCAGTCATGCCAAAAATTAGATATTTGATAGGTTTGTGAGAGAAACAGATGCAGAAGGATGCCATTCCCACAATTTAGACTCCTTCTTATCTTTAAGCTAGAAAGAACATTCCAGATGAAGAAAATCTATTTTATTGGCTTTAAAAAATAGCAAAGAAAATGCAGAAATAAAAAATGGTAATTTAAAACTGATGTCATTCTTGGGGACTTATAAACTGCAAATTGGTATTTCTAACTAAAAAAAAGTCATTTAAGACATGCTTACTTGATGTTTTCATTTATGCTGCATTCTTACCTCAGCTATGGAATTATAATTGAGAGAAAATATCCACGAGATATGTTCACATATAGTAGTATGTGGATATAGGCAAGAAAAAGTAGAGAGAAAACCATAAACCTCCAAAAGGCTAAAACATCCAAAAAGTATTCTCTCAGCTTTTTTTTTTGGAAGCATTTTGTGTCCCGTTCTTTTTATTTAATTCTGCCAGCTGTCTGCTAAACAAATCTAGCCAGGTGGGGCTTACAACCCATGACTAAAAAACCTACCAGTGCAGCTGTCCAGCTTGCCCGGAGGAAGAATTCAGACAAATGGCAGGAACGAAAAGATTGTTTTGTTTTCAAGAAAGTAGCTACTGTACCTTCTTTGGGTTCAGTTTTTGTTCTGTTTGCTTAAGTTAATCCATAACTTCCTAAGGTTTTATGGTGAAATAGAAAAATAATATCACTCTTTTAAAATAGTTAGTGTATTTTTGTTATAGTCTAGTTTAATTTATTATAATTTGCCCTTAAATAAATGCTTTATTTTTATATTGCAACCTGGCACTGAGCTGTCTTTTTTTTTTTTTTTTTGAGTTGCTAATTTGTAAATCAATCTCTCTCTCTCTCTCCTTCTCTCTCTCAGGCGGGTACAAGTTATTAGTGAACTGTGACTGAACTTTATTTCTAAATATCGCATAATTAAATATGTAGCTATTTAAAGGTGAAGGTTGGCATGGCTTTTTCATGAGCAGAGGAACAGAACAGGCTTCTTCGCACTGCATCACCAGTCGACCTCAACTGTGAATTTCTAGTCAGCAAATGGGCGCTTCATTTGGTGCATTTGAGCAGAGGATGGGAAGAGCTGGCTAAAAATGATCCCATCGCCATCTGATCTACAGCTCTATCGATGACAGATCAACACGTAAACCGCTCAGTTACTTTCCACATTTATTTGACATTTATCAACTCAGTGAGTCTCAAAATTTTCATCAAACCTGCCTAAAATCTTATTATTATCTCATGAAAAAGGCTGCTAGAGTTATAGCTGGTCTCGGTCTTTGGTTCCAGCACCTGTTCGAGAGATATGACACTCACATGCAGGATTAGGACACGGTGCTGATCGTAGCCAGACTTCTGTAACTCTCCCCAGGGAAATACCTGGGGATGCCAGTGCACTGATGCCACTCAAAGAAGCAACGGCAACCCAGCAATCTTTGACATGTACAGGAAAACTCTTAACTATGTCCATTGGTCGGCTGTGATTTATGTATAGGTTTAAAAGAGGATGGAACAGTCAGAATTTTCTTAGCAAGAAAATATGTCATTCTATAAACTGGTGAGGATATTTGGCTAAATCTCAAAGCCTATTTGGCAAAGAGCTAGAACTAGGAGATTGGCATATTCAGTTGCCTTTTGTGCCATCCATAGGGACACAAGGAAGCAATGCCCATAGTCTACTTTGAATGGATCAAAATGGCATCCAGAGCTAGCAAGTGAAGCCAGATGACCACTCAAGTTGCCTTTATTTCCGTTCATTGTATAACAAGGTGTGTGTGATATTGGCCCAGGTGCTCACAAAGCAAAAGGAAAGAAGGCTAATGTTTCATGATGAAACTGAAGTGCTACATATTAATACAACTAACCCTCACAGTTTGTTGTTATTTAATAAAGGGGAGCAATGGGGAATTTTGGGCAAAACTGGTGTATGTGCATAACAATAATGTACCACAGAACGGTAATGACATTACTTAATCCTCAAAGGATTTACAAATACATTTAAATATTAGACATGAATTAATTGTGCAAAGATACATTAACAAACTGGGTTAAAAGAAGCAAAGTATCATTTCCCCTTTGCCCTCCCTACCACTGGGGAAGCCCAGGCCAGGTGACCTTCACCCAACAGCATCCACCTGTGTCCTGAATTTATATTTCCTTTGGGAATTTAGACAACTGTTTTTGACAGTGTGGGTAGGCAACAGGTTGCTACAATAGTATCTGTGGCTAAGCAGGAATAAACACTAAGAAAAAAATTCCCAAATATTATAAATACAGCATTATTTGCTCTCAGTGCACTGTACTGATTAAGAGGAAAGAAAGAATATCTACTTAAGAAAGAACAGCCCAAAAACTATACATGCAAGAAGTGGTGTTTTGTAGAAAAAAATAGAAAGGAAATTCCACAACATTTCCTTTCTTCCATTATGTATGCACGTGCGTATGAATCTGTTTAAATTTAAATTCCCTTTAAATAAATCTTTCAATGTGGGCAAGGATTGCTTCATAATAGAGTGCAGACAAGCAAAGCCATAATACATACATATTCGATATTTTCTTCATTTAGAGATTGATGAATGGAGAACCAAAAGAATAAAGACTTTATACGTATAGAAATATGAATGTATATATGTGTTACATAAAGATCTTAGAAATCTTAATTTCTAACCATGTGGTCAATATAAACTAATATTTTGAAGATGGAAAAGTTTCCTCCAATGTTGCCTCCATTAACAAAAGCATTTACAGTAGAACTAAAATTTTCAGTATAAAATAGGTTTTTAATTAATAGGATGATCTGCACATTCGTATATGGCATGTCTTTTTGTAAACAGTAATTTCATAAAGCAAATGCTCCTATAATCTAGTTAATCTAAAGCCTGGGGTGTTAGGTTTGTTGTTTTACACCTACATTGTAAAAGGAAGATCAAATATTCTCCTTAATTTTGTGTCTTCTTCTTTGGTATCCTAGCCTGTCCTTCCAAGACCAGTATCCTAGCTTTCATGCAAATCAATTCCCTTTTTCTAGTTCTGCATCATTTTCTCAGCATTTTGCTGACTTCCAATCCCTAGGATTGTGAACTGGATTTAAATATTTAATCTTTAAACCATTTCTCTATGAAAAAAATTAACACTGAATCTTTATCATGTTTTCAGAATATTTTTCTTGTAAAAATAGTGGTGTGTTCTTAAAATTATTCAATCCAAACATGCAACGAATATGCCCTACTAACAGCATATAAAATATAAATGTACAAATTCTATAATTCGATACTAGAGGAGCACAAGTCAGAAGAATCTTGCAAGTCTTCCATCCTCCTGCTCTGATTTTGGCATCTTTTGGATCATAGCCCAGCGTACTCACAGTGTATTTCTGTATCATGCAGGTAGAAGTGAGAATTTGAGGCTCATTTAACAGTGTGAATTTTCCCAATGTATCACAATTACAAAGACACCTGTGCTTTCTAACTTTTTGCTGATCCACTCTGAAAATGCGGCGTGCTTAAATAACTGTATTGTTAGTGTACTTAACTTCCATATTTTATTTTATCCTTCTCTTAATCTCCCTTGCTTCCTTTCTTCTTTCATTTCTTGCTCTTTCTTTCCTTCCTTCCTTCTTTCTCTCCTTGTTCAGTTTTTGTTTCTTCCATTTTATGTCTTTATCCTGCCTCCTTTTCCTTTATTTTTCCTTCTTTCTCTCACACTTCCCTTCCCCTTGTTGAATTTTTAAAATCTGCCTTTATTTCGTAGTTTTTCATAATGCCACTGGAAGTCCCACATCTGACAAAGTTTTCATTTACTCATTAAAATACAGAAAAACAAAGCTCCAGGGATGCTGCCTTTTAAAGAGCAGTCACATTATTCTATAGAAACAGGATTTGATGATTTCTTTTTCCATCAAACATGTTTCCTGTTTCACAATATTAACAACAATAAAAACTCCTATATGGCTATGCATACATGTTATTTGGGTTTAAGCAACCAGCCCAATGCATAAATCTGCCTTCACACAGCAATTGCCCGTCGAGTCGGAACAGAGAGGCAGACCTTCCCAAGTTTCTTATGTTGTACTGTTTACAAGGCATTCCTGTACTTCTGGTTTACAGCTCTGCTTAGATCCTGTTACAGTTATACTTAGATCTTTCTTTTGTTATAATGGAATTTAATGAGAAGGAAAGTGTGCTTTCAGTTTGCATTTTCAGAAGGATTTATGGTTAAACTTAGGATATGTAAAACCACATTTACCCAAAAATAAGCAAAGGACTCATTCACAGAAAGAACAAAATGTCCTACCTGAATTGAAAATGAAGGAATTCGTGAAAAAAATTTTTTTTGAAGTATATCAAACATTAGAAAGTGCTTCTCTGAAGCCAGTGTGGTACCTACCTTTTGTTGAAGTCCATCTCAAGGTTGGTTACAACTCTGGTGTGCTGATCATTTGCAAATCCCACTGCTGTGACTAAGAAAGGGTGGGGCTGTACCCTGAGACATCTGTGGGCCAGAGGAGCTGGCAGGAACCACAGAGCTTTCCATTGAAGTGACTGCTTGCAGCCTGGCTGCAAGAGCATTCGACCTGAGGGAACTACTTCCACATATCAACACCTTGTCAGTGGAGCTCTGAAACACTCAAGAGGCAGCAGAGAAAAGGCAGTACCTGCCTTAGGAAGCGCTAACTAACTCTCTTCCCCTTCTGCCACCAAATCTTTAGTATTGAAACAAGAGAGGAGAAGTCTATAGCCATAAAGCAAATTAAATGTTTAAATTATGGCACTGCTTGGCTTTGGTTATTGGTATTTAACTACACAATGACTTTCTAAAAATTCAGAGCACATATGATTATGTAATTTTAGAGGAATTTAGTCTATTTGGGTCAGTGGTTCTTAAAGCACTGTTGTGGTGTATACATTAGTTGTGATTCTTTGGGAGGTGGTTGGCAAGTAATTTGTGATTAATAATCATTTTCAACTGATTTACTTACAAATAAATTAGAGCAGAGAATTCAAGGTTATTCCTATAATAATTTCATTCTTAGTCACTGATATTCCCATTTGCATTCTTGAGTGAATGAGAAGGGGGTGAACGTACAGCTAATATCCTAGGGACTGTGCAAATCCTTAAACCTCCATGGAACTCTGTCCCTCATGGGAACATCATTCGCCACGTGTTTTGCAGCAGGAACAAAAGCCAAATGCTGAAATCCATTGCTTTAGGATTCGCGTTGCTATTATGTTTTATTTGTCCATACTTAATCTCATTATAATCAAAATACAATAAAGAAAAAATTTTTATTAATTATCTAATAATAGTGATAGGCAAGGCCTTAAAAAGATTGTCTAGTTGCTCTTTCTCTGGGCTGGATCACACTAAACGTGCCCAGAATAGTCAGCAATGATGCACTCTCTGATCATTTCAGTTTAGATTCAGAATATAAAGTGCTAGAATGTGCTGTGATGATTAGGTTGAATTTATAACTGAACCTAAAATATGAAAACTGTGCACGGGCTCCTAAGAAGCAGTTGCTGTAGGAAAGCTATGTTGCAAAGGAAGTTGCTTCTTATTAAAATAAGCTCAAAATCAGTTTGGGGATAAGCAGGCCTTAGTTTGCTCGCTTTTGCTGGAGTTTAAAGTACTTCAATTGTAGTAGGCATGGTTAACACTTAGAGAAATTATGGGCTGACTTTTTTTTTTGAGTTTGTTTTATGTCCATCACCTTTTCTAGAAAGTAAGCCCCATGAAAACAAGGATTTCATGTTTACATATATATTGGCAGCACCTACAGCAATAAAACAGCACTTGTTATTCACCGGAAGGTCAATAAATATTTGTTGAATAAAGAGAAAAAAACCTCTCTCGCTTTTCCACAGGAAAAGTCAGCATGACATTCCCACCGTCTTGCTCACTGTCCCAATAGCTTTTTACATGTCTTACCTTTTAAAGAGCCATTCACAAGAAATCATTTATGTAAGGCATTGCTTATTTGCTTTAGAGAAAAAGAAAAATCCGATACCTTTTCACTAGCCAACACGGTATTTCTGGTTTCTCAAACTATTTGTCAAAGGGAAAGCACAGGTTGAACTGTTTAGAAAAGAGAAAGGATCCTTTCTTGAATTTTGAAGACTGGGGATTTTACACATGGTTTCAAAGTTGATTGAGCACATAAGGTCCAATGAAGACAGATTCTGCAAAAGCAAAGAAACCCTATCTGATGAGAGCCCCAAGTGTGAACATATCACACAATAACCATGTGGAAACAATAGCCTGTATCGGCAACAAAGGTTTCCATTTAATGAGAGAAGTGCCATTGTTCTTGAAAGTCTACTTTGGTAAACATCTTACAGGCTGACTCATCAGTACTGAAAATCCAATACTAAATCACCACTGTGATGTAGCACTAATGCTGGAATTCACATCACGAACTGTGCTACAGCATCCGCTGAAACTCAAACAGGTCACTGAAAGGTGCATTTCATCAGCAAGCAATTTAATTCATATCAAAGGAGTTTTACCCCAAGTGAGTGGCAACTGGCTACTTTTGAAAGCTGTTAACTGTTGGGGGAAATGAGTTGTGTCAGTCCCCTATAAAAAGGTAATAATCTATAATCCTGGATACTTTAAAAGTCGTTTCCTCAAACTCCACAGCAAACAATATAAAATAACAACTCAGTATCTTTGTATCTTAATCATGTTTGGTAACGAAGCCCTTTAGATAATTGGCACTGCTTCTGTGGTAGGCCAAACTTTCTTTTAAGTTACAAATACTCACAAAAGGTTTACATTATAAGGGGCTGCTTTGGAGATGTGCAGATTTAGTTTGGAAGTACAAAGTGAACATGCAAATTGCCTTATCTTGTGGGATTCACAAACAACCATCATTCAGATTGATTTAATACATGGCTTTTTATCTCTAAAAGTGTTAATTAGAAAATAAGGACAGTTCTCTGAACACTTAAGAGTAATAAATAGATCAAAACAGCATCCATGCTTCTGAGATAGAACTTCTGAAGGCTTTGTGAAGGGATTAATACAATTGTCAAAAAGACCACAGTATACTTATTTAATAGTGCTACCAAGCTACAATTACATATTTTAGGACTTTATTCCTGAGTTTTTCAATACTCATTCTCCTCAAAAAAAAAAAAACCCTGAGATTTTGTACAACTTTCATTCCATGCTTTGAAGTTATCATCTTATTTTAATTTTTCCACCTTGGACACCCAAACACTTTCTTCCAGAGAAGATTCTAAAACTTCAAGCTCACGTAGGAAGAATGGGCTATAGAACTGCACAAAAGTGAAATATTAAGAGACAAATAATTACGATTCTTGTATCTTCTTTTGAATGAAGAATATAAAACTATTTTTTTGACAATTTACCTCCACTTTGAAATTTATCTAACATGACAGTTAAACACACATGGTTGAGAAATCAAGTTCTGGCTCTGCCACTACCCACCTCAGTGACATTGGGCAAGTGACATCGCATCTCTGTGCTTCAGTTCATCTGTAAAATGTGAAAAATCAGTCTTTTTGTCATAATGTCTTACAGTGGGGATGAAATGATGTCATGTTGCATGGTGCTTGGCACTTGACTAAGTGCTCTGTAAGTTATAATTGAAGTAATTGAGGGCCAAGCCATGCTCAGAGCCACATCCTTTCCAATGCCTCTGTTTGTGTTTGTTTTCTTACTACTTCATCTTTAGTCAAAGTTTTGATTTAACTAATAAGAGCTACAGATTCTGCTAAGTGAGGTATCCCAAGAATGGAAAGACAAGCACCACATGTACTCACCATCAAATTGGTATTAACTGATCAACACATAAATGCACATATAAAAATAACATCTATTGGATGTTGGGCAGGGGGGAGGGGGGAGGGGAAAGGAGGGAGGAGGGGACGGGTATTTGCATACACAAAGAGTGCAATGCACATCACCTGAAGGATGGACATATTTGAAACTGGGACTTGGGGGGAAGGGGGGGCAAGGGCAACATATGTAACCTAAACATCTGTACCCCCATAATATGCTGAAATTAAAAAAAAAAAAAGAGGTTACAGGTGGCAAGGTAGTAAACATGTATAAAATATCATACCGGGTGTCCGAAAAGTCAGCATACATAGGAAAAAAATGGGAACTTGTAGCTAAATGCACCTCTATTTACAAAATATTCATTACAAATTTTTTCCTTTGTATTGAGACTTTTGGGACACCCTGTACAATGACATTAAGTCTCTCCGCAACCCCAGTTCCTTCTTTGCTGGAAAACACAGCATTTTGTCTATCATTCCAGAAATTTTCTTCGCACCTTGCCTTTTCTTTAACTTTTAAACTTTTCTCTATGACTTCTTTCAATTTTTCAAACCCTATGTTTTCTTTCTTTGAGCACATCGTCCAAACCTTCTGCTTCGCTCAATCCCTTTTCACCTGAAGATTCGTGGAGACTCACACTCCCCTGGCCTTGGCCCTTGAGCTGTTGTCTCCTCTGGTCTCCCAGGCGAAGCCCCTTCCATGTTCCTTCTCTGCCGTGTGCTCAGTCTTTTGGCCTCCAGAAACACTTTAACTTTAAACATCATCAAGATGATGACAGGATAAGTGAAAGTTATGAAACTCTAATGGTTGGAAGTCACTATGAATTTCTAGTATTTACCCTCAGCTTTGTCCTTCTTTATTTCAACTATAATGAGCTTGTGTGAGCACACAAATAGGCCTGGCAATATCCTACTGAAATTTCTTTATTAATCCTTTACTTTCTGATGAAAACCACAAAGGAAACATTACTCGCATTTTACAGGTGAGGAAACAGGTTTTGAGAGCCTAAATGGTTTGTCCAAGGTCCTATAACTTGTGTAAGTGGCTGAGCCAGAATTCAGAGCTGGCCCGACTGCAAAGATTTCAGCCACCGTGTCCGGCAGTCTCCCCTGGCCTCCCCGCATGTGGGCATCTCTTGGGCTGATTCACATTCGATTTCAGTGCCCCACGCGACGCCCCTCACCCGCCACCATCATCATTATGCTGCTTCCTACTTTACTGAGAACATCAAAGCTGCCCAAATCTTCCTTCCCAATCATCCTTCTTCTTCCCTTCCACATGTCTGTGATCTACCCGTTTCTGATCAGTTATACGCTAGAAGGATCTAGACCATCTCCCTTATTTCTGAGCAAATAGAGGCCCAGAGAGAAGAAGCACTTGTCCATGCTTGCATGGTGAACTAGTTGCTGAACGAGGACAAAAACACAGGCTCCTGGACTCTCGGTCTGGTATTCTTATTGCCCTGGCCCTTTTCAGAGAGGCTGCAACAACAGATGGGCTCCTGGCTGAGACACCTCTTGTGTACTCCTTTACCCTTCTTTTCCTTCCACTCTGGGATCCCATAATTTTATAAATGATTCCTCTTTCCATTGGCTCCTTCCCTCTGTTTACAGGTTTTATTTCCTTTACCAAGAGATATGAACAGAAAATTTCCTCTGCACCTCACTACTTTTCCTCAACTTCTGTCCTCCTCTCTCTTTTTCTCTCTGTCTGTACAAAACTCCATCAGAGTTGGATGTTTTCATGCACACATTCTTTTTCACTCACTCATTCCTTTGTGCCTTGCAATTTGACTTTCACACCAGCTGCCATACATGCTGCTTGAAGCTCTTCTTCATAAAGACATATTCTCATTGTTAAATTCAGCCTCTGTAATCCCAAAAGTCTTCAGAGTAGCCATTGGAAGCCCTGCAGGTTTAGACTTGCCTTAGATTCCAGAGACCACCCTGGCATTAGGAAGATATTTTGGGGTTTCTAAGCCCAGTGCTTTGAGACTACGCAACTAGTCATCCTTGCTGCTCTTTTAACCTTGACTTTCTTCCAAATTCTAATAGTTGCCCAATTTCTGTCTCCTCATTTTACTTCCTGTACTAGAATCTATGTTCTGCCTAGAATCCCAAGTCCTCTGGTATTTGGACTCTGCCTTAGTGCCACCATTCTCCACCAGGGAGTAGAATCCCACCTCTGCATTCCACCCTGAGAACTTGGATTGTGCTAATCCCTGGTAGATGAACAACTCCGGCATGTGGCTCCAACATCTCTACCTTTTTGATCTCTCAGTATCACTTGCTCTGGCAGGACACTTAATTCGGAAGAGTGCCAGTTGCCTCTCTGAACTACATTAGTGTTCTGTTGCTCCAGTGAACTTCCTCCCAGTACAAATACGTCTGTCTGCCTCGTGCCAGGGAGAGGTCAAATTCTAGATTCCAGTTAAAGGGCTGTGTCAATGTGGTTAACTGGTCCATGCCTGGGCCTATCATGAGCTGTATCATTTGCAGACTCTGTAGCATCAAATCTTCCTGCCTGCTCACATACTCTGCCCCCATCTTCTCTCCTTCACAGCCTTTGATGACAACCGTATCAGTTCCCTTCCTTTCTTGCTGATGGTGATCTTTCTTTTGATGGTTCTACTTGACATCCTCCCTTCTCATTTTACTCTCTCTCATTTGGGATACTCGTTTATTTTTATAACATCATTTAGATATTTCATATCTTCAATACCTCTAATGTCGATATGACTCCCAATGGCCCACAAATATTTACAACTCTCTGCTCTAGAACATTTTTATATAGATGTCCAAGAAACACAAGTATATTAATTCATCCAAAAACTATCCCTTATTTTCCAGCACCATAAAAAAATACCAGCCTCTTCTGCTATTTTTTCCTATTATTATAAACAGAACTGTCCTTCTCTTAGTTAAAATTAAAATTTTTGTGATCATGATTCATTTTTTTTACTTTGTTGCTCCCCACGTCCAATCAGTTACACCAACCAATTAATTACCACATCCAGTCGCCACTTCTCCGTTGCCGACTGTATCTTGGCTTTCCCTTCCTTTATTCCAGCCACCACTATTCTAGTTAAAGCTTTCACAATCTCTTGGTTGAAAACAATGTTTGCTAATATGGCCTCTCCTGGCTCTGGGTTCTTCCTGCACTCGCTTTGATTCCATCCTTTATGTTACAATTGGACCAACATTTCTAGAGCTGGGTTCTGATTCATGAGATGACAGCTGCAAGAATTGCTTTATAATATCTGGTTGCTATATGAATATTATTTGTCTTATTCTGTCACTGACTTGGTCAAATATCCTTAAATTCTCCCAATGCCTACTGAATAAAGACAAAATGTCACTGTCTGGTTTTTAAGATCCTCTGTAATACTTTCCAAATTTGTCTTTCCTGATTTATTTTCTACTAATCCCAGTGGATTCTATCTGACCAAGAGCCTTGCCATTTGTTGGACACATCCAATTTCTTCGGTCACTTGAACTCATGTTCGTGCCATTCCACCCCTCCCCACCCTGGACTCTCTTTGCCGTAGTGAGATGGAAGTAAGCTGAACAAACACTATCTAGCATTCTTTGGTAAAGGACAGCTGTCACTAATTAAATTATTAGGTTTATCACTGGTCCACTTATTGGTTTTGCATTGCTTTTTTTGGGTCAATACTGGAACATTGTCATAATCCTTCATCCACATGGATATCTTCAGAAGATAGAAAATGAAACTATCGATCATATAGAAAAGATAAATGAATTGGGAGGTTTTTGTTGGTGGCATATTCAATATAAGCCAAAAGTATAATGTAGGTATTAAAAATCTAGCAAGATCTTAGGCTGCCTAGATCAAAATTATCTATTTTGTGGGAAATTGCAATGCCCTGGTTCTCAGTATTGCTGGAACAATCTCAGGATATTGTGCCTGGGTGTCACATTTGAAGAGGAGCATTGGCAGAGTGGAGTGTGTGCAGAAGAGGGTGGCCAGGATGGTGAAAGTACAGAAATTATCTTGTGAGTTACATGAGAGAAGGAGCCAGGATAATTTAACCTATAGAGGAGAAGATTAATTAGAGAAATAACCATTGTCTTTACATGTACATAAGACTATCATAAACAAGAGGAGCTATGTATGTTCAGTCAACACACAGAAGTAGGGCAAATAGAAATATTTGTGAATCAATATTGTAAAAGAACTGTCAAGCAAGGCCTCTCCCACAGAGGACAGTCAGATTGAGCCTGAGTGAGTAAGATTGCTTTAGAAAGGTTTCCTACAGGAGAGGGAGGTTGGACTAGACGTCCACAAACAACTCTTTCAATTTAAGATTCTAAAATAAAAAAAAAACTCTTGAGAAGTCATTGGAATAACTTTACATTAAAACAATAGACACAGTGGATATGACTTTGCCAGTCCCAGGCTAGATAAACTCAAGGTACAGACTAAGGTAGCAGTCCTAGCAATGGAAAGACATATCTCCTCCAAAATTGTGACTGTGAGAGAAATATCAATAGAATTCATATTTGGGTGATTTTTCAACAGTGATCCTTTGCTTGGAAGGCTCTTGGTGCCATGGTCACTATGAAAGAGCACACAACCACAAAAAATCTTTGGATTGGGATGACTGGGTTAGACAGTTGTCTCGGAGCAAACTGCAATTTGCCTGGGAAGGTAGTGAATAGAGGGTCTCAGGCATGTGAACTGTGTGGCTATGGGAGAAAGTCATGTCCACGCTGAGGATGGCAGGAACCTCACTCCATTCCCAGGAGACTATTTCTGAGCATGTACAAAACACATCCCATACCCACCACCTGGCCTTGAAGTTCACCTGATGGACTTGTCTGAAGTCTTTTCCCTTATCGTGCCTCAGCTCCCTCTCTCCCCATCTGCATTCTGTTTTCCTTGCACAGTGGTCTGGCTAAACTCGGGGTGCCAAGTCATCTCAAGGAGCTGTCTGTCTCCGGCCCTCCATTTGTCTTCAGGTTGTCAATTGCAATTTTGATCACAGTTGAAGTTTATTTCTCACAGCCTCACTACCAGTGGCATAAACTGGTCCTCATTGATTCTCTGCTCCATCCACCAGCCCCTTATTTTTCAGTCTAACATTTTAGCTGCTACATTCTCTCACCACCTGGTTTTGACTCCGGATCATGCTCAAAATTGTTTTATCCCAGTCTGACATGTATGGCCTTGATGCAACTTTACAAGTATCAATGGAAAGAAAAAGATTACCTATAATCTTCTCATAAGTCTCAGAAAAAGTATAAAAGCATCAGCAAGTGTAATTTATCACCCTGAGAAGTGGGCATGTAATTACTTGCAAGGATGCTTTTAGTTTATAGCATAGTTTTCTATTTCTATCCTTAAACATTTTGCCTGCATCGAAGTTTTGGAGAATTTAGCACATTTGCAAATGCCTGGTGCTGATGCTACTTCTGCAAAATCATGTGCACATCATTTCGATGGCATTGCAACTGTCTCCAGTTTAGCCAGAGGGGTCCACAAGTACTTCTACTCCAGATCCTCTTGGCTAGTATCTTGGCACCAAAGTTTTAGTTGCCCAATAAACTACAGTTCAGGATGAAGTGTACTAATAAGTGTTTACTTAAATTAAATCCCCAAATAACTTTTATGAAATTAGATGTTAATTCTCTTTGGTGTGACTGCTATTGTGAAGTACTTGTACTGCATTCATCAGATTATATTTATTCATGTGTTTATTCAGGGAAACACTAAATAAATTTGAGTTTTTAGATTTGTTTCCGAATTTCACAATTCATCTTTATCACTCCATAAGGCCTTCTATCATTTCATGAGCCTGAAAATATTTCTTTTTTTTTAAAGTTTGGGTCTTTCTAGGATCGCACATTGGAAGCTTTGGAGCATGCTCTACTCATCCAGGCATTTTGATGTCATGAAAACATTCACTCAAAAGTAGGGCAGGTTCTTACTTGAGAGGCTGTCTCAGCTTAGCTATTCTGGGCATGACCCAATATGGTCCCTGATCCTCACTCTATTTACAACCCACGAGGACTAGCAACTACCGCCATCAGAACGCCTCTCTCAGAAAGAACATTCCTGGTTCCTGGTGGGCCAATGGTCATTGTTACTGGTTGAATCGATGGATGCTTTTATGCACAAACCAGTCTAGTGCTATTTCCCATGTAGGGAATTGGGGACAGGAAAATTTCAGCAAAATTTGGTGCAGTGAATAAATTAACCAGCATAGTTTCCATAGTGGTTACATTTTAGTAATCTGGATTAGCGGGTGTTAGTGTTGTTCTCTTTCCTCTAAAAATTGCTCCTTTTGGATCTGAAGAGTATCTTCTATCAAATAGTTATAAATAATACAACTGCTTTCCTAGAAATTAATTCAACAGATCTCAAAACCTGTTGAGCGTCTGTCCCTGGCCCATCATTGTCATACCTGTTCAACTTACTTCTTTTCCCCATTTTGTGCTGAGAATGGACTAAATTAACCATTAGCTAGATTTAGCTTTCTGGCCCAAATAGATCTGCATTTTTTTTCTCTAATGTTGCTATATGACTCACTCCATTTCTTAACCAAAGGAACTAATTAAGCACTTTGTTGCAAAAATGTCCCCCTCCCCTCCAGCTCCTGGGGAGCTCTTGGCTGCTTTTGGAATAAAAGTGAATGAAGATGGTGATAATGTCAAAAAAGTTGTCAGACATACAATATTCTTAAATAAACAAATTTTGTCAAATTCCTACTACATATAAGGTCATGTTCTAGACCCTGTGGTAACATGCAGTCCTACATCGTGATGCCTGCTGGCATAGGTGACTTGGAGCACAGTGGAATTTCTGGAACACAGAAATTATCCTCCAGAATGGTTAGTTGACATCAGATTCCCTCTGGAAAGATACCCTGTAGTAAAGATCTGGGTCACTTTTCTGTGAGTTTGAAGCTCGCTGAAGGTCTTAGACCAGTCCTACCCCTCCCCCTTAATGACACGGGCTCTGTTCGTGGTTGTTTGGGATCAGACCTTGTGCGATGGCTGTGGGCTTCTGGACCTCTGACAAACTACTGGCATCTTCCTTCTGTGTTATGTGTAATATTGCATAATATATTCCCTTAGGCAAATTGCTGCAATTGAAAATAACAATAAAAAGATTGGGACATCAGTGTTCCTAAGAGTTGAGGATGACTTTACATGTACGTCCTCAAGATACACTCTTACCCAATACATGTGATTTACACACAAATTAGATCAATTGTAAACTCTTTAAGATTCAGCTATTGATATAGTTTGCATTTTATCTTCTAAATTCCTTCATTCTAAATTCTGAACAATATTGCCTTTGTTATATAATCATACAACTATAGTCTTTTCTTGAAAACATGATAAATTCATTTCTATCACAGAAAAAAGAAATGTAGATATTTAGATTCCTTCTTTGCTTCATATACAGGATACAAGAGCCTAGTAAAATGCTAATAATATTTTAGTATTAATATGGTACCTTTTATGACTTAATTACATTTAGGTGACATGGCTTCACGTAACAACATGAGTTAAAATGAAATACACTCATTAAAAAACAAATTCCATCATAATACGGGTAACTTGTGATCTCCAGTTTTGGAATGTTAAGCCTTGTAGAGCACACCAGGGCCCATGCAATGACTGTTATTAATAATAAGAATAAATTCTACCCTACTCCTATGCTGTTCATTCACATCATCAGTCAACAACTCAACACAACCTTTAGTAATCAAAAAAGAGAAAACCAATACATTCTAATGATTTTAATAATTGCTTGGAAAATTGATAATGTATTAGAATGCATTTGCTGAAAAATGGGCCAAGGATGGCTAAGAAATTTCATCCTAAAATGGGTATGTGCCTATTTGTATGTATTTACCGCGGGTTAGCTCCTTGGTTAGAACACTGTGCTAAGGACGCTCACATTAGGTGCTTTTCCTCATGTGGCCTTGTCAACATCTCTCTTTCATGAGCAATGGATTTCGCCCCTGACCCCAACCTGCTGTTGCATCTGTTTACTGTGGGTCAGTAAGGAGAGGTGACTGGAGCCCATGCATTGTTTAAAGCAAATTCATCACCGTATTGAAGAAAATGGCTCATAGCACATAATTCATGGCGGGTTGGTTGTTCTATAGCATCACCTCAAGGACTGCATCTGTGGGGTTGGGCAAAATGGGTATATCTAGGTGTAAAAACACACACATCAGAGACAGTTACTAGTCATGTCACTGATGGAGATTCACCTGGGGAAAGACCATTATGAAATAGTGAGCTGTTTGGATCAAAGGTTAGTCTAAAGACAGCTGTAGATTTATTATATTAAAAACACTGGATGAGGGTATTGGATTCAATAAACTTTAAAGTCCTTCCAGCTCTAAGTCCTTCCAGCTCCCTGCAGTCTCCAAGTGCATCGATTAACATACATAATGTAAAACAATGTAGTTTTGTAAAGCAAAATTGGCAGGAAGAGAATATTCTCTCAAGAAAAAAATACTTTCTGTGAGTCTTCTCTTCAAGCTACCAAAAAAAGGTGATCAAGTAGAGCTTAAAAATAATTTCTGGGCTTAAACTTAAAATTCTTTTATCTGGAACAGATTATTTCATTCCACAATTAGAAATGAGATCCAAAATGCAAATATTACTCAGAGAGATAGCACATTGCCTCATATTCACACTATGGTGTTAACAACTGCTATAAGAGCCATTTTACAGAGTAAGTTTGAGAGGGGGAAGCATACCTTATTCAAATATATGAAGATGATTTTACAAATCGTATCCTATTTTATTCCAGTCCCAATTCTGCCAACCCTTCTGGGTATGTAACAGTTTTAAAGACAGTGCTTCAAAATTTGAAGAGGGAAAAAAGTGGAAACAGCTTAAATGAGCCTATAACTCCTAGGCTTTCACCAAATACATTTTTGTAGTTTTCCAGTTTGTTATATCTTCTTGAGAAAAGGGTGAAAATTCTTGGAATTAAATGTACAATAAAATATCAAATATATACTAATTCTTTAAGGTTTTGTTTGTATCTCTATTTTTCTAAGCTACCTTAGTTTAGATCAAGTCTCTCTCGTACATGTGAATTTGGTGAGATGCTCTATTCACTGTCCTATTGGCAGGAAGGAAATCTAATACTTGAAGATCTACTCCATTTGGAGTTCTGATCAGTCATGTAAAAATGTTTATTTTGAAAGTAATAAAACTAAATTAAGTAGGAGAAAAATAACTTAGCAAATGAATTGAATGTTGAAGCTGCAGAATTACTGTTCCCCACTGTCCCTGTACGTGGAACAGGGAAGCAGGGCTCCAAATGTGGTGAGGGATGGAGGTTGGATATATGAATTCTGTATTCTTGATGGAAGAGTTAAAAAAGGGTAACAAAGAGACATCATTACGTTTTGTCCTAGAGGAGAATTTCTACTGATCTGGCTGCTCTGTCCTTGTGGAATCACACAGATGCAGGCCTCACCTCTGCAGCTGGGTAGACACAGGAACCTTCTGAAATTATTTGAATAGGAATCACAACAGGAGAATAAGTCTAGGTGTTTTGTAAAGAACATTCCCTGTGCCTCAGATCACAAAGGATCCATACTGCCCAAGAGACGTCAGGGCACTAGAATGGTAATGAGAGCACAAGCCGCCCTGTGTTGGTCCACTGCCCCTCCATGGCTGTTTTATGTGGACGAGTTGAATCCTTTTCATCTTTGAAGCTGAGACTGGCAGAAGCCAGCCGTCTCCATCGCAGTGCCCACCATTCTTCCCTTGCCTGCTGCCAGTGTTTTTGGTTCCCCATCCCAGCCCTTGGCCTTGAGACTAGATGCCTGCCAGATCCCTTCTCTGGCAAAAGCAGCTGTTACTTTTGGCCCTTTTAAAGGCCTTTTAGGCTTTAGGAACTTCTTGGTGAGATCATTTTGCTTATCTTTTGAATGTTAGGTGACCAAACCTTTGAAAAATTGATATTCTTTTCCCCCTATAACTATAAACTGTAAACTTCACTCATGTGGGTACAATGTATCGGAAGACCAGGCTTTCATTCCTCTTAACTTCCCATATAATCAAAAGAACCTAATGAATTCAAGTTGCCTGTAACATTTTGTGTGTTTCTGAGTTGAAACCAAATTCCCAGACATCCATGTGAGCAATAATGAAATTCAGGCAGAGAGGCTCTATTTTCCTATTGTTAGAAAAGAGGGTCTTATGGTGAGCTCCTGGGTTCTACTTCATATGATTTAAGATGACGTAACATTTAGCCCTTAACGACTGCATGTTAGCACACAAGTTATTTCAAAGACCCTGAAGAAATGTAATGGCTGCATTGAGTTTGATTGGCACTGCAACCTGTGGAATTATGTGAACTTGCATTCTACCATGTTAAAAACTACACAGCATACTCTATAGATTGCAGTGGAGATGTTACAATAAAAGAACCCCTCATGCTGCCATGCAAGAATTTAGGTACAGTAAGCAGAACATAATTATTCCGGTTGGAATTTGGCCAGAAGCTGGGGATTAAATACTCTAGGTGTTATGAAAAGTTCCATGGGATGTTTAATGACTAGAAATAGCCAGAAGCTTAGATTTATGGCATCCAAAAACAGTACCCCTGGCAGGATTAGTCCACCCGGGTCATGCTGGGGCACAGTTTGGACAATAGTCAAAAAAATCCCATTTATTGAATCATAAACATAATTTCTAGCAGCTCTAGGTTGGAGATTTGTGTATGAGCATTACTTACCAACTTTTAGCAGCTTCTTTGGATGTAGCATCCCACTGGCATTCAATAAATACACAATAATAAAGAAAATGTCAGGTAGGCTTGAATGATAAGGATGACAATTAGTATAGGAGAGCAAGAACCAAAGCTGACTTTATAGGTACGTGTGGCTGAGATGGTTTCCTATATGGTGTAATTTCAAAGGCAATGGAAGGGCACAAAGTACCAGCTTGGTTTGGTTTGCTGGTGTCTGCAATTTCACAAATACCATTAAAAAAACAATTAATACTCAGCCCCCTATTTCAAAGCAAATGTACTTGAGAAAGTTAACACATAAAATTTAATTGTCATTTAAATCATAATGTAACATAAGCTTTTCACACTCCTTATTTTAAGGAGTTCTGGTGTAATTGAAGAGTAGAAGACATTGGGTGAGTGAACCACTAGGAGAGGAAAACTTGGCAGGCAGGAAAGTGTGGGGCCAGCAAAGACAACTTCTCCAGCCTCACTGTTATGGGCTGAGTTGTGTCCCCTTAAAATTCATATGTTGAAGCCCTAACTCCTGATACCGCAGAATGTGACTTTCTTTGGACACAGGGCCCTTAAAGGGGGAATTCAGTAAAAATAGGGTCATTAGGGTAGGCCCTGACTGATGTTTGCTATGAAAAGAGAAGATTAGGACACAGAGAGCACAGATTGAGGGGTGACCACGTGACATAAGGAGAAGACAGCCATCTATCTGTATGCCAGGTAGAGAGGCCATGGGAGAAACCAATTCTGCTGGTGCTTGGATAGAACTTCCCAGCCTCCAGAACTGTGAGCAAATAAATTTCTGTTGTTTAAGCCACCCCGTCCGTGGTACTTTGTTACAGGAGCCCTAGCAAACCAAAACATTCACTTTTTGTTAAGAGGGAAGGTGTCAGAACTACTAGTTAGATCCCTCAGCTTCCTTGAGGCTGAGGGGTTTTTTTGTTTTGTTTTGTTTTGTTTTTATCTAAAGTGGTTCTAATCTTTCTTGGATCTTTCTAGCTCCAGGGAAAAATCCCTGTGGATCAGGTCCTTCAACTCAGGTTGATTTTGTAAAGCATGGTTTCAGTTCGAAATGTTATTTGGGCATCCATAATATGAAGAGAAGTGATGAACAAAAATTAAGCTGGGAAGCACTAACTGTGGTGCTTACCGACCTTATTACTGAGATGGACTCAGTGATTCATTATCTGGTGGAAGCCATGGTTGGTTGGCCAACCCTCCACATTAAAACTGAGATGCCTGTGTCTTCACTCCTTAAAACCATGGGCAATTTGCCATGATGTCCCTCTGTTGGGCACTTCTGACGTATTAAATGAATTTTGGTGAGAGAATTTCAAAATAGGCTTTTGGGGCTATGAAAACTTTGGCATCCGTGAGCAACAAAGGGCCTCCTGCATTAGTATTTTTTAATGTAAATGAAAAGAAACTGCAGTATCAGCAAGCCAGGGTATTCATGTTTAAAACCAGTATTAATTGTTAATGACAAAGCTGGAGTCTTTTAACACAACTGTTGATGTGCTGGGGAACCTGGGAGTCTTGAGGGCAAGGATAATTTATACTTGCCAAGTCTCTGCGAGAGAATTCCAACTATGTGGAAATGTAAATATTCAGTATTAGAAAGGATAATTAAGGATAGGCTAAATATTTACCCAGTTCTCTTCTTTTTAAATCACAAATAAGACTACTCTGGTTGGTTCAAGTTTTCTTATAAGAGATGGCCTAGAAAAAAATGGGAGGGCTGATGTTTTCCTTTTCCTAACCAAAATATATCTCATAACTCAAACGGTCATGAAATATAGTCCCCTTTCATTTTTTACCTTAAAATTTATTCCACAATTGTTTTATTTTGCCAAGACACTGCTAATGAAATTTAGTATGCATTGCATCAAAAATATCAAAGAGATGAGGTTGAATATGAATATGAAAAATATAATTTTAGCTTCAAATTAAGGAGCAGTTTAATGGAATGTAAACAAATTACTTAGAGAAAACCTCCAGAAGGTTAGGAGTGTGCCGATATTCAAATGTTCAAGGACTCCTAATTGTCATTATTTTAAGAGACTCTTGCAGCAGGTTTACAAATAAATAGCTGTGTCGTGGGAGAATTGTCACATAGAGAGCTTTGTGTAAAGCCTTTTCTTTCAAGAGTTCTTTTCTTTCCTCTTTCTTCTTCCTTTGGTCACTTTCTTATGAGGATATTTTCAAAGGGAATGTTATTCCTGAGAAGGATGTTATTATATAAGATCATTCTATCTGCCTAGGTCCAGACAGGAAAATAGAAACCACTCTAGGTTTTTCAAACAGAGGCAATTTAATACAGGGAGTTGGTTACATAGATGATAGAAGTGTTAGAAACGTGATGGTGTGGCAGCCCATAAATTAGAAACAATAGGAAGCTGCTACTCCCCCCGACCCGCAAAGGGACATGAGGAGGAACTTGTGAAATGAACTCAGAGATGAGAACCACCCTTGGGGGACTAGGGTCCTCATGGAGAGTTTCCTGCTGGAGCTGTGACCACTGAGCTAGGGGTTTCTCCAATGGGAGCTACAATCACTGAGAAGACAGAGTCATTGTCAGGGCTAGAGGAAGAGCAGAAAAATAGCCTGAATCATTATATCTTTCATTGACCAACCCACCCAAATTCAGTGAGCAGGGGATCTTGGGAAATGTAGTTTCCAGAGATACAGAGCAGAGCAGGCAGAGGGTGGATTATGAATAGAAAGCAAACTGGCAAATAACTTTCAGACACAAAATGAAACAGCTTTTGTTAGTTTGTGTTTCTCTTTTGTAGTTTGATCTTACTATCTCAAGGCTGTGGCACACTGAAAATCACTTTGGGACCTTATGAAAAGTGTGATTCTTTTTTTTTTTTTTTTGGCTTTGCTATGATATATTTAATGATAAAATTAAAATCCCTGAGGACCTCAGAATTGGAAATTCACTGAACACTATGTGGTGGCTGGATGGGGGCGGGGGGCGGGCGGCAGGGGGAAGCAGAGGCTAAGGAAACCAAAATGGTACCTGTTGCTCACACTTGAGTTTCAGACCGAGACTCTGAGTATTCTTCAGAATGTCAGCTCCCAACTTGTTACATGACATTGCAACTTTAGCAATTTCACACTAATGAACTCCTTTATTTCTGCCTGTCTCATTAGGACACTCCATGCTTTCCAGAAACGCAAGTGAAGTTTAATAGAGATAAAGCCATTCCACTGGCACTGCTATGATCAAGAAGCTACAATCAATCTTGTTTTCTTCAAGCATGTCATAAAAAGACCCTTTTCCTTCTGATTAGCATTCTTGAACACAGTACAAGCTGATGACTTGCTTGAAGTCATTCACTGTAGGGATACAGCACCTACTGCACGTGATAAAACGACATAAGGCATATGAACTGCTCATTACAATCTAATTAGTTTGGGCTTTTCATTTCATTTTATGTCCTGAATTGAACCTGATTCAATATGATTCTGAGCTGGAGTTCATCATGTCTTCTTCCTGGCATGCAAGTTCATGGTGTTTGCTTGCTAGATTCCATGATTATAGAAATGGTTCCTCTTTTCTTTTTTTTTCAGGAACTGGTTAGATAGAAGACCATTAATATAAAACAACTAAAGCCTTGGCTATTATATTTTCCTCTGTGAGAGATTTTGATTTGATTTAGCACATAGCACAGTTGTTAAAGCATTTCAAGAAGGTTTGAAGTATTGTAAGAAACTGACTTACCCGATTCATAGACTTACTCCCTTAGAATGCAGTGAAATAAATAGTCCTAGCCTTTGGGGTTCATTCCAAAGACAAACGAGGAAAATCTGGGTTAGTTTTGCTAGCAAAGTCAATATACTGGAGGCTTCATGAGAGCAAGATGTCTTTCCTTTTGGGGTTATTTCCAATAACACCTTTCTGTGTTTTCAACTGGTAGACAGAATAGGTATACTATGTACACATTGATTTATCTGATCTTGAAGTTTTAGAGATTGTAGGAAGAAGATGACTGGCATTCTTTTGGTAGACAGACACAATCTATTCTCTGTGTCCTTATTTTTGGCATAATGAGGATCCAGACAGCTGCTTTTTTTTTTTTTTTACTTCTTCCGAGGAAGGTTATTAATAATGATGAGATTCAGTCCCTCCTTTTTTTAAAAAATTGAAAAACCACTGAAAATTGGTAATACTGATATAAAATACTCATAAGCATATTTTGGTTGCTACTGACTTGAGCTTTAAAATTTTGTTGTATCACCTGGAAAACAAAGACTGTTTTATACTCACCTTATAAATTACCTTAAGGTTTTGCCAAAACATTGGCCCTTGTTCCATGCCATGGGACTTCCCTGTAGATGAGGCCATCTGATTAACGAAATGATTTGGATAAAGTAGGCTTCTCCACATTACTATGTCCACCTGCTAATAATAATAGAAAGAAACAATCCCACATATCCAGGGTTTTCATTGAGGGGATATTTGGATTACAGATATGAAATGTCTAGAATTGTATCTTTCAGGAAAAAATATGTTTACCATGTTGGTTTCCTTCCTCCCTCTCTGCTCCGAAACAATCTAATTTAATCAGATTCCTGCCCTAAGTAACATTGTGAAACTCTGTGTGGCTCAGTTTATCTCATTCTTAGACAAACCATGCTCTGCCCCAAAATGTTTCTCCCATGATAGAGGGGTTTGTTTAATTTAATTCAATTTTTATTTCCTAACTGATAATTGCCATGTATGTTACCAATAACTGAGCTCTACTGTGAATTGGATATTTTGAGTATACTGCATAAATCTTTCCCCCCCTCCAAGTCCCCTAGAAATTTTTATAATATTTATTGACCCACTTGCTGGAGAAACTAAGTGAATATCTGCTTTATTTATTTAGGTTTTATATCCTAACTGTAATTACTTCCGCAATAATTTGTTGAAAGCTTGTGGTTAGGTGGTATGTAACCTTTAATTCAGCTACTGTTAGCATTTTTGTATGCCAGAGAGAGGTTCTAAAATCTTCAGTAGACCATGGACTCTTAATAGGGAATCTTAATTGTTCCCTTAGTGCTTGAGAGCCATCATGACGTCTGAGTTATACACACTTTCTGATGTATAACCTTCAGCTCAACATTGAAATGAGGCATTTGTCCCATACTTCATACAAGAAGAGGAAGTGAGGGTTTTTTGGTTTTTTTTTTTTTTTTGTACTTACATTGTCAAGGATTCTTAAGGGATTGGTCTTGGTTAATTAGCAATTAGTAAAATGAGTATCAAGCTCCTGATAAAATATTGTGAGGAAAATTGGGAAACAGAAGCTTACCCAAGTCACTAACCCAATCTTTGGGGAAGAAGGGACGGTAGGAAGAGAGGGACGGGAGCAGCCGGGTGCCCATAGCAGTACGGTGCTGTAGCTGCCCGTGTCCTCTAGCACATCATCCCATTCCACTCTCTCTCCTGCCCTGAAGCACAGTTCTGAGGCCCACGAGACTGGAATGAACTCAGAAATTACGACTTGATTAAAGACTACTGAGATGTTCATATTGGAAATAGAAAATAATATTATGAAACTTGATGTTCTCTTTGTTTATAAAGACAGCAGGATTAACTCACCATCCTTTGCATTTGCACTGGTGGCAGATTTGGGCTAAACTATCTACACCCTAGGGTAGGGGCATGAGCTTGCCAGCCAGTTGGACACAAGGGATTCTGTCCATGCAACGGGAGAGAGCTGAGCCACCTGGCTAACACGGGCTCAGAGCTGGTGACCCATGCACCCCTAGCCAGGGATGAATATCACCAATGCCATGTACTAACCAGGGTGGGTCTCCAGCCATGTGTTAAGGGATAAGCATGTAATGGTTTTCAAACTTAAATCCACAGGTTTGAAAGGAAAAGAAAGTGAAAAACCCTTAGACCTAGAGGGAATTGGCCAGTCCCAGTGAATGAACTGTGGTTTGAGGACTCAGAGATTTTATTATTTATCTCTGACTACATATGCTTTTATTTATTGACTTGCTTGAAGTAGAAGATCCCTTCATTTCTGTTGCTCACACTTTCTTCTGTGAAACTGAATTTGGGGACATTGAGAAATGAGGTGAGTTAGGAAGTACCTTATGGTTTAACAGCTGATAAACGGAGTGTGAATATTCTTCAGTTGTTTCTCTCAGATATTTATTGACCTCATTTGGATTAAATTTATTAGACATAACTATAATAATTGAAATGATATGTCAGATTATACAGGATGTCAAATGGTGATGATTTTCATATCAAATACTTCATTATCCACTTAATTCTGATCAAATGGCCAGTGGGTATAGGAGGGAGAAAGAATGAGTGTGTCAGGGGAGATGGGTGTAGTTTTGCACCCTGTCCCTACCATTTACTGACTTTGTCATCTTAATTGCTTAACCTCTGTGGGCCTTAATTTTCCTTCTCTATAAAATGGGAATAATCCAATTTATATCTAAGGCTTGCCGTATAGACTTAATGAAATAATGCATGTAAAATGCATGGCAAATAATACATGCTCAACATCATTTTCTTTCCTCTTCCTTTCCATGCTTAATTTCTTTTCAGGCAACTGTCTTAGCCCATTTATGCTGTTGTAGAAAACCACCTGAAACTGAGTAATTTATAAATCATAGAAATTTATTTTTCACAGTTCTGGAGGCTGGGAATCCCAAGATCATGGCACCAGCAAATTCAGTGTCTGGGGAAGGCATCTCCTTGCAGCTTCCTCACATGGCAGAAAGGACAAATGGGCAAAAAGGGATGAACATGGTGACCTCACAGGGAGGAAGGGGCTGAAGGGCAAGGCAGCTCCCTGAAGGCTCTTTGATAGAAGCACTCGTCCAATTCATGAAGGTGGTGGAGTGCCTTCATCACTTCCCCAGAAGCCCCACCTCTTAATACCATCACATTGGGTATTGGTTTCCAATATGTGAATTTTGGAGGAACACGCATAAACCATAGTAGCACTGTGCTTATAATTTGCCATGGACAAACTCTCCTTTTCATCTTCACCAACAGGGAATATTATAATAGGGAGGCAAATATCTAAAAATCCAATTTTGGAATCTTCCTCCTACCCAGGCTTTGTATTTTTTACTTAGAAATCTACAGTTTGGAGATCTAAGAGGATCCCAAGTTCTGAGATATTTGTTGAAATTAAATTTCTACCTTGATGGCTACAACTACTCCATGATGAGTTTCAAGTGATAGAAACATCAAGTTAAAATGAATTTAGGACACTCTATTTTCTAGACTGTTTATGTGTATATATTCACAAAAATAAAAGTGAAGTGAGAAGAAAATGAAATATTATTGGTTGACTTAAAGGAGGAGCCATTGTACTTATATGTCAAGTTTCTTAATCTATGATAATTAGCAAGTCATTGTTCATAAAATCTTTACAAAGATAGTTAAAATTTTTATAAATCCCCTTGTGCTTGTAAGAACAAGGCATCTATAGGGTATCTATTCCATCTGGTTAAAAATACTTCCAATAGTTTTCAAGAAATATGGCGGGGGGGAGTGTGTTTATTATTCCCCAGGGACCGTTTTAAGTCCTCTCAAGAGAATATTTTCTAGGACACTGTCAACAACTCAGTTATTATATAAGCAATGTTGGAGAGAGTCAAACTGCCAAGTGTAAAGCTTGGAATGCCCAATTAGGCATTCCGCAGCTGGAGAAGGTGGGTGATTTCCCCTCAAGAATTGTGTGTGAGTTCTGCAGCTGGAGTGCTTAAGTGGTCGATTGAGCCAACAGCTGTGAGAGTTCCATGCAGCTGGATCAGGTCCTTAGGTAGTATTAGTGATAAGAGAATAGTCATATAGTCAGCAACACCCTACCTTGATTATTTTTCCTCTGGTTTTGCTTATTAAACACTTTCCATTTTATTTATTTAGTTTTTGGAGGTGGTGGTTATTTTTAATACTGACACTGGCGAAAGCAAGGACTTCCCCAGGGTAGCACCACTGAGTTTTTAAAAGGAAAGGCATTATAAGTTATTCTATCATTAAATACAATTAAGGCTTATAATAGATTTCAGCACTCATTCATGTCTACTTCTGTGTGTGTGTTTGTGAGTGTGTTCAGTTTCTCTAATCATTGGTCTTAAGTCGTTGTAGGAAAAAACATTCTTTGCACTTTTTATTATAGCAGAACGATGCAAG
>NW_012141524.1:2806177-3100777 GCF_000956105.1 Propithecus coquereli
CTCCTCTGACTCTGTCCTTGTCCACATCCTCACTATCTCTTGCTTGGGTTAGTGGGATAGTGCTTTCACTGGTCTCCCTGCTTCCATTCCTTTACTATTGTAATTCGTTCTCTACCCAGAGGCAAAAATGATCAGTTAAACCTCTATATCAGCTCATGTAGCTCTCCCAATTACCATGATCCTAGATTGCCAGTATCACTTAGAAGAAAACCTGAACTCCTTAGAGTTCCCACAGGGCTCCCTGCTTCCTGTTGGGTGTCATCCCATAATATCACTCCCTGCTTCCCTGTGTTCCCTCTGTTCTGCTCTCCTTTTTGTGTCATTAACAGTGTAAGCGAGCTGTCTGTGCACTTTTGGTTGATTTTGCCTGGAGTGTTCATCCCTGGTCTCATCTTGTGTTTCTTGCTTCATATTTTTCCTAAAATTTCCACTCAGATGTAAGTACCCCTCAGAAAGGCCTTCTTTGACCAGCCTACCTGAAGTGGATGTCTCACCACCAACACTCCTCTTCCTTATCATGGTTTTCTGAGAGAAGTTATCACAAACTGAGATTAGCTTATTTGTTGATTTGATTAATTGTGCGTTTTTTGTCTCTTCCAGTAGAATATAAACTACTTGAGGGAAGGGATCTTGCTTGATTTAGTCTTTTCTGGATCCCCGTCACATAAAACGGTGCCTTTCCTAAGCAAGGCTCACAGTGCATGAGGTTGAATGAATGAAAGAATGATAATCATTAATGCCACTGAGGAACTCTCAGGCGAAAGGAAACATGCCTACAAGAGGGCAGGAAACAGAAACAATTCTGGAGTGGTAAATGTATGTCCTGAGGAATCTGGTGAAAAGTGTTGGATTGAATTTTTCCTTTTTCAAGCAGTATTCCCTTGGTTAAAAAAATTAATTACTATAGAGCATTTAAAATGAATGAACCACATCTATATGTTCCAGCATGCCCAGATCTTGAAAACGAAATAAAAGTAAAAAGTAAGTTTTGGAAGGATACATAGAATATCCATGTATAAAAATGCAAAACTATATAGTACATACATTGTTTATGTGTGCAACTTATGTGGTAAAAGTCTAAAACATTGACTTTCCAGAAGAATCCACGCCATATTAATTATGATGGAAAGGGAATGGGATCCAGGCAGGGAAAAAAGGATCTTTCAGTTTTATCAGCAAGTTGCATTTCTTTCATTTAAAAAGTCTGAAGCAAATTCAACCAAGTGCTAACATTCTGCAGTAGGGTGGGTGGATGCATGTTTATTATATTTTTACTCATAATTGCCGAACTTTGACATTAGAAAAACCTTAGTTGTGGGCTATTGTATACCTGTGGTCTGAGGGGAGCTTAAGGAATTGATGCATAAAATATAATGTCCTTATATTTGAATCATGGATTAACTCATTCAATTTGGCATCTATCTTTACGATTCTTGGGTGGGCTCCCTTCTGGCTGGCGCCTGTGTTTTTGGGTCAGACTGAAGTGGTGTGGAATGTGGAAATAGGAAGGAAAATATCTGTGAGCTAACTTAAATATCTCTCCACTGTTCCTCCAGGGTTTTTGTTTGTTTGTTTTGCTTTGTTTTCTGACATAAGAGTGGCAAAAACAACAAATGTCATTTGTTGAGGGCATATTACATGTCAGGGACTTTCTGTATATTATCACATTCAACACTCACGGCAACTGTTTGAAGAAGGTGTTATTATCCCCATTTTATGGCTGAGAAGACTGAGGCTTTGAGATGTTGTGCCAGCCCACACAGCTAATAATGACAGAGGCAGGAGTCATAGCTAAGTTTATTTGCCTCTAATGTTGGTTGGTTTTCTATTATACTACTTTGCCTGTTGCAGTTTGACCCCAACGTGCCTCTTTCTCTGCTAGACTTTTCCGTTCAGGCTTTGCTTTGCATTTAGAGGCTGCCTTCCTTTCACCCACATACTTGGTCAATGATCTCTGTTTCTTTTGTGAAAGATGCAATTAAACTGAGCTGAGTTTCAACTCTAAGTGACTGACAGTCGTATTCCTTAGTATCCTGCATCCTTGCTACAAACTGGAACTTGATGGGTAAAAAACAGTAGAATATTTTATTTTTTTGTATATTTGTATATATTTATACATATATATCAACATACACACACATATATATGTATATGTGTGCATGTGTGTGTGTTTCTTAAAAGAGTTCAGCAAAAGATACCAAATAAAAGTCAGGAAAGAAGCAAAAAATGAGTAATATTAAGAATTGTACTCATAAAATTTTGGATTTGAGCTAACCAAGACTGAGCTTTCTGAAGTAGTCAAGATTTATTCTCTCAAGATTTATTTCATTTTTATATTCATTTATGCATCTCTGCTGCAAATTTGTCAAGTGGGTGACATATGTTGGAACATCCAATCCCCACGTGGCACCACCCACCTCACTCATGTACCCTGACATTGAGTTTTCTCACGTTGGTCTGGGGTGCCGGAGCCCACTCTCCAGGACTCACTGCAGGTACTATTTCCAGGAGCTCCCAGGGCAGCAACACCCCCTGAGAGATGGCTCAGCCTCTCGACTGCCGGTCAGAAAGGCCCATCTGGGCTACGATGTTCATGAATGTACAATGGCCTGTAAATTGTTGGAAACAAGTAATACATTTTCATTTTAAAATGTCTTTCTCATTGTCCATTTTCTGTTCCTTGTAACAGAATACTTGAAACTAGGTAATTCATAAAGAAAATAATTTATTTCTTACAGTTATGGTTGAAAAGTCTCAGGTTGAGGGTCTGCATCAGGTGAGGGCCTTCTTGCTAGTAGGGACTCTCTGTGGAGTTCCAAAGCGGTGCAGGGCCTGATATGGTGAGGGGGTTGAGCGTGCTAGCTCAGGTCTCTCTTCCTCTTCTTATAAGGCCACCAGCTCCCCTCCCAAGACAATCCATGAATCCATGAGTAGATTCATCCATTCATGAGGGCCGAGCCCTCACAATCCAATCACCTCTTAAAGCCCCTACCTCTTAACACTGCCATACTGGGGACCAAGTTTCAACATGCGCTTTGGGAAGGGACATTTCAAACCATAGCACTCACTTACACCAGATGATTCTGTGAATTTTAGGCATTATGGTATGAAAATAGAAAAAATATTTTTGGGGAAATGACTTTCTATGTGTTTCAAAGAAGATACATTGCTGCCTTTTTTTCTCTTTCTGTGTTACGATTCTGATATTCATACCATCAGGTAGGATACTATCAGCATACTGAGAAATGTGTGAAGTTGCTTTTTCTGGAAGTATGTAGATAGCATTTGTCTTTCAGTGCTGATTAGAGGATAGAGATTTCTGTAATGAAGGCAGATAGAGAATGTAATTTAGAGATAAATAAGAGTAGGTAACAAAGGATTTTTAAAAAGTTATAACCATGATATTGAAAATGTGAGAGAGAGGATATTAAAAAAATTGAGACATAAAAGTTATGAGCTTGAGTCCTTGGAAAGATAAAATTTTACATTAACACGTATAGTTGCATGTTTTCTTTCATTTATTGCTGCGACATCATTTTGTTGAATTCATCACAATTTCAACCTGTGGGCTTTAAACATATTGGCCAGAATAATAGTGACAACAGTGGCCACTGTAATGCCACAAGCTTCTTCACAACCTCCTTCAGGATTTTGAAGAATTTAAATGCTAACAAAAAATCAATTTCTGGGATATAGAGGGCGGTTATACAAGTCCCTTTGTGCTCACCTGGGAGAGTGGATTTATTTGTAGAAGTTTTAAATAACTCATCTAAGGGGAAAGAAGAGACTGGATCATATGAAGGGAAATTTCTGAGATTAAATAGGTGTCCTTTGTGATTTTCCTTTTTTTTTTATTCCTTCATAGAAGTAGTTGAGGATCATCATGTGGTAGGTATGGCAGGAACATTCTCGGGGCCCAGATTGACGTAGAAAGGTAAATAAAGCTCCTTTCTATAGTCAAGTAAATTAAAATGCATGAAATTCTGTTAACTTCAGTCCATTAGAATAATTTCCATTGGTCTGGATGCTTCTTAGGTACTAAGTCCATTTTGAGAGCAGTGGTCAGTTAGTGTACACTTCCTGCATGTTGCTCATGAAATTGAACTTGTCTTTCCTTCTTCTTCAATGTTCTGTAAGTCGATCGGATGATCAGGTGAGATAATTCATTAAAAGTCACTTCTATCTGACATAGTTTTATTTTACCTGCAGTGTGATTTCTGATACTATAACTTCATAATAAGTAGCTTTTAATAGGTATCTTTTAAAAAATTTACAGATAATGTCTCAGATTTGCTTTAAAATACTCAAGGAAAAAAAAAGTGGTAGGTAGATAAAAGAAGATTAGAAAAATGTTAGTACTTGTTAAAGCTAAGTGATGAATATGTGGAGTTTTATTACACTATTCTATCTACTTTTGAGTAGGTGTAAAATTTCCCTTTTGCATTTCTTAGCTGAAATTCATCTCTAAACATTTTTTTCTCGTCAACCATTTGGTTATCCTGAAATTCTGTTCATATAAGAGAGTCAGGCTGAACGCTTGGTTTGTTTCCTTCACATATCAATTTTCAGAGTATTGCATTGTTTTCTGAGCACTCTCTCTTTTTTTTTGGCAAGCAATAAATATTTCTTTTCTGTTATTACTATGATTACCTGGATTTTAAAAATATACTTTTTATCTTTCAATGTAGTGCCGTTATTTTACATTGTGGTGCTCACATTATAGCATCTTGCGGCAGTGGGAGTCTCTTCAAGTTGGCTTTTGTGTCCTTTTGACATGATTCTATTAGTCTTCAGTCCCTTTTTTGTCTTTTGGCACAATGAACTGTTCCAGACTCATCTCGTACATTTCCTATCCAAGATCTAGAATCTGTTATTTCTAGAGCCACAGGCATTTTAATCCCTTCCACGGAGATGTCTACATGTCCAAACTATATGTGGGGCCGCTGTGAAGTAAGGTTACGTTGTGATAAAAATATTGGCCAGCAGATATTCAATTAGAAGATTTCTTTAGAGGAGCTGCTGCCAGACATTATTTTTCATTTTCGTGACTGGGGATAGTGGCCGAATCCTTGCATATAGATCCTACTTATTATCATAGCAAGGCTGCACCAGCTATCTACCTCTTTTTAACTTGCTCATGACTTATTTTGGCTTCCAAACACCTATCTTGCTGGGTTCTGTGTGTATTAGGTTGAAAAGACTTGAATCTTTTCAGTGCCAAACTTCGGCCATAAAATAATTGGCTTCTAAATTGTATTTGGTTCACACTCTTCCACTTAATGTTCCAGTTAGAGAGTCAAGTGCGAGCATTAACACCATCGTCTTTACCCGTAAACTTGTCTTAATAACTTTTTTTGGCATGATAGTGATTGCTTAAACAACAGTTATCAGTTAGTGCACCCTTCCCCTCTAAGGCTTTGTGCACACAATCTCATAATCTCTCTTGATTCCTCACCACAGCCCTGTGAAGTGGATATTCTTGTTCCCATTTTATAGGTGAGCACACTGAGGGTTAGACAGGTCAGGCTACTCCGTTAAGGAGCTTCAAGTCACACAGAGCCCTCTCTGAATCCAAACTGGCACCTTCAACAACAGTTTAATGCTTCCTCCAAACTCCAGAGATACAAAGAAACATAAGACATGGTTTTTCTTCTCAAGGAGTTTATAATCCTAATTGAGGAAGATAGAATCCTCACAGAAAAAAAATTATTTTTCAACAAAAAGAAGCCTATGAAAAGACCCATGTACTTGTTTCCCTTCCAATCCACCTACCTGGTGCTGCCAGATTAATTTTACTAAAACGTTTTTGCTCTCATTACCCCCTGCTTAAAACTTCAAAGGTCTCCCACTGCCTACAGGATAAAGTCCAACTCTATCACTTGGCATTTTAGGGCTTCCAAAATTTGGCCCTTACCTGTCTTCTCATGTGTGAAATTCCACTATGAAGCTGGCTCATGAACAGGGCTTCTAAGCCAAGGGACATGTCTGGTGCTCTATGCTTTTGTGTTCTAGAAATTTTGTCACATCAAGGGCATCCTTTTTTTTCTTAGATCCCCCTTTTAAAAGATGATCCATAAATGGTGCAAAGTCAATTGTCTCGCTGACGCCTCCTGTATAGGAACACTCAAACTGGTCTGAGCATCCCCCAATGCACCTTGTCAATTCCTGCCTCTGGGCCTTTGCTTGGGTCACACCTCTGCTGGACGCCTTTCTTTCTTCTTGACTTGACTGTTCTTCAAGACCCCTTGCCATGTGGAGCCTCTCCTGGTTTCTCCAGGCCCTTGCTTAACAGGATCTCATTTGAAATTCCGGAGAACTTTTTGTCTGTATCAATTACCATATATAGTCTTAAATTACCACTTATATATTTTTAAAATTATACTTGGGCTTTATCTAATTATGAAAGTAGCAAATGCTAAAAGTAAAATCTTGGGGATGTGCCAGGAACAATGGGAGAAAATTAATTACTGACAATCTCCCAACCCAAAGATTACCACTGCTAATATTTTGTTATGTGTGTACATACATATTACCGTCTATAAACGACAATGGCATCATATCGTACCTATGATTCATAACCTGTTTTTTTCTCTTAGCAAATTTCTCTTGTCATTAGTATTCATACACAACTTATTTTAAATGCCTCCATAATATTTCATCATGTAAGCATTCACTTGCATAATTATTTAATTTTATGTAACTGGATATTCACATTGTTTTTCTACCAAACATAATGTTGCAATAAATATTACTTTGGGGAACACACTAACAGTTCTTATCTTTTTTGATACTGAGAAGCTAAGAATACTTGTCTAAATGCAGACATACCTGGTTCAAAACCACTTACTATCTCTATTCCCTTGGGCAATGATGTAACTCTTCTAACCCTACATTTCCTCACCTTTGAAATATTCATCACATTACTGCCTACATCATAGAATTGTTGCAAGATAACTGACACATGAAAAGCTGGTAATAAGTGTGGGTTATTATGATTTTTATTTTTTTCCTTATTCACCTATGACTAGATCATAAATCCCTTAAGGGGAAGGCTTTGTTTCATGGGGCCTGTGTTTGTTATCCTCACATCTGTCCCACTGTATGATGCGTAAGTGGTGGCCAACAACCATTTGTTGATGATGACAACAAGGATGCCTAGATAGTTACTGAATACTAGCAGTATTCCCATGCAAATCCAAAACTTTTCTTGAGACCTAAAGACTTTAAACTTTTCTCTTCTCATCCAAATACTCATTTTCGTTACTAATCTTAGGTTTCTAATGTTCCAGTTTTCCCCTGTATTCGTACATTCTGGTTGTTACCATCTGTATTGATTGGCCCTCCTACTTAGGAACTGTGTTTACATACAAGGGGCTGGGAAGATCTATGTTGCCCTCATGTGATGGTATTTCCAGGGCACGAATGCATGGCGCTGTGAAACACATCTTTGGCTTAGCTAGCCAGTTCAAAAGCTAGCTTCACAGCAGAATTTCACACATGCAAATGAACCATTGTGATCCTAGTCATGAAAATTCATGGAATAGTGGCTAGTTCTGTGTGGATGACCTGTCAATTTGGCAGCCAATCATTTAGTTAAACATCCAAATTACTGGCCAGTTACTCAGTCGAAAGCTAGTCTTCCTGCTTGTTACTGGGTTCTATGTAATCCTATTAAAAGCAATGACATTCCCTTTGATTTGTGCCTGCTAATGGTGTAGAAGTACCATGCAGGCACAGGACATGTGTCTGGCACAGTTTACATGTGGGCATTGTGAGAATGGACCGTTTGTGTTGCTGTTGGATGTATTCTTAGAACGCTAAATATCTATCCTCTGTTGAATAACAGGCAAAATATCTTAATTACATGGGGGTCCCTATTTACTATTTTTATTCATTTTAAATGGGAATTTCTCTAAGGATCAAACCATCATTTTTGATGTGGACTAATTGATTTTGATAGATCTATATTTAACTCCTTGGACTAACCTGTATTGTTAGGAAGATGGGCAAAAAGCCATGGAGACTCCTCAGGGCCTGGTAGAACTTGGGATTTGGTTGACAGTGACCTGTCTGTGGTTCAATTTAGACATAAGGCAGCAGTAGTGATAAGCTGGGAAATGAATCCAGAACAGCAATTCCTAACACAGACCTTTTTGAGAATATGATGAAAACTCCAGACTTTGAATCCAAAAAAATGCACAAAAAATCTAGCATGAAAATTCTGAGAATTCATGCATCTGTCAAAGCCCAGAGGTCCAGGGAACCATGAATCCTAGGTTAAGATTCCTGATATGGATGTACAGTTAGGGAACAGGAATAGAGACAGAGAGACAGATGGAGGGGGAGGCTCAGAGATAGAAAAAATGAAGAGAGGTACAAAAGAGAGATAAACTCAGAGGCAGAGAGAGAGAGAAAGTAGATGTCACCGCAGTTCTCTTGGTATTTAACTTAATCTCCCAATACCGCGCACAATTAAGTTCTAATGAACACTTTCTTATGCTCCTAATCTTGAGTGCTTTTGGAAAATAAAATCTCTCATATGAAACACACAACATATCCAACACCTGAGGGTTTTTGACACAGTGTTGGGAAAGTGTGAGGAATAAACATTTTATTTTAAAGGCAAGTAGGTAGACTTTTAAAAGACAGAATATCATAAGTTAAAGGGCCATTTGGCTTGTAAATGCAAATCTTTTGTGTATACTGAAGGCCATGATAGAATAATTGTAGTAAAAATAACACTGATGAGGAAGCATTATTTACACTTTTCACAGAGTTTTTGATATATGTTGTTGTATTTTAGTCTCACAACAACCCTTTTTGTTAGGTAGGGCAGAAATTGCTATATGTACTTCAAACCTGAAGAAATTGAGACAGGTGCATATGGAGACTTGCCTGGAATCATGAATACTCAATGAAAAAATGAATTCTGGAAACCAGCGTTCCCAGCTTTGAGTCAGGTGAATCCATAGATCCCTGTTGACTACTAGTACCCATATAGCAAACGTGTATTGCAAATATAGCGTCCTTTTGTTTCCTAGAATGAAATATTGGAATTGAAAATAGTGTTCTTGAAATGGGACAAAATAATAGGATCATAGAAATTTACAGTCCAGAGAATCTTAGAGATGAATAATCTCACTTATGTTATGAACAAGGACCTGACCCAGAGGGCTTGAGGCTTGAACAGGACCTCTAGCTGGCCTCTGGGGACATGCAGAGAGACACTTACTTGGAATATAATAACACTAGGACTTTCCTCCCAATTCCTTGCTTTTGTTTAACATGGGAGAAGTGGGATTTAAACCATCTATTTTATGTTTTATATAATTTAGATGGAATGATTTGGTAACAATTTTGAAAAATCAGGTGTGAGTCAAATCCAGTTCTCTTGTTAGACTATGCCTGAAAAGTTTAAAATTCCAAATGGTGCTTCCCAGATGTCTTTTTTTTTTAAATAGGATAATGTAAAGTTCTGTACATTCTGTTGGCCTGAGGAACTTTACATGGTGATAAGGAAATATAGCAGATTGACTGCTCTACTTCTCAGGCTATAGTAGAGATCCCCAGATTCGAATAGGTAATGTATGTTTTAAAGATGGATATATACATATTTATCCACACATACCTATATCCATATATATATATGGTTGTGATATGTATATTTCATATATATAATTGTGAGCATTTATAAAAATATTAGGTCTTAGGGATATTTAAACACTCCTCATTTCTAACTTGCTTTTTTGGAATTATTTAGCTATGCATGATATCACCATATTCAGCTTTTTTTTTTTTATAATAAACATGTCTAGTCAAAGAAGGCATTAATGAAGCAATTCCCCAAATAAAACAGCCCATGATATCTGAGTTGCAGCAGAGAGAGAGTGTGGTCTTTGTACTTTAATCAAGATCACAAGACTTGTTTTGAGCGTCTGTCATCTTTAATTTTACGGCACTTCATTTCAGAGTAGGACTGCCAGGGTCACATGCAATTAAAACACAGGCAAGATTTGTCTTGTGAAATCTTAACATAAAAAGTAATGTGTTACTCCATTTTAACTTTTCTACTGAACTCTGTGAACTCACTAATTACTTTTCCCCCCTCTTGTCACCTTTTTGATATGACATGTATTTTATAGAGGAGATAGAAGTTTGGATTTTTTTAATATCATGCATATGATTGAGGATAACAAAATTAAACCAGAGAAAAAAGGAATGCGTTTCTCAGAAATACATTTTTTAGTAATATCTGAGTACTCCAGCTTCAATTACAAAGAACCTCACAGATGAAATTCTAGGAAATAACTGTTAATCTGCTTAACTAGGGCAGGTAGAAGTGTAATAACGGACCAGAGATTTTATAGAGGCCAGGATCGTGAACCGGAGTTTACTCTCTGGGGTGAAGGCAAAGGCACTTCTATGTGATTGGCTGAGAAAAGCGTTAAAAGCCAGTGCCAACGCAGAGATTTGGAGCGCAAGGAGGGTGGTTGCAGCAGAGTGATCAGTAAATTGCATAGACCCTTATTAACCTTATTGATAAGGAGCTTAGGGAAGTCCCGTTCAGGCCGCAATATATTCTTCTTTTTGTTCTCCTGTCTGTCTCCGTTGGCAATCCCAGCCGCTTTGTAAGGAGAGCCTTTATGTGGCACCTCAAAATTCAGCGTGAGTAGCTGCGCCTGTAAGTTAGAGCCAGGGCAGGAGCGGGAGCCAGCCGGTGCGCAGGGGCTCAGGGCCTATTTAACCGGTGCCGCGGACACCTGGAGAATGTTTGCAAACTTTGTGCTTAAAGAATCTTTTATATTACTCCCCTTTCAATGCAGCTGGGGTCTGTAGGGATCAGGGGATTATTTTTGATACCTGTCGAAAAGAGTTATGTCTACACTGATTTTCCATCCCTCACTACTAATTAACCTTATTGTATACAGGAAACAGTCTATTTAATACCTGCATTCTTTCTGTAATGCCAAGTAAAATGAAATCCAGTGTGAAATCTAGTTAGCGTTTGCCTTTTTGAAGTCATTTTTAAGTTTCCAGTTTGGGTGACTGTGACCTCAGAGCTGATAGCTAGAAAAATAGTGAGCTCAAACCAATTTTGGTTTCGATTGTCTTCCTCACCCCCTCCAACTTAAAGGCTGCCTTTCACCTGTTCTTGTGAGACTGAAGGGATGGAACATCCTGAGTTGGACAAGTTTCTCTGGCGTCTTCCGCGTTGCCGTCTTCCTGCAGTGGAAAGCTTCCCTTCACAGCCCCATAGGCTGGGCCCTACTCCGTTAACTGGATTCCTCCCCTCGGCAGCTGAACACCTCTGTCACCTTCGTTTCATAAGGGAGGCTCACATTTGACAGACGGACACATCATAGCAAAGTTGCGCAGCAGCAATGCAAAAAAAGACGCTGAAGGAGAGGAAGGAATCTAAGCCCAGAGTAAAACACGAAAGGAAATCCCATTGGTGGAATGTTTGTGAGGGGGGAAAAAAAAAGGTAGGGTCTAGCAAGAAAGAGCAGAAATTAAACTGTGTAAAATGTCACCAAATGATGTGGAAAAATCCACATGTCTTCAAGTATGCTGCACAATATGGACTCAGAACACATTTTGCTAGTGATGTGAGAATGGTTAGCACAATGGTTATATTCCTGCTCTTAAAATTTTAGACTGTGTGTGCGGTGTGTGTCAAGTAAACTTGTCAGCATAAAGGATGCCAGAGGAAAGTGAGGATTTTCAGGCCAATGCTTTGTATTTTCCGGATCTCTAGGCTTTTGAGATTTTCATAATGCCTGTGCCCCATAGCATTTATCTGATATGTAATACACACATTTGAAAGAGCAAGGAAGGGGAGTGCAAGGTGCTGCTGGGTGTCACAGCTGCCTGGACACCATTAGATGTGAAGTCGGACATTCAGGATTTGCTGTCAGACATGCATGAGTTAGACTGGTGAATCTTACTGTCTCCCTACTGCCGCTAAAATTTTTCTTGGGGACTTAGACTTCAGGAGAGGTATTTGAAGGGATGTCTAATTGATGATCTTTTTTATGTGGGACTAGGAGTCAATACAAATACCAGTGATTTGGCTGCACACAAGACGTTACATTTACCTTGGTAGGAAACCTGATGGCGGATCACTTTTGTATTTAATGTTGCTTATGCTCTGGTTGTTTATCTTGGTTTAGTTATTCGACAAGTGTGTACTGAGCACCAGCTATGGGCAGAGTGTCTCCACTCTTGCTCACTGCTTTCTTAGCACCCTCCTAATGGAGTGGGGAGTGTTCTATAGAATCCAGCTGATTGCTTAAGAATTTCGTGGACCCTGCATGTTTCACTTCAAGTATAAGATAGCAAAAATCAGCTGGGTAAGTCTATAAGGGGTGTGTTTGTGTGTGTGTGTATGTGTGTGTGTGTATCCTTCTGCCAGGTCTCTCACCAAGACAGCTAGATATTTTCATTTTGACAACACTGCTACAGAAAATTGTCATCTTTTTGTACAAAATGTTCACTGTATTCTCATCATTTGAATGATTCAGGATCACTCTCTGACAGCATGAGACACAGCGTGTTTTGATGCCTGCCTCTTTTTCAATTATGTTTAAGAGGAAGACTGCTGGAGCCCCGTTTTTTCATCTTGCATGGGACCCCTAAAGAGCCAGATTTAATTTCAGTACAATATTAGGCAGTATGATATGATGGATGATAACAGGACACTGACAAATATGATCCAACGCAGGATAACATGATGTAACACAGGGTCAAAGCCACCTACACAGGGACTTTTAAGGATGTGGGCAAAGAGGCTTCCATTCTGTCCTCTCCACAGTGCAGTAAAATGGTCAGTGCAATGTCTGCAAAACATGTAGGCAAATGAAATCCTAAATCCTAAATATTAAAATTATAATAGAAATAACATGAATGAAATTTAACCATGTACTCCTAACAACAGAGGTACTTTATATTGCTTTGGGAAAATCATATAATATCTCTCTTGTTCTTTCATGAAAATTAGTATGAAAATGAAACTTTCATCAGGTGTTTTAACAAGAATGACCAGGAACCCACACGCGCAGTATAAATATTTGGGGTGTTTATGTGCTTATGTTTCTTCAGTACTTTTCCCTAACTGAGTGATCATACGGTATTAAGGCAGAGGCCTCTGGAGCCATATTATTTAGATTTGAATATTGACTTGACCCTCACTAAATGCATGAACTTGGTAACTTTGTTATTTATTTTTCCCCTCAATTTCCTCAAGTACAAGTCAGGAATAATAATAGTATCTGCCTCCATAGAGTTATGAAGATTAAATAAAACAGTATATATCAAGTGCAGTTCCTGGCATATAACAAGCACTCCATAAATGTCAGCTAATCAAAATTAGTCTTTCCAGGACTAATTTTTCCTGGTGTTCCCTTGGGTGGCCAGAGGAGCAATACTGGCTCAAAGGAAAGAAGGGAGAATTCAGAGCCAAGTGTTAGAGAAATGATCCTTTGATCATCTGGGACTTATGCTGGTAGCACACACTTTAATCTGACTTGGGCATGACCTGGTCAAAATACCTTTGGGTAGATTCACTGTAGAATGCCAAACTGTTGCCAAAATACCAGAATTAACCTCCATCCCAACTCAGCAATTAAGCCAGAAATGGGCCTGCTGTAGGAGCTCTGCACAAGAAATCGTGCTTTGCACTTAGCAGTCATAATTAAGAGGGGGTGGGTAAAGCCTCCAAGAAATTCAGTAGGGTAATGCTCCATCATATCAATTCCTCTATCTGCTGCTGCTGTCTGAATTCAGACCAGCATTAACACTCCTATAGCAATAATCTTCTGTCTGGCAGTGGTGCCTATAATTCCTTCCTGCTTCAAACTCCACTCCATAATGTTGCCATGAGAATCTTTACAGCTCTGATAAAGTTATTTCCCTGCTAAAAAAATTTTCAGGGTCCCAAAACTGACTAGAGACTTAGGATAAAACATCATGGTATGGCATTCAAGACTTTTTTGAGTCTGGTCCCAATCTTCCTTATCATCGTCTTCAAAATGTTAGCCTTATTATTGGTCAGTAAGCTGGAGATCGATCATCCACGTCATTTAGAGACAGCTTATAATTTCATGATATACTACCTGTTTTGATTTCTTTCACATGATTCCATTACACAGTCTTGAAAGGCAAAATAAGGCAAATGTTTTTCTATAGCTGCTCCTTGCCTTATGATGGGGTCATATCCCTGTAATTCCCATCTAAGTTGAAAATATCATTAAGTTGAAAATGCATTTAATCCATCTAACTTATCAAACATAATAACTTAGTCTCGCCTACCTTAAACATGCTCAGAACATTCACATTAGCCTACAGTTGGACAGAATCATCTGGCAACGTGGCACACTGTAGAGGATCAGTTGTTTACCCTCGTGATCACGTGGCTGACTGGGAGCTGCAGCTTGTTGCTGCCCAGCATAGAGAGAGAGTAATGTACCACATGTTGCTGGCCTGGGACACGATCAAAGTTCAAAATTTGAAGATGGTTTCTACTGAATGCATATTGCTGTTGCACAATGAAGTTGAAACATTGTAAGTTGAACCATCATAAGTCAGTGACAGTTTGGACAGTTTGGATAGATTAGAAATCTCAGGCCCAGATAGAGTAAATAATTTGTCCATGGTCTAAACAGTAAGTTCTCCAAAGTGTTCAGTCTTCTCATTCTCTGCTTTTTACATGTTGCTCTGGCTTATTCACTAATCTCCACAGTTTGGTTCATGTACTACCATTTTCTGGGGAGCAAACTTTGTGATATTGGAAGGTTTAATACTAAGGTCCTGGGGCTGAGTCTGTTCAGATGTGTTTTATTTGATGCCCTTAAAAATCAGATTTCAGCAAAGAGCGATAGTTTGACCTCTTCTTTCCCCATTTGGATACCCTTGATTTCCTTCTCTTGCATGATTGCTCTGGCTGGGACTTCCAGTTCTACGTTGAACAGAAGTGGTGACAATGGGCAACCTTGTCTGGTTCCATTTCTAAGCGGGAATGCTTTCAATTTTCCCCCATTCAGTATGATGTTGGCTGTGGGTTTGGCATATATGGCTTTTATAATATTGAGGTATGTTCCATCTATGCATATTTTGTTAAGAGTTCTTATCATAAAAGGGTGCAGAATTTTGTCAAATGCTCTTTCTGCTTCTATTGAGAGGATCATATGGTCTTTGTTTTTGCTTCTATTTATGTGGTGAATCACATTTATAGATTTTTGCATGTTGAATCATCCTTACATCTCTGGGATGAAGTCCACTTGATTGTGGCGTATTATTTTTTTTGATGAGCTGCTGAACTTGGTTTGCTAGGATTTTATTGAGAATTTTTGCATCTATCTTCATAAGGGATATTGGTCTATAGTTTTTTCTTGTTGTTGTTGTGTCCTTTTCTGGCTTTAGTATCAAGGTGGCTACCTTGATATCTACTGGCTTTGTAGAATGAGTTGGGGAGTATTCCTTCCTTCTCTATGTTATGAAATAATTTCTGAAGTTTAGGTACCAGTTCTCTTTTGTAGGTCTGGTAAAATTCTACTGTGAAACCATCTGGTCTGGGACTTCTCTATTTTGGGAGATTTTTTATTGTTACTTCAATTTTGTTACTTGATTTGGTGTGTTCAGGAGTTCTGTTTCTTCCTGATTGAGCCTAGGGAGGCTGTGTGTTTCCAAGAATTTGTCTATTTCCTCAACATTTTCCAGTTTATGTTCACAGAGATTTTTATAGTATTCAGAAATGGTATTTTGTATTTCTGTGGTATCAGTTGTAATATTTCCTTTTTCTTTTATGATTGAGCTTATCATCAAAAAGTCCCAAAACAGCAGATGCTAGCATGGATGTGGAGAGAAAGGAACACTTATACACTGTTCGTAGGACTGCAAACTAGTGCAACCTCTATGGAAAGTAGTATGGAGATACCTCAAAGAACTAAAAGGAGACCTACTGTTTGATCCAGCAATTCCACTACTAGGTATTTACCCAAAGGAAAAAAAAAGACACTTGCACCTGAATGTTTATAGCAGCACAATTCACAATTGCAAAGATGTGAAAACAATCCAAGTGCCTATCAATACATGAGTGGATTAATAAAATGTGGTATATGTATACCATGGAGTACTATTCAGCCATAAACAAAAGTGATTTACTAATACCTTTTGTAACAACCCAGATGGAACTGGAGAAGACCATCCTTTTAAGTGAAGTATTGCAAGAATGGAAAAACCAACACCACATGTACTTGCTATTAAATTGGAACTAATACATCAACACTCGTGTGCACATATGGTAGTAAAATTCAATGGAAATCAAGGGAGGGGCAAGGAGGGCATGGGTAAATTCACACCCAACAGGTACAGTGCACACTATCTGGGTGATAGACACACTTAAACTTTGACCCAAACTGTACAAAAGCAATTCATGTAACCAAAATGTTTGTACTCTCTTAATATTCTGAAATTTTAAAAAAATCAGATTTCACATGAGATTCTGAATTTCTGGCTCTTCATGAAAGATCTGAAGATCTGGCAACATTGTGACAATATTCCCACATAAGCAACATTGGCTGCAGCTGAGCAGAAGCTGACCCTTTTGGTCAGGCCTTGAGCTTGACTTTTCCACAGCTGCTACCACTTCCTAATGCCTGCCGCCTGCGCCTTTTTACTCATTTATAGTACTGCCTGGCCCCATGAGGCCTCTGAGTTTGTAACTTTTGGTTTAAAGAAAGAGAAAAAAAGATCTATCTATATTCTAAAGATAAGATGAAACATTTTAATTGAAGAAATAAAATGTGGCTATTATATTAATATTTGAAGAGAGTTTTTGGATTTTTTTTTTTTTTTTTTGGTATTAAGATTTGAGTTTCCCAGGAGAGAGTTGATATTGTTTTGGTTTGATTTCTCATTTTTGACAACAGAGCAGTTTGACTCAGAACCTTTAGTGACAGTCCTTTTCGATGAAAATTTTTGCAGGGCCTTTTAATTAGAAATTGACAGGGTGATTAACTTATAATTCACAGAAATAAATATGGAAAAGAGAAGTACAGGTCAATTTCTAGCTGTGTTAAACTATAAGGACAGCACCACTGGCAAGTGATTGCTTCCTTTTAACAGCTTTTCTAATTTTTCTTGATTGGATCCTTTGTTTTCTAATGGGATGGAGAGAACCATCATATGGCTTTCAATTACTAGCTGTGGCATGGTGATCCTGTCATATGGCATGTGCTAAGGAAAGTCAGACTCTCAACATATAAGATGGAATACATACCTTCTCCAAGAAGCTTTTTGTGTCAGTAAGAAAGAGGGCCAACCTCCTATGTCCTGGGTAGGTAAAGCCAAGCTGGAATGGGACATACTAACTAGCTTGATTTTCCAATGACTTGTTTCCATTCTATAAACTAGGTTTCCTCATCATAATATAGAAATGCCCCTAACAATACAAGATTCTAATCATATTCCTAGAAAGTGTTCAAAATTATACACACACACAGGCACATACACATGTACATAAACACATCCACAAGAAAATGCTAGTCTCCTCAAAGTAGTTCAATTCTCTTGATCATGGTGAATTTAGACATTCTCTCTCTAAGAAACAAAGTTTCTCTGTGGCTTTCTTATTATTTTCCCATGACTTTTTTGGTTAAGATTAGATTGAAAAGGTTATCTCTCCAGTGAAGCCTCACCTGACTTCCCCATACACAACTGGTTATTTGGTCCTCTGTCAACCAGTGAACTTTGTTAATATCTCTGTAATAGCTTCGGTTACGTTTGCCCATACATTCAAAAATACCTTTTGAGCATCTCTATGTATAGGTGCAGAGCCCTGGGGCTACTTGCTTACCAACATGGCTAATTTGTGCTGATTGTGTATTGAAGTGTAACTAATCCTTAAGTGATCATCTTCCCCAGCAGACTGTAAAACTACAGAAGGTAGGATTATTTTACCTAATTTTATACTTGTATCATTAGCGCCCAGAATTTTTCCTGGCTTAAACTAGGTAATTAAACCATGCTCTTTGGCTTGTGATGACTTCTTGATGGAGAATATCAATCAGTTTTATAAAATATAACTTCTTAGTCCATCTAGTATACTTACAATCTCAGCGTTTCAACTTGGACCGGTTCATATAACCATTGTTGCTGTCTTTGAGATGTTACGGCATCTAATGACCTTTTGGCATAACCCTTTTTATGCCTTTAGTGTGACAAGTCGGATCCTGTGACGGGCACTTTGGCCCTGCACCTTGGAATGGTTTTTTCCCAGAGAGGAAACGCGTTCTCTGATTAAATGTCCTTAGCAGGCAGGGACAGGACACAGCTGGGGTTTGAATTAGGCCAAATCCCCTCAGATTGGAAATCAAGAAGCTGGTGCTTTTGAAGATTATAAATCTGGAAAGCAGCAGAGACAAGGGGCTGGGAGTCCCTACCCAAAGCAGGTAGTGCCACTTTGGCTTTCACTGCTGCTTCTCTCTGGCTGGTGCTTCCAGAATAACTTTGCAGATGGACACATGTGAAGGGGTAAGATTTTAGGGCTAGAACTACTAAATTCACTCTTCCTTCTTTCAAAAAGAGACATAATAAAGTCTTGGGGAAGACCTAATTGAGAGCATGGAATGGCATGGAAATGACAAGGACTTGAAATAGAATGCCAGAAACTCTTGTTTCATGTCTCCATGTTTTTCTGAAAGGCATAATTACAATTTTACATTTAAGAATTGCTTACAAAGAGTGCAATGCGCACCACCCGAAGGATGAACATATTTGAAACTCGGATTTGGGCGGGGGGGAAGGGCAACATATGTAACCCAAACATCTGTACCCCCATAATATACTGAAATTAAAAAAAATAAAATAAAATAAATAAATAAAATCTACGGAAAAAAAAAAAAAGAGAATTGCTTAAAGCCAGCAAGTCTGTTAGCTCACTGTTACTGGTGACTTTAGATCATGGGATTCTGCCTCATGTGACTTTTCTTGGCTTTGTGGTATGTGTATCCATCCTACCCGATGAAAGCACACTTCAGCAGTTATTGTGGTTGCTTCTCTGTTCTCGGCCAAGAGCCCACTTACTGGGGCCATTGCTAAAATGAAGACATTCAAGAGGGGCGAGGGAGCCCTCTCTGTCCTCAGGCAGCGCTGTGGCTGCTGGAGCTGCATGCACATCTGCCCATCTCCTGAGCAGCCTCTCTCCCTCTCCTGTACACTCCCTCTATGCAGACAGCCTACGCCTCTGAGCTCATTATTGCTCTAAGTGTTTGCTCTTGGATTCGTGCTTCGTGCGTTTTATTTACATGCTTTATTTTTCATTTCATGAGCAAATCGATAACTAGACTTACTCTTTATCGTGCTGGATTAGTTTTATTTATTCCATTTGAATTTGATTAAAAAGCTGTCAAACATAAGTCTACATTTTTATCAGCAGAATACTTTCATAACACCGGTATGAGATGTGTTCAGCTAGAACATACTTTTCAAAATAAAACAATGTTTGATATATTCTAGACAGTTACCCTTTTGTTTATCCATGACAACTGAAACTAACCATCAAGTGGATAAAGCAATCCAAGTCTAGTCAAAGTAATCCTTAGGGCATATGAAAAAAAGCCTTTTAAAAAAGTTCTTTCTAGATGGATTTAATGTAATTCACCAATAAAGCATCCTCAGAAGCATAATAAAAATTCTACATAAAATGACATAGCCAGGGAAAAGGAAGATATACAGTTTGATGAAGATTCAAAATGGATGTTAACATTAAAAATGAGCAGTCATGCAATTCCTGTATAATATAAAGATCAAAATTGCAGGGCACTAATTTTGCTTCCAATTTATAAGATAGTAGTTTATGGGACTGCAAATAGTATTTATAAAAAAACATATCCAATGGCATGTGCTTTGAACTGTCATTTTTCTTCAGAAAAATTGCCATTCAACATTGTTGTATTTGTAAATTTCACCATACAGCACTGAGAATAGCTGGACTATATTTACATATCCAAAAATGTTCTGGAAAGATAAAGTATGTCTGTTTTGGTTGAGAATAGGATATCCTTCATTCTATTTAAAAATTATTAGCTTCTACCTTCCCGCCTCTTTTAGTTCTACCTGTGTAGTAGGAGGAGTATGTGGACATACCTAAGGCAGCATGGATACTGAGAAGGCACGCATGTGTGCACACGCACCCATACTTTCAACCACACTCACACTCATGCATCTGCATATACACAACCACACCCCGGGTGCCCTGGAGCAGCAGGAAGGCAATTTTTGGATATGTGCTGTGCTCTGAACATTATTTCATAGCGTGAGGCTTGCATGATGTGCGCCTAAAAGGAACAGCACGGAAGGGGTTAATGTAGAACACATATAGGCAAATATTGTCAATTATTTTATTCAAATGTTTGGAACTTAAACACAAAATCATCATTAAGTTTTCACAAAATGAGGCATCTGTCACTTGAAAAGAAAAAAATATTTCAGAAATATGTTTACAGAAATGTAAAAATATTAGGCATCAAGACAGATGTGAACATATTCAGTAACTTGTCTTGTCTGTCAGTCTTCCTCAGAGCCGAAGATCTTACTGTATTCGCTCAGCATGAGCTCAGCTATCTGATTTTGGTAGACCATGTGGATCGCCATGTTCCCTGTTTCATTTTCAGCTCGCAGAAGGGTAGGTCCAAATACAATCCCTAAGCTTTGTGTGGACATGAGGTTCTTGGAGGCTCTGGCCACTATCCTGTAGAGAGAACGAGAGAGAGAGAGAGAGAGAGAGAGAGAGAGAGAGAAAGATTCCACTGGAATTTGAAGCGAAATTGTGGATACTTTGGAATTATAAAATAATTTTCTTGTTCAGGAAAAACAATTAACTTACAACACTATTTAATTATCTACTCTTTGTACTTTACTGTATAGAAATAGAAACTATGACTTTGTGGGTAAGGATACTTTGCCTTGTCTAACCTTTTATTCCTATAATACCTGGGCATCATGGGAACTCAATAAATATTTGTGAAATGAATGAATAAATCGATTAAACAGCAAAAATTAATGTGGAGTTAAGATTTAGCCTTTGAAATGCTTACAGTCAATGGAGGAGATAAATGAGACATGAATAAAATATATAATAATCCAAACAAAATGAAAATAACAATAGATGCATAATTAATAATCAAAGGTAGACATAAGGACTGAGAAAAAATTTAAGTTTTTAGCAATTAGAGTGTTCCTGGAAAATGCTAACTGGAATATGTTTTATAGAGGAGGTAGGTTCTGAGACATTTAGGTATATGGCAAAATTCTAAGTGTCTCCATTCATTTGGACAGCCAATTTACCTTATACTATGATAAAATGCAGAATCCTATATCCCTGTGGTCCCCGACCCCTGGGCCACAGACCAGTACCAGTCAGTGGACTGTTAGGTACGGGCTGCACAGCAGGAGGTGAGCTGCGGGTAAGCGAGTGAAGCTTCATCTGTATTTACAGCCGTTCCTCATTGCTCACATCACTGCATAAGCTCCGCCTCCTGTCAGATCAGCGGTGGCATTAGATTCTCATAGGAGCGTGAACGCTTCTGTAAACTGCGCATGCGAGGGATCTAGGTTGCGTGCTCCTTATGAGAATCTAATTCCTAATGATGATCTGAGGTGGAGCTGAGGCAGTGATGCTAGCACTGAGGAGCGGCTGCAAATACAGATTATCACTAGCAGAGAGGTTTGACCGCACAATAAATGTAATGTGCTTGAATCATTCTGAAACCATCCCCTGCCCCAGTCCATAAAAAAATTATTTCCGTGAAACTGGTCCCTGGTGTCAAAAAGGTTGGGGACCGCTGCTGTAGCCTTAGCATGGGAAAAGAATCCCACTGGAATCAAAGAAATGTTTGCTTGTGTGAGGACTGGATAGAGAGCTGCAACACCAATGAAACATTAGGATTTGGCTTTATTAATGGTAATGCCTTGCTTGTTTCAACATAAGACTCCTGAAAAGAAAATAAACCCTCATCCAAAAAATGGAGACTTAAAAAAATAACGCTTGTTCTTACAACTGAAGCCTACTTGGTTTTATATTAAAATTCAGAAAAGTGGGGTTATAGTGATGGTAAGGAAATAAGGATAGCTTATTGAAGGACAGGGTGCTAAGAAATGCTAATCTCTTCACTCTACTAGACATCCCAACCCAAGGGAAATGAGAGTGTAGAGAAAAAGCAAGGCAACGGAACTTATTACAAGACAGCGGGGCCTCTGGCCTCAGAGCTCAGCGAGGAACGTTGTTGAGTTGGATGGACTTTAGAGGACTCTGTTTGGCCTATGTGGGTCTGTACAGTTCTGAATCACAGGAGGCAGGAAGACTTGCATTACAGGGGTCCTCCCATCCTCGGGGGATATGTTCCAGGACCCCCAGTGGATGCCTGAAACTGCAGATAGTACCGAACCCCACTGCCAGCAATCAGAACACATTTCTGTTCCTGTCTTCCACTCACGAATGTAATATTATGCCTCTTCCATTTTAGCTAAGCACTTATCATATATTGTGGCTGTAATTTTTGCAGTTTGAGATGCAACAGCAAAACTAGGAAGAATTTCTTTTTCCCTCTTCACAATCTCACGGATGGAAGATTCGTTCTTACCATAGATCTTAGCAACCTCAGCAGATGATTTTTGTTCTTATTAAGTCAAGAATTTTTCCCCTTTTCGCTTAAAGAAAGCGCTTTCGAGCTTCTTTTTGGCATACCTGGATTGCCAGCGTCACCACTCTTGTGCTTTGGGGCCACCATAAAGTAAAATGAGGGTTCTTTGTACACGAGCACTGCCATGCGACACCGTGACAGCTGATCTGATGACTGAGAGGACTAAGTGACCAACAAGCGTGTACAGTGTGGATATGCTGGACAAAGGGAGGCTAAATGTCCCAGGTGGAAGAGTTTGTCACGTTCCTCAGAACAGTGTGCCATTTAAAACTTATGAATTGTTTATTTCTGGAATTTTCCATTTTGTATTTTCAGACTGCAGCCGGCCTCAGATAACGGAAACCTTAGAAAGCAAAACTGCAGATAAGGGAGGACTGCGTTTTTCTTTCCCTTCACAAACCTGAATCTCTGAAGAACCACTTCTGTGACCACAAGGCCACGCCTTCCCTCTCCAGAAAGAGACTGAGAAGGGCAAAAGCCACATGTGCGCTGACTTGTACCTACCCGCAGCACGAGCTTGTGGCAGGCGCCGTGGCCAGCAAAATGTACTTGACCTGACCAGTGCAAATAATAAGCAACAATGGTTATAAGCATTATTATTGTCTCATTTAATCAACATAACAGTCCCATGAAGTAGCTTCTATTATTAAGCCTGTTTAACAAATGAGAGCACTGAGACATAGAATGGCGACATGGCTTAGGTTGCACAGAGCTGAGGATCAGACTCAGGCAGTCTGGTTTCAGCACCTGTGGAAGCATCATTGCCTGTGTGTCTTATGACTCCAGGGCCTAGTAACTGGGTTGAATTTTCACTCTGCCACCCTCCCTGTGATTATGAGATTCATTGTAAGAGGGTCTGAATTTTCATTCTTCGCTGTAGAATTGTGATTGACAGCCTGGTTATAGTAGGTTTCTTGTAGCCAAAATGACTCTCAAATTTGGATTGAATATTCAAGATATTCAGCCTCCTACTTTCCTTTTTCTTCTGCTTTAAATGGAGAGCATTTGTACCTGTGAGCACTGTTGGCATGGCTACATTTCTGGAAGGCATTCTCATATTTTTAGAGTATCAGTGAGTTATCTGAGACTTCAAATTTAAAGTTTCCTTTGGAATCTAAGAAGCTGTCTATGCCACTTTGCTACTTCATTTACCAAAAACTGATTGAATGCTTTAAGCATCCTCCTACCTATAGCATGGGCAAATGCAGCGGGTCTTTGCTTCTCTTTAACAGCTGATTTATCTCAGTTTAAGATCTCTCTTGTGCCACTCCCAGACATGCATATTGTAAAAGCCATCAGTAAGATTCATTATGAAGGAAATACGTGTTTTTCTCTTTTGGTTTTAAATTAATCCCTTTTTATAATATTAACTACTTCATTGACTCCACCACAATAAAAAATTGTTAAAGGCAAATATGGAGAAAGATAACATAAATAATCAATGGAGTATCTATTAGGTGAAAGTTGCTTTAACAACTTTACCTACTGGAAGCAAAGGTCTAAATTGATAAGATTTATCTAGCAGAGAACAGGGCTCAGAGATCACAGGCCATGGAGAAGACAGAATCAAAAGCAAGAGAGTATTGAACACGTGAAGGCAAATGGTCTCTCTAGGGCATCTTGGCCAATGGGGTAATAGAAGAACATTAGTACCTGGAGTCCAGGGAGCCTGAAAGGGGAAAGGATGAGGTAGAGATAAATTGAGGATTGGACATATACTAAAATTTCAGTTGGCGGCAGGGACAGTGAAATTTAGGCTAGCTGGGAGCCCAAACTGAGTCATACCCATAAAGGTGAGGCTAGAAATCAAGGTGGGTGTCCAAGAGCTGACCGCTGTCACGAGGTTATGGGGTGAAAGCTGGACGAGGTCTATAGCTTCGGAGGAACTTAGGTGGGTGGAGGGGTAACGCAGCTCTCCTGGGGGTACCAGAAAGATACAGCTGGTGGAACTCCAGCCATTAGGAAAGAGCAAGAAGGTTGGAATGGGGCTAGACTATTTTTTTCTATATATTTCTCCAGGGTTTGTTATATTTTTCCTGCTCAGCAAAATGCCTGGTTTTCGAATCCAGAGCAGGGTCAAATCTAGAGGAAGGACAGAGATTGTGGTTTACATAGAAGCAAGAATCAGAGGCTAGAGCTGCATGGCCAGGTTCCCCTTGTGAGAAGGCTTCTTTATCTTACCTGGTGGCCTACATCTCAGGAGGGGTCTCCTGTAATGAATTCCTGCCAATATTTCAGTTTCCTAAATTTCCTGTGGACCAATGTTCATTTTGCGTCCTTATGCATGTGTAAATGTGGAATATTCATTCCACTTCAAACCTGTATCCTGTGTGGCCATTTCTCTGCATGCTTTCCATTTGATTTTAATAAAACTCTAAATTGTGAGTGCTTTAAAACAATCTTATTATAAGTAAAAATTTTAGAAATGACACAGTTTAGTATTCTTGTTATATTTGCATTACTGCAGGTTGAATTTTCTTGGCAGCTTGGAATATTTTTTCCTATGTTGGAAAAATTAAATTACTTATAATAACTTTTAGAAAATTTAAATGTAATTAAGAAAGAAAGTTAATAAGAAAATATAGATGCATATTATACAGAATATATGCTATCTTGTTTATTCACTATTACAAAATGTGTGCATGTGTGTGTATATATATCTCTCTATATATAAATCGGCAATTTATTTTTTGAATATCAACCAAACAGTAGATAGTGTGTTAAGAAGTCACTGTCTTTAGTTTAGAAAAGATGATGAGAGAGAAGACCAATTTGGGGTAGAAGTCACCAACTATGGAACTATATGATTCACGTTGACAGGCAAATATATTCTCATATTAAAGTTTAAATTAGACTAGACCCCTTTCTAATAGATAGTGGGGATAGACATTTCTAGCAAAGAAGGCCCCCAAATGAGGATGTCTGGAAAAAATGTATTAATGCTCTTACAAACTTCACCATTCAAATGTGCACTTATATATTCCCTACCTCGCTAGACTACTAAATAGTTAAGTGGTTGATTTAGAACCACACAGGGAATCAACCACAATTTCAAAAATATAGTTAGAATACTATCCTGCAAAATTATTTATAGCTCATTTTTTTTTTTTACCTCACATCGATAGATATCATAATTTTCACTCTTACTGTGGGGACCAGCTGGGCATCGCAAGTGCCATTATTTCTGAAGGCTTCAACTAGTAAAACATATGTAGAAGAGAAACATAGGCTACTGAAGAAATAAAATCCCTGCATGGAAAAAAAATAATTCAGTCTTGTATCTAAGATGGAAAACTCTCAAAAACAATAAGTTGTACTTCCAGTAGCTTAAACTATAGGTGAGTTGTATTGTTGGAGGGGAGGATCTAATTTAGAAACCATATATTAATATATTTTTTACAATGGGTTTGGCAATACCTTTCATTAAAATGGGTTCTGCAAAACTTCATTTCTGTGGCATGCTTCACAAAAAATGGCATTCCAAAGTAAATGTTTTGGAGAAAAATTGCATGCCATTTTTTTTCTTCTTAGACATTCACAATGCACAAAAGTATAATGAAGGCTCTGAGAAGTCCTGCAGAAAAAATATCCCTGCTCATCTTTGTTCAATTTATGCCTTCCCTAAATTACTTGCTTGTCATATGGTCATACACAGATCCTCTTTTCTGAGTAACACTGATGATTATATGTTAGGAAATGCTTCTCTAGTGTGCTTTGCTAGGGACCTACTATATATAAGTCTGAAAATGTTGTAGATTTTATCCTCCTATCCTGCCCTGGCTTCACAGTTCTGTAGCAGCTAACTCAGAAAGAGGTCAGATTATGGTCATTTCTGGCTAGTTCCACCCCTCTGGTAGGGCTTAGATTTCATTAGCCCTTAAATGACAGTGCTGTAAATTTTGAGCAACAATTTAGCCTGTTTTCAGCAAAGAACTGAAACAAACTCCCCTTTATGACAAAATAAAGCCTAAAAGGCAAAAGAACAAATCTGAATGAGAAAAGTAAGGGCAAAGACATAGTTGAGAGACTAACATGCAGTGAATTCGTAGGTGGGCAGGAACCTGCAAAAACATTTAGATCTTCTGTCCACATTTGGGAATTCCTCTTAATGTGTGTTTACTCACCATTAATTTACTCCCAAGAAATCCTTATAGCAAAGATATCTGATTCTAAACAACATGAAGAGCTCAAAGTTTAGTGCCTACGAATGCTTAACTGATAGGAAAAAGGACCCCAAACTGCAACTCTTTTGAGCAAGGCTATTTATTAATACTGCTTAGTATAAAATAATCAGACAAAAATAATTATGATTTTATGACTTTGTTCATGAAATAGTACTTCATCTATATTCATACTAAAAGCAATTCTTATACTGCTAAGTAAAATTCAAGTTTACAAAATCTTGAAATGAATAAGAATTCATTTTTATGGCAAGAGCTGAAAAACGATACATAGTTTACAGCATAAAAAGAAAAAACGTCAGAGCTACCTCTTGTCAGGCCCAAATGAAAGGAGCAATGATCCATCAATTTAAGTTTATTTTAGAAACAATCTATAATCCAGTGCTACAGATGTTGGACCCCAGACAAAAAAAAATTCCTCTCGAAAAAGCCTTATGCTGGGTAAGTTTTTCCGAAAATGAGCTGAACTGCTAACTCGAAGAAATTTCTTAGTTGCAAAAAATCATAGCCAAATGACTCTAACTGAGAGAGAACTTACTATAAAACTAAAAATTAATGCTGGATTAAGAAGACCAAAGCATTTAATAATAGTCCAGCTCTAAAAAGATTTATGGATGCAAACTTCCTTTTAAGTTTGTGCTTTGCTGTTACCATAGTGACTTGCAAAGCATGCTGAAAGCCACATAATTGCAGGACAACTCTCAAGTCATGGAGGTGTGTTAGAAATGTTCCCTCCCTATCTATGGAATGCTGTGATTTTCCAACACACATAACTTTAGGACGCTTTTACTTGAATGAGGAGAGTGTGGTGGCAAATGTATTCCTGCCATCAGGTCACACCTGGCTTGCAAAATATAGCTCAGCCACTGCATGTGAAATGCTAATTGTGACTTTGACCACTTAACTGAACAGAGGCTGTTAAAAATAGAATAAATTTTCAATATGCTCAACTTATGTTTCCTATGTGCTATAACTATTTTGGGGGGGATCCATGCTAACCATATGTTTGCCTACCCTCAATTTGCACAAACTATACTGCTATCTACACTGGCCTTTTTATAAGATTGGGGACTTAGCAGAAATTCTACCTTTTTTAAAGTTATAGTTGTAAGTCAGAAAAATTTTCAAGTATTGAAAAAGCAAGAGAGCATTCACAAGTGTTTTTACATTTAACATTAGTGTGTTTCAAGGAGGTCATTCACAGATAATTTAGCCATTTTTTGTATGTCAATTTATATTGGTTGAAACTAATTGAGAAGTCTTCAGTTTTATTTCTAAACATCAGATCATTATTATTTTCCAAAATGAGTTGATAACTATCATCCTACATGGGAATTATTGCTATATTCTGACATTTTTGCTTTTGAATAATCTTTAAAGCCATGTGTATACAATTCTCTGAAAGCACATTATAGAAAAGGTAGTTGCATATTGATAGCTAACATGGCTTGATTCTTTGCATTTATTGAACCTCTTTGCATTAATTTCAGTACAGAAGATTGAAACATTTTCAATTATCCACTTTTTTCATATTTTTATAGATTGGACATTATAGAGATATTCTGAAGTATTTTTAAAGCAATATTGAGAATATTTAATAAGATGTGAGGACTAAAAAATAAAAAAATGAATAGCCCATAGGCATCAATTAATAATTTATTTCTTGTCGGAATATGTATTCTGTAAGGTGACAACAACCACAGATAAAATGGAATATCAGATCCAAACCCCTGACATAATATATAATATCAAAAAGGAACATTAATGTACCCCCGTAATACTCCAAAATAAAAAAAAAATTAGATAAGAGACTGGCAAAACTCACTAGTTTAAAATGAAAAAAAAATTACTATTTGTTGAATACCTTCTATGTGCTAATCACTGTGCTTCAGATATATCACAATTTTTAAAGGCATATTTAAAAAGCAGCTTTGATTTCTTTTTTCTGATTATAAAGCAATACATTGTATTAGAGAAAATTTAAAAAGTTTCGAAGAGTACAGTGAAGGAAAATAAACACTGGTAACTCGATGTAACCATTTATTCATTCATAAAAATCTATTCAGTACCTACTGTGGGTTGGACAGTACTCTGGATGTTGGGGATAGTGCAGTGAGTAAAAGAGACAAAAAGTCCCTACCCAGGTGAAGCTTATAATCTAGTGGAAGAAACAGACAAGGAACAATGCACTAATTAATATATAATCTGATTTCAGGCACTGAAGTACTTCAAGAAAAACTACGAGGAGAAATAGTTCTTCCACTGACCCTGAGGGGCTTTTAAAAAATTCCGATGGGTCTGGAATCCATCCCCAGAGATTCTCATTTACTCAGTATGGGCAGGGGCAGGCTGCTCCTATTTTTGAATAGCACCCAGGTAATTCTAAAGAGCAGAGAGTGGTGGGAAGTGCCACAATGGAGCAGACAGGGTTTTGAGGGGAAGCCTTCTCCAAGGGTGATTTGAGCAGTGTCCTGCTAAGGTGCACATAGCAGGGGAAGAATTCCAGGCAGGGAACAGTAGGTACAGCACTCTAGTGGTGAGCTTGTGCTTGGTGGTTCTAGGAACAGAGAAGAGCATATGTAGTCTGGCTGGAGGCCAGGGAGTGAGGAGGGAAAAGAGGTGGGAAATACTTGGGGGCCTTGGTAAAAATCTGGGATTTAATTACACGTAATGGGAATCAATTCTTGAGTTTTGAGCAGGAGAATGATACTACTGGCATTTAAAGATGATATTAATGTTTGTATAATTTATCTACCTACATATTTGAGAAAATGCACATTTTATAATTCTGTATCCAGCATTTTTCACTTCTAACATGAGCAATTGCCATTTCTTATATATGTAATATATATCATTTAGTCATTATCTTATATAGGACAGAATGAGTTGTACCTTATGATTTCTTAGCATAAGCGAGGTTGATAAATGAAAACATCTTTCCACGTACCCTTCCTCCATATTTTGCAGTATTTCTTTAGTCACTGTTTTCCAACTAGGAGCAATATTGCATCCTTCTCCCCTACTTACCCCTACCTCCTGCAGCCCCTGAGGCATTTGGCAATATCTGAGGACATTTTTTGATTGTCTTGACTGGGCAGGGTGGGAAATGGCTACTGGCATCTAGCGGGTACCGCAAAGACCTCTGCTAAACATTACAATGCACGGGACAGCCTGCAACAACAAGAATTATCCAGCCCCAAATGGCAACAGTACTGTTGCTGAGAAACTCTGCCTTAGGGTGAAACAGTAGAAATGTAACAACTAGATCAATGGCTCTCCAACTTTACCATCATGATGATAATTTGGAAGGTGCATGAAAACACAGGTTGCTGGGGTCCACCCCCAGATTTCCGACTGGGCAAGTCTAGAGAGAGGCTGATAAACCACACTCCTTACGAGTACCCAAGTGGTAGTAATAATTCTGGCCCAGGACCACACCTCGCGAGCTAGCACTGCATCACTAAGTTATGGCTCTTCTTTTCTTAAAACATGATAACATGTGGGAGGACTTATTAGTCCTGTTAGCATTATTATCATTTTTAATTATTCTTTTTAAAATAATTGCTGTAGGCAAAAGATGGTCTGTCATTCTTTGAATTTAGGATTCTTTGAATTTAGGAAATGGGGAAGAAGTTAACAAAAGCAAACAAGCAGTCACATGTATTTTTTTTTTTTTCTGTGACTATCTTCTGCCCTTTTTACTATGAAAATGTATAATTTTATGTTTATTTAACCCATCTTATTTATTTTGTATAGCAAAACTAAAGCATAGTCTTTGAAAAATAATGTACTAATCAGAAGTATCTACAGTAAAAGTAAAAACCTACCCTGTTTTCTAGTTAAACTCCTCTATAACTATAATTAACAGATGGGTGTTCCTTCTGGATGTTTTTCTACCCATCTATCTATCTATCTATCTACCTATCTTTATATATATATATATACATACACACACACACATATGTATATATATAATTTTTTTCTTTTTAAAAAAGATGAAATAAAAAAATACATAATGTTCTATAATATGCTTTTCCCCCCTTAACTATATATCATGGGCATCTTTCCAAGTCAGTACATATAAAAATACCTCATTCTTTTTAAAAAGTTGTTACATTTTATAGTATGGAAATATCTTAATTTATTTAACCATTCCCCTGCTGGTGGGCTTTTACGTTGCTTCTAATTCTTTGCTATTACAGACAATGCTCTAATAAATATCCTTTTATATATGAATTTCTAAGTTTTAAATGTATTAAGAAGAGTAACTTTTCATTATTTTTGTTGCACATACATCTCCCAATGCTTGTGTTTGTTAATTTTATTTACTTAAATTCTAATGTACTCATATATATTACTATTTCTTTTGGAATTTCTACCATTGTTTTTTTAATTATAAAATTCATCCATTTAAAATGATTAGATAAATATCAAAGTTTTCTCCTAGTTTTTTAAAAAATGATTTCATTTTTAAACATATCCCCTAATTCATCTTAAATATATTTTAGTGTGGGAAATTTGATGGTAATTTAAATTTATCTTTTTCTAAAGCCTAGCTAATTTCCCCAATAACAACGGTTGAATAGACCACCATTCTCTATTCATTTGTGATGCTACCTTTTTCATGCAGTTTCCTACACTCAGCTACACACACCCTGGTATTCTTGTGCTGATAATGCCAGTGTATTCTGAACCAGTACTTTGCTGTTTAAATCACTGTATCTTTATTATGTATTAGGAATATTTCTCCTCTCATTTTTTTTCTTTGTTTTACCAAAAGTAAAGGAAAAATTTCAGATGAACTTTTTCAGATGAACAAAATTAGCCTGAGAAAGAGTGAATAATTTGATCAAGTTCACACAGGGAGTAAGTGGCAGAACCTAGATTAAGATGAAGATCTTTATTACTCTGGGATGCGGATATTCTTTCTGCAAATAACTAAGATCCAAGAATTTTGGGTTTGAAATCAAAGGATTTCTTAATGGTGAAGACCTGAGACCTGGGGAAGACTTGGGAGAGAAGCGAGTCAGAGTCAGCAAGAAGCCTCGAGTGAGATATTCTGATTTTTTAAATCACATAATTCACATCCGAGGACATATCTACGCAGATGAGAAAGGTGTTCAGATGGAACAAAAACCAAGCTAGTATGTTTTTAAAAATGAAACTGTCACATTATTCTCCAGATTCACAGTTTTTAAATTTCTGAAAGCATTCATTTTTCATTGTGAACGTAAATGCCCTACTAGCAAAATGATTGAGAGTTTCAGTTATGGTTTCCCTTAGGTTTTTTCCCTCAAGTTTTAAAATCGTTTTCAACAGTAAAAGAAGTTTTAATTTTTATTCCCTGAGCTCTACTGATATACCAATAACCAGTGATAATATCAACATCCTTGGAAGACGTTGCTCTGCATTTAGGGGACAAAGGCTAGAAAATATATTACATGTTGGTAGTATTTTTAGAAAGAAAAATATTATAAGACTGTCATTATTCTCTACTTGAATTTGTCCAACAAAGCAGTTTAAAAACTAGTGTTAGTAACATTTTATGCAGAATATTGAATGTTGTGCATGGATCAGCATTAATTAAACCAAGCAGAATAATGCACCTAATTATAAGATATTAGTGGAAAATAGAGAACTTAAATATTTGCCTTGTGATGTTAGCTAAACCTAAATGGAATCCTTTCAGTATGCAGAGTAAGAATTCCTCAACTTCTTTTTTCGTATAGGTGAAGAAAAGAGTTACTTCACTTCTCATTAAGGGTACCTACACAAAATCTTCAGATGTTTTCTTGAAAATTGTCTCTTTGTTTAAGTAAGGGTCCCAGAATAGCTGAAAGAGAATCAGTTGCAATTTGGGTACCACCATGCTTAATTTTACTTTTTGAGGAAAAATAAGTTTTAGATGCTTTCTTTAGTGACTTGACTTCTTAAAAATTTTTTAAAAATTTGAGACAAGATCTATCTGTTGCCCAGGCTGGTCTTGAACTCCTGGGCTCAAGCAATCCTCCCACCTCAGCCTCTTGAGTTCCTGGAGCTACAGGCACACACCACAGTGCCTGGGAGTGACTTGACTTTAAGAAGGACACTGAAAAACTAGTGAGCACCAAGGTGAATGTGCCCAGCAGTGTGTCTCCTAAATGGAAGAGCACAGGAACTGAAGGTGTTTGGTTTGTAGAAAAGAACAGTTAGGGAAGCCATGATGACTGATTGCAAAAAGCAACGATATGGAAGAAAAAGTAAACTTTCCTCTTGTAATTCAGCTATTGGAATTGGCCCAGAGACCAATTTTACCTTCATATGAAAAATTAGTGTTGTGACAATAGAAAAGGCTGCTTCAAAACAGTAATGGATTCATATTTACTATAGAAAATTTAGAAAATGCAGACAAGTCAAAATAAGAAAATAAAAATCACTCACAATTCCACCACTTAGATATTACTACTACTAAGATTTGGTATAGATTTTTTTCCTATATATACTGGAAAAGTACTGAAAGCATCTATCAATATTATTAAATATATAAAAAGGCCATGAGTTCCCCAGCAGAAGTATTCAGGCAGGATATTTGAGATTCCTGTATTGGACAGTAGGTTGAATGATCTTTGGAGTGTCGTTTGGGCTCCCAGAGTAATGACGAAAGAATGGACATTCTGGGAAAGACAAAGTATCATTCGAGACGAGATGGGATAATATATAATAACCCAGGTTTCTTCTTCACCCTTCCTTGTACCTCTTGCCTTTCCCCAAGAGTCAGTCAGCAGCATTTATGGCCTCAGCTGAGGGGTGATGCAGCAGAAAAGCAGAGAAAGTGCTTTTGATTTTTGCAAGGCAGGGCATTTGAATTGCAAAGGACTATGCCTTTGAGTTTCAAAAGCCTAAGTGCCAAAGGCCTCAGAGCTGCAGCCAGCTATGGCCTAATCAGTAAATTGGAAGGTGGATGAAGAGCCAGGCTGCTCTGCTGCCAAACTAGAGAAAGATTTTCTGGACTGGGGGAGGGAGAGTCCCAGAGAGCTGAGACTTTGGTGAGGTCCCATGGAAGTGGCCGTCACGAGTGCTTCCTAATACCCTTCCCTGGGTGTGTAGGCTGTTTAGAGAGTTTGAGGATGCTGAGATGAGACAGACCCATGTTCTTCTCTTTGGGGAAAACCTAGAAATATGGCAAGATTCCAGAGCTGCCCATGCCCAGTGTACCGGGAATGGTTAGGTAGAAAATGCTGCCTGGTATATCGAGGCAAAGGTGGCCTATAGGAGCTTCACAGAGAACCCTGAATGGTTACTGAGATCCAGACCTGGGGTTGGAAGTAGGGGATGATGACTGAAAATCAAACAGGAATGAGGATCAGCCTGCAGAAGTGGCAAGAGCCAGACACTTTTTACTCTGCTAATCTGCTTCAATATCATTCTTCAGTAGGATGCAAATGCCTTAAGCACAAAGGCTTTGTTTGTGCTTTGTGCTATCTCACTGGACCAAGACTAGTGTTTGGCTCGTAAGTACTAGGTGCTCAGTAAATATATCGAAATACTGTACAAATGGATGCCCTTCCTACCCCCAAATGCAAAGGCTGTACGTAACCCTCCAGAACTAGAAACAATCCCAGGAAAAATCTAGAAGACAGTTTGAATTGACTAAATTCAAGTTATTTAGACGAATGGGGCCTTGAAAGAGAAATTAGTTTCAATCACAGCACAATAATTACATTTCTTGCACACCTGAGTTTCATACCCACTCTGAGAGTACGAGAACATGAAGGCACAAACGAAGAGAGCTAATATATCCTGAGAGCCTGTTAAAGGCCTGTAATTGTGCAGGGTGCCTTTCCTTCCTGTATATTATCTGACAGTGAGTTTCCAATGTGTACCCAGTTTGAACAAAACTAGTGAGAGGAGTTTAGAATAGAGAACAATTTTTATCTGGTTTATACTACAGATGGTGTGAAGATAATGACACTATTTTGGGGGGGCATCTAAAATTTGACCATCAAATTCTATTTTTGGTAAAATCCTCAATGTGTCTGCAGAAATACAAACACTTTCAAAAGGTATACAATACTTCGCTGAAAGAAAGAAAATTATTTATTTTGCTTTCACATGTATGCATTTATCATCTGTACTGTACTGGAGGAATGAATCGTGCCAGTGTGTGCATATGTCCTTGTAAATATGAATGCCAGGCTAACGCGTGATTCTGAGTCCAGCACATTCCATGTTGTAAGAAGTTCCATAACATGAAATGTCCCATGCTTTAGGGACCACTATCAAGCATTCTTCAAGTCTTTTAAAAGAGGCTCTCAGTCTCCAGGCTGCTAAGGGACCATTCCTACATTTATCAATTTGATAATGAGGGTGGCTGCTTTGGATGCAGAGATGGGCCAGTCAGGTCTCCTTTCAAGGAAGGACTTCCTGCCTAGTTGCAGGGTTAGCAGATGGCTTTTACCTTTCTTCTCCAGGGTTTGCCTCAGTCACAGTGATTTGCTTTGCTCAAGGACACTGGCTGATCCCACAGAATAAAGCCTGGACCATTCCTGCCCACTGTGAGACAACTTTGACAGGCTCTATGTGCTCCCGAGCTCCCCAAGGGGACAGGCAGAGGTTTTATTGGGTCTGCACCTTAGTTCAATTTTTTCCTCTGTCCAATCCTGTTGCCACCTTCTCTTTCTACAGTGGTTGAGCCTTAATCATACCCTGAATGTCAAGCTCTGTTTCAGGGGCTACTTATGCAGAGACTAACCTGTAATTATTCATTCTAGAAGTGGCCCAAGAAAGCCAGCCATAAGATGGGGATTTGGAGCTAGGTCACCTGCTGCCTGGCCGGCAAGAAGGAATCTGTCAATAGTGGCAGGTGGAGTGTGAACAGGCCCTGGCACAAGGTGGCAGTCCAATTGTTAAAATTCTCACCAGTGGTGAATTGGGATGCTATATCTGTGGGGGAGACTAGCTGGTGTAATGTGTGAGACATTTAAAAATAATAGTGGGAAGCGGTGGATAGTAACTACAAGGTCAATGATATTGAAGAGCTATTGCTTAGCACCACTGAAACTCTACAAAAAAGTTGTGTGATTATAGGGGCCTTTGCTCTTTAAATGCAAGTTGACTGTAGGAGAGCCCACTACAGAACTAGGCTCACTGATAGCAACGGGGATGACAAGACCCTGAAATAATAGAGTCCTGGTGGTGGGGATTAACTGCTAGAAGCCAGGGAGGTGCAATTTTAATAACAACCAGCAGGGCCGGGGGGCAGCCAAGGGGACCTGATGCACAGAGTGTTATGAAGATGGTAACTAGAACATGGTATCCTCAAGAGCAAAATAAATGGACAACCAAGGAAGATGCTCTTCTGTTTATATCATTGTATTAGAATGACGCATGTAATCACTGTGTTACAAGCTACTGCTGCTTTCTGGGCACATGGGGCTTCTTGGGTCCAGGGACCAGCAGACAAGGAGAAGAGTCACTGTGTAGACAGGTGTGATTAACACTGACCAAATGGAGGAGGTAGGGTTGCTGTTACACAATGGCGACAGGGAATAACGTGTGGCACCCACATGCTCCACATGGGGCCTCCAAGTTCTCTGTTGCTCAGTTGTGATGATTAATGAACAGGGTGGAAATCCTTGTCTGAAATGTGGTGAACAGTAGCTTGGACCACTCATGGAGGAGAGTCTGGGACACTGCATCAGATCAGCCACGTGACCGGCAGAGGCCATAGCTGAGGTGAGCGAATCTAGAATGGACAGTAGAAGAGGAGACAAGGAGTTGAGCTCAGGTCTAGCTTCACTGTAGGGCTTGTATATCATCCTTCTAAAGCTTCCTCTGCAAAGGTATTAATATCTCTCAGAAATAGCCCACAGCCAATGACTGATCTCAGTGAGTATATTGAAGCCAAGCCATCCTGGTCCACCTCGAGACGACTGTGATGGCCCTAGGTGCCCCAGAGCTCCTGTGGGTGGCCAGGCTTTGTTGGGTCCACAGCATAGTTTGACTTCTCTTTCTTCCCCATCCGGTTCCACCTTTCCCTCTATTGGTGTTAATGGATAACTGGTGCAATGTTAAAATCCAACCTGTGACAATAGCCATGAGCTCTGGGGAACCAGCAAAGTTACCATAGAAAGAGAACTGGTTTGTGAAAGAGAAGACCTGAAATCTAATCCAGAGCCTAGGTATGACCAGCCCTGTGTTCATGAATCATTCCCTTCCACTTGGAGTTCATGCTGAATCACCAGCAAAGCTGGGGTAGAACCATCATACTATATCTGTAGAGAACTTAAATTTCCCAAATTGTTCTGGTCATTCTAGGGCAGAGATTCTCAGTTCAGCCTGCATATTAACATCATCTGTGGAGCATTCAAAACCATATCAACGTCTGGGACTCATCCACAGAAAATCTGTCCCAAATGCCCTGCAGTGAGGCTGGGGTATGTTTTAAAAGCTCCGCATGTGATTCTTCTGTACCTGGTGGGAGAGAACCATTGCTCTAGGGAAAAGCTGCAAGCTGGAATCTCAGAATCTTAAAGTGCTAGTTCTGTATGTCCTGACTGTGTGCTCTTAGATAGGCCTTAGCAGTTCTCTGAGCCTCAGATTCCTCATTTAGAAAGTAACTCAATGGTAAAAATGATCTCATGGGTTGTTTAGAAGATTAAATAAAAAATGTATGTGAAAACCCTTTTGCAAACTATAGAAACATTAATTTTTATTATAAGTGATTACCTTTGCTTCTGTCAATTGTTATTTGATAAACGAGAAAAGGGAGATTAGGACTCACTGGTTTTCCATTCTGGCTAGAGCTTTTAAAGAAGGAAGGGATTGCACAGAGATTCTGATTTGGTAGTTCAAGGCTGAGGCCCAGGACTCTGAGTTTCTAAAAAGCTTCACAGAGGAACTTGGTGTACAGCCAGGGTTAGGGACTTCTTGGTTAGATGATCTGCCCAAAGTTCACATAACTACAAAGTCAAAGAACAAGGACTCGACTCTCGACCTTTCCTTACCTCTCTGGAGTTTTATCTACTATTGATACTATCCATGCTGAGTTTTCATTCATGTATGTACTTCTTATCATAATATTATATATGTTAGTCATAAAGTATAATAATAGAGATAAAAGGGATTTTAAATTTAAAACATTATATAAATATAATATGCTCTGATTATTAAATGTTAAAATAATTACTCCTGTCCCATTAGAGCTAAATCATATGATTTGTGTGCTTTTAGTAAGTAAGGGGTGAAACTCTCTAGCTAACATAAGCTATTTTTAAGATTATACGAACCAAGCATAAATTAAACAATGTGACACCAAGGCTGAAATAATGTAAGCAAGCACCAAACGAAACATTTAAGTGAATTCAAAATAGAGTAATGTACTGTTACCTACTGTTATCCCATCTTGAACATGCTGACTTAATGCAGCATTGTGAAGGAAGGGAATAGAATAGAGACAGAGAGAAGGATAAATAGAGAAATGAAGATCATTTTAGCGTGATCATGACCAGGCCATTCATATTTCTCATATAGCCTGGAAACAATTGCATATTTATTGGAAGATGTGACCTTTAAATATTCGTTACTTGCAAAAAGACAAATATTCTAGAAGCCGGGTGTTAGCCTGTGGAGTCATCTGTCCTGCATGCTCTTCGATTGGAGGCTACTGCAGGGAGAGTGCAAACTGTAGTTGAGCAAACGTGTTACTTATTCTTTACATTTCCAGACTTTAGGGTAAGCGCTCTTTGACAGCTCTGTGATTTCTTTAACACAGCAAATCTTTAATCAGTCTCGATATGTTAAAATGTGATTTTTTACAGTGAATTGACCTGAGTTGAGTACTTGAGTTGAAATGTGTATTTTTTCCCTCTCAAAAGCTGACTTGTAGGGAGAAAAAAATCAGATATTCTATGATATACTTTGCCTTAGTGACAAGATGTTTTGGGGGAAATCATCCAAGCTTGAAATAAAATCTTTATTGAAAGTAATTCTACATTCATGCCAGTCAGATACATTGTCGGATTAGACCAGATATCCCAGGGGAAAACTACGGGTATATGCACCAGGCAGAGTTGATTATTTGGACCTCCTGTCAGTTTTTAACTTCCTGACAATGGCTGAAGCATTCACGGCCGCTACAACTCTGTTTTCATCTTTATTTTGAGAGAAAGTTAATATACTTTACCTTAACTACGCCAAATGTACTGGAAAATAACCCAGTAATAAGATATACCCCACCTACCCAGTGATATCGGTGTGTAGAGAGCATTTAGCTGTGCATTTTAAAGAAACAAATAGAAGCAGCAAATGAGTGAAAGATATTGTGATTATTTTTTCTGCTTGAACTTTAAAATTTTCTTGGCAAAGCTTCCTGTGCGCTGCCTTAAAACGAGTGTGTATACATAATCATGGGGCCAAGTAAATGGCTTTCATTGCAAATTCCCTTCGAATGGCAGGGTGGCCCTTTTTCTTTTTTTTCTATTAGAGTAATTCAGTTATCAATGTTATTTGGTGTCAAAAAGAAAGACACAGGTGTGCCAGGTGACATTTGTTTCCATTTAGAGAATCAACAACAGCTTAGGATGTCACTTTTGAAAAGGTCATAGAATTGCTTTTTGGACATAATTAACAGTGTAACCAAAGAAGAGAGAAAAAGGCATAATTTCAAATTTGGAATTATATTCTGATTCATGGTGAAGCCAACACAGCAGTGTAGTTGCAAAGGAAAGGAAAAGACATTACCTTCAACAGATGTTTGATAATAACCACATTCATTTGAAAATTCACAACTTAATTTCACAATTATCATCCTTTGGTTGTATATTCTAAAATTAACTGCTCTCATATCACCAAAGAACAGAAGCAAGAAGGTGAAGTGGCCTTTGACTCAAGTTTAAAGACAGAAATGATAATTTAGTATCATGTTGCAGAAAATCACAACGTATTCCCCCAGACAAAAAATTCTCAAGGTAAAAAGAACCATATTTCCTACCTGAGAAATGACTTGGTTGAAAAACTTAAAACTGAAGTTTAAAAAACTTAGTTTTTAAGTTACAAAAAAAGATCACGAATGTCCTTTAATAGATGAATGATAAGCAACTGTGGTATAGCCATACAACGGAATATGATTCAGTGATAAAAAGAAATGAGCTACCAAACCATAAAAAGGTGTAGGGTCATCTTAAATGCATATTGCTCAGTGAAACAGGCCAGTCTAAAAAGGATACTCTATAATTCCAAGTACCTGATATTCTGGAAAAGGCAAAACTTTGGATGCAGAAAAAGACCAGTGGTTGCCAGAGGTTTTGGGAGAGGGAGGAGGGGATGAATAGCTGGAGTACAGGGGATTTTTAGAGCAGTAAAAATACTCTGTGTGACACTATAACAGTGGTTACATGTCATTATACATTTGTCAATAGCCATTGTACAGAATAAAGAGTGAAACCTAATGTAAACTGTGGACTTTAGCTGAAAATAATGTCTCAATACTGGCTCATCAGTTGTAACAAATATGTGAACTACAGGGGAAACTGTGTGTGTGTGTGTGTGCGTGTGTGTGTGTGTGTGTGTGGTGGGTGGAGAGGAGGTATATGGGTATATGTACTTTCTGCTCAGTTTTTCTATAAACCTAAATTTGCTCTGAAAAATAAAATCTATTAATTAAAAAAAAGTAAAAAATAAAAGTTAATGAAAGTAGATTGCATCAATTCAGGGTTCACAGGTCAATTTACCTGCTCATCTATCCTTATGGCCACACACATCTGAATTGTTTTGCACTTATATTACTACCATTTTTATTGTCACATCTATGCCAATCACAATACCCAAAACCATATTTAAGCATGTCTCTACAAGGAAGCCTTTAAGAATCGTATTCTGATCACTTGCTTATTTGCTTTCTTGGCATTTAAACATTCAGATTGTATTACATTGTTGTTGACATGTTTTATTTTTATCTCCAAGTTATTTCATGCACATATGTTTTATCTCCCTCAATTAGATTGCAAAATCTTTGAATTGAGGTGGCGTGTTACCTTCAGCTTTATTCCTATTTCGTTTGCAGTGGAAAGTTTGGGTATTCCGTAACTTCTTGTCATTACAAATAGTTTTTGCTTTATGCGAGGCTGGCAGGTTAATCTTTTCCTCAGCAGAATGGGACTGGACTGAGCAGAAATGATGTACTCCCCCAAATTTTTCTATCTGCAGTCAGAACAATGCTGCCCACAGATACTCTACATATTTGTTTTCTCTTAAGTCCAGGAGAGAGAGCAAAGTTCAGTCAGGAAAGATGCTGAGTCCTATTCTATGTTATTTATCCCTGCTTTTCTCCTATCATCTCCTTTTAACTTTCTTTGAAAAAAGTATTACAGAGGAGAACTGGAGAATATAATTTAGAAATAATATAACAATACAATGTAACATTTAGAGGGGATTTTTTTTTCAAAAAGGCAATTCAGCAAGTGCAAAATATCATCTATGGATGCTCCATTTTCAAAGGTTTTATGAGTTAGTGTGAAAATACCGTAGTTGGTTTCAAAAACAGAATGCAGAAGTCATGACGTTTGCCTTGAAAAGTCTTGGTTCCTTACAGACAAGGTCTACATAATCCAGATGAGAATTTATACAGAAGAGAATGTCTAATAACCCATTTCACTGACCTGTAGGATTGTGTGGAGATCCATGAGACCAACTGACCCAGAATACCATAGAAACGTGGACAAAACAGGTGATTTGATGAAGAGGCTTTAGCCTCATTTACGACATACCAGTTTTAATCACTAGAATGAAAGATCAACTTGTACAAGGAAACAGAAAATCTGGTTTCCTCTCCTGACTCCATTTTTTCCTACCTGTAGGACTTTGGACATTCACTTAATCTTGCTCAGCCTCAGTTTCCTCATTTAGAACATGAGATAGTCGGGCTGGAGGATTTCTAATTTCCTTGTGCTGCAAATCCCATTGTTTCACAATTTTAAACACCTTTTTCTTCCTCTAACTTGAAATAATTTGTAAGGAAAGTTAACAAGTGAGGAAACACATTGCAAGCATAGGCATCAATTGCAAAATAAGAACCCTAAAATGTAAGGGGTTTGTAGTAATCTATTGCATATATGTGTATATTTTAAATATATATTTATGCATACTTTATATATTATACACAGAGTGTATATGTATATCTTTATTATAAGGTATACATTTATTTATTAAAATGAAGAATGAAATAGAAAGGCAGAAACTAGCGATTTTTAAGGAAACAGACATGAGTCTCCTGTTCTCTTGGGAGCATAAGGCTGTGTAGGTAGTCTGCATTTTTGTTTTCATAACCTCATTGGATGAAGGGACATGGCTGTGGCAGATGAAAGACACACAGGTTTGCTTTACCTGGCTGATGGTGGCTGCCTGCTTTGCACGCAATGACTCTGAAGTTGAAGCCACAGAGCAAAAGGGTGATATGCTCAATCAGTAATGTCCACATGGGCTTGGGAAAGGAGAATGGTGGCATATGTGCCAGGAATGCGCCATTCAGTGAAAAAGCAATTTCAAAAGGTAACCAGATACATCTATAGAAGTAATACAAGGTGTTCTTGGATGAGAAGGAATCTGGGAACTTGAGAGGCAAACTGCTGGGGGTTTGGAACCACTATACCCTTAAGGGAGTACAGAAAGAAGGGAAAATTATAGCCGGGGAGAGGTATCAAAGTAGCAAATTTAGGAATATATTAGAAGTAATTTACGAAGATAAAAATTTGAAACAGATTTTGGAAAATCCATATAAATGGGATATGTTTCAGTGATCCTTTCAGATTAGCACATATAGACCTGCCTCATTTAAAGAAAAAACAACCTTACTGTATTCACACTATGTATTTTAAAAACTCAGTTCCCAATGGATGTACATTCCCTCCCTCCCCATATTTTGTTGATTTTATAATCGTGAAAAGATTAGGCCTTTCTGCAGTCATATATGCATATTGAAGAGAGAGTCTTAGAAAGGAAAAATATAGTCTCTCAATGAGCAAAAAAGATCTGCTAATGTCAGTTGTTAAGTGATAATTTTATTACAATAATGATTACAGAGAAGGAAGATGTACAAGGCTGCTGAGTAAAAGAGGGTCAATGGATTCTCTGTGTTTTGTGTTTATACATTTGTACTCTTGTATGGCGCCTCATTGCAGTGCCTTATCTAGGAGGATTACTAATACGACAACACTCTTGATTTATTGATGCTCAATTAGGTTAAACAGTTTGATTCATTTCAATTGGATAAAAAAACTCTTGTTGAATCTGAATTCTTGCTTTGCAATGAACACAAACTCACACTCATTATTACTTATGATGCTTTTCTTTATGGATGAAGTGCTTCTCAGCCAAGTGGTGGGGGTCACCCAGCTGATGGCCGTAAGGAAAGGCAAACACTGTCAGTAGAATAACATCCTTAGCCAAGTGTTTACGTTGGATACATATACAATACAGAACTGTTCTTAACTAATGATACAAAGCTGGCCTCCCCAAGTCTCTCCTTTAGTATTATTCCTTGCCACCCATGTGTTGAACTAGATTTTCTCAGGACCTAAGCCCCACCCTAGAAGTAAGTTCTGCTTCTTTGCAAGCTGGATTTATTCTTTCTGGCTTCCAAGTGAACATCATACATCAAATAACTGTGAGTTAGCTATAAATACAATTGTGATGTGACCATTAATGCAGTTTCCAGAGGTGATTAATTTATGTACAGAGACTATCTTAAACAGTGAAATGATCTGGATTATTTGATATTTTCAAATGTTGTCCTTTATAGTCTTTTGTTTATACTTTCTTTCTGAATCTATCAGTTCATTCTATTCTCAATAAAGTTTTTTTTTTCCCTCTGAAGGCAGGGAGAACATCTAAACCTTCCTACTGCGAATTTTTTTTCTTTCTTCCTCTTGCTCCAACTTCCCTTGTTTTAGATTTTCTCCAATCTATAGTGTAGAATTTTTCCCTCAGTTTCCTGAAATCATGTTTTCCTGGCATTGTTCTGACCAGATATCCCCCTGATACATGCAACACCATGCTGAAATACCTGGCCAATCGCTGGGACAGGGGAACAAGGCAGTGGTATGTCAGGAGTGAGGTGAAGCCAGATAGATCAGACAAAAGCCGGCACAGCCCAGAACATGACTCTAGGGGCAGAGAAAGGCCATAAGAAAGAGTCAGTACTGAGGTGATCCTAAGAGACAAGGTGGTAAAGCAGCTTAACAAAGGCCAAAGCCCACAGGCAGAGGAGGAGCAGTATTTGCAGGAACACTGAGAGACTAAGTCAGTATGACACAGGCAGCAGGAACTCCCTACTCGTGACCAAGTAGCATGCCCCTCGGTATGGGTGTCTGCCTCTGTGTTTCCATACCTGTCCAGGGGGTCACCTTCTATCTGATAAAGAAGCTAATAATGTGTGTTCAGTCCTTTCCTTGTCCCACTGAAGTGCATGATCTTATTTCTCCTGAGAACAACATTATAATATAGGTACTATCATCATTCCCATTTTAAAGATGGAAAACTTGAGGCTTAGGGAGGTTGCCCAGTGCCACACTGAAACGGCTGTGCCAAGATTTACACCCAGGTCATCTGCATCTACGCTCTGAACTCTTCCTTTGCTGCTGCTGGTCTGTCCTTCCCAGGCCTCTTCTGGTTTCTCAGGTTGCTGTTCTTTTCCCTCAGCCACCAGTCTCTTTAGTTTCCAATCAGATATCCCTTGTCTCTATACCCAGAGCTCTGAGCCAGCCTGTCCCCCTCCTTCCCCCAGTCCCAGCTCACTTAACCCCAGCCTGGGTCAGAGCCCCAGGCCCCTTGCTTTCCTGGCAGGAGAATAAAGACAGCTGGCAGTGAGGAAACTCTGTGAAGGAGAGTATGTGCAGTCGTGGTTATGGCTTTGCTGTCTGAGAACTCCCTGTGTCAGGGAACTGCATTGGCTTCCCACACTTGCTACATGGACAGATGTTTTCAATTATTATCACTGACAAGCCTCCAGGCCAGGTTCCTTTCTGATTGGCTGTCACTGGACTCAGAGGGGAATAAAGGAAACTGAGGCTAGGACACAAAACACCTCAGTCATCACTTTAATCATGTTTCTCCAAAGCAACGGGTTGAGTTGGACAGTTCACCCGGAATTGGAATCCTTTTGTAAACACAGACTCAATTTCCTTTTAAACCTTTCTTTCATTCTGGTTTCAATTTTTCTGACCATAGCTCTTCTGACATTATAAGACAGTGAGACATTTGTCATTTCTTTACCAATCTTTCTTTTTGTTGTTCTTCCAGAGTTTTGGGTACAACCAGAATATAGTGGCAGTTATGATTTGGAGAAATTTAACTTAATATTATTAGTCTTCTAGACATGGCAGTGCATAGTCTTCTGCAAAAATGACCTATGGTCTATTGTCTATACCAGGTCTATTGTCTACCGTCCTAGCTAATGATTAGATCTACCATAATTACCCTGATTTCCTGTCTTTTCTACTGCTGGTGTGTCCTAAGGAGATCCAATGACCAACTGATCCCATGGGAAATCTGACCAAGCATTGGCATGGTCAATAACAGCAAAGAATGTGGATGTGGCTCTCAAAAGTGTCCCGCTAACCCTCTCCTCTTTGTAACCTCTTCTTCAATGGGATCAGTTATATTTCATACCACTTAGCTTGTAACTGCCCATTGTTTATTCCTTCCCTCCTGCTTCCATAAATTAGAAGGGAAAATCAGATCATCAGGTGGATTAAAGCTTTCTAAGTTCATTTTTTGTTCCCATTCTTCATGCCATATATCTGGTTAGAAAAAAATGTACTCAAGATCCCCCAGTGTTTCTGCATATTAGTTTTATGTTCTTTTGATGTCTTGAAATTCGGTTGTGTGTGGTCCATCTTGCTCTGGTCTCCAAGCTGCCTTGTCTCTGTCGCCATTTTAAAACAATAGCAGCAGACGTGAAAGTTACCCAATGTATTTGGTAAAAGAGATAAAATTCATAGCCATGATTCCTGAAGGCCTAAGTCTCCATTTTAATTTCTGAAAAATGTCTCTTTGACTTTCAAACTAAACTCTTTATTTTAAGCCCCAAGATAAAATATTATAGGATGTTAATTCATCCTTTTCAAAAAAGGCACATGAGGGTTAAAACATATGCTTCCTTCTTCACTCAGAAAAAAATTCATTCCAACCTTTTTGGGGGGATCACATATAGCTCTAAAACAGCTGAAGCTAAAAACATCAAAGTTGGCATGACTTCAGTTATCACTGAATCAGGAAGATCAAGCCAAGTTTTTGAAGAAAATGGTTGAGCATTTTAAAAATAAAAGGAGTAAAAATGTTCTCTCTGAGCATGCTCAGTGGGAGATTTTAAAATATTTTCTTTAGGTCAGCTTTATTTTGCTCATTTCTTTGGAAATATTTCAACAAGAGCTATCTAATTAGTCCTTATTAATATTGTTCACTAATGCTCCAGCCGAGGCCCAAGTGCCTGTCACCTGCCAAGGTGATGTTTTCCCCGTGTCTGCCAAGGCACCATTACTGGTCAATGCTGGTGAGTTGCTTTGGTCCTTTTATATTTTTGTCTTTGTGTGGTTCAGTGATTTTGGGTGGGCCATGTATGGGGGAGGGAGATGAGTGACAGGATGTTGAAGTAGTTTCACCACAATATAGTACACTGAATATAGCTGCTAAATCCTTGCCTGGGTTTTTTTGTTTTTGTTTTTTTTTTCCCCAGTTAACCACAACTTCAATATTTCTGACAAAAAAAATGGATAGGATGGTTTTAGTATTTAAGCAACAAAAGGTAGTTTAAGTCAATGCTCAAACACATAAATAATAAACTCAAACTGGAAGCTGAGTAGATCCTGTGTTTATCATTTCCTGAAAGACTCTCACTGTCTTTTAAGGCACTAAATAGTTCTGTGCTCCTGACAGTTTGGGGGCCCACGTTTATTTTGCAATAAGACAGTCCCCTGCAATAAGACTGCCCCTGCTTTACCTGGGACTAGATCAACTGACAGACCTGGCAGATCGTTGACACTGCACTTGTTGTTAGCACTACCTGGCACTGTTTCGACGTAAATTTCTCAAATGGTATAAACAGCTTGGTGAGAATATTGCTTCTTATTGCAGAGCTCTTTTGCTAGTTTCTACACTGCAATTTCAGGAATTTCTTTCCTGGAGTTCTCAGTGAAATTCTCCAGTAGCAGTTTTCAACTGAGGAAATATTTTGCATGTATAATGGCTCAAGGGAATTGCCTCACTGGTGAGATTACATTTCCACCTGTCACAGAAAGTCAAGAGGTAGATTCTGACGTGTCTGTTGTTCCTTGTACGCAGTAGCCAGGGTCTGCACATACAGGGATAGCCCAGCAGATGATTTGCAGATCAGTTTAGATATATCAATCTGTACCTAGGCTAATAAGAGATATAATTATGATCAACTTACAGATTCTACTTATACTACAGAAAAATGTTATTTGAATAGCTGACAGCAAAATTCCTCTTAGGGGAGGAAATCATCTTTTTTTCTTTCTTGCTTAGCAAAACATTCTGATGAACCATTTTCCTTGTGGAAAGATAATCCTTCAAACATAGCCAGAAAAAGAGAGAACTAGATTCTCCGTATGAAGCACAAAAATGGACTTATGAGGGTTGTGTGCAAAAAAAAAACAGAGAGAGAGAGATTATGAAAGTGGAGTGTTGGGGCAGAATGACGTGGTGAGAAGTTGAAAAGACAGTCTATGAAAATTCCTCAGTCGGAGGTGTGGGGAGAATGATCAAGTTGCATTTTTGTAACAGGGATGTCTATTATTTAAGTTTACATTTTAAATTATCTGCTAGGCTGAGTGTGATGTGATCTTTCCATCCCTTGTGAATCTTCAGTAAAAGTCTACCAAATGCTAGGGCCTGCAGTGAGCTTTTGGAAAGCAAGGAAAAGGAGTTGTCAAGATAAGGAACCTTGGCCAGTCGTAAGGCATGAGAGAGTTTCGGGTTCAGCAGTAGCAGGAAACCAGACCAGCAATGCCTAGATGAAATGTAAACCCTTCCTGATAACCTGAGAAACACTGGATTACTAATTTTATAAGAGTTGGAGGTTTGAACAAATTTTATTTTGATTTTAAGAGGAGTAATGACACAAACTGACAAAAGATATGTCTCAAGGATTCTCTGTGCTGGTTCTTGCCTGACTCAGACAAACCCCAGTTTCTTCTAAAGAACTCTATGGATCCTGTCAGATCGTTGATTCCAGGGCTGAGCTGTTTGTGGCCGGTTTTCCCAAATGGCCCTTCTGCTTGTGGTTCTGATTCTTGGTCCTGGCCTTTCATTTCCCCATGAGGACCAGAATCTAGCTCCGAACCCCAGCTGTGATTTTGGGGCACTTGACTCTCTCATGTAATTTTTGCCACTGCCTTCTCCTAGGGCTGTTGTCTTTTTCTTCCCTCCTAAGTGTACTTCATCTGCTACCATTGCCTGTCCCCAACCACAGGTCAATGAGCCTTCCAAGATAGCATCTGCATGCAAGTGGGCTCTCTTAGCCTCATCGTGTGGGACAATGTTCTCTGCTTAAAAGCCATCAATGGCTTTCTGTTGTCCATAAGGTAAAATCTCAACTCCTTAATAGCACACACCACTCCTTTGATAACCTGGTTCCAGTCTCTATTTCTAGTGATCTTCATTCAAAATTCTCCATGATCATTCCCCAGAATATTCCTTTTTCTCCCAATGAGTAGACCTGGCCATGTTTTCATTATGGCTGTTTGGACAAGGATTGGAGATTTGAACCAAGGAATAGGACCAACCAGAGTGCCTTTCTTGGCACTTAAACTTCATATTAAGGATGTTTCAGTCTATACAGTCACTGTTGAATGTAAGTTCTTTACAAAGCGGAGCATGTGATTTGCCTTATGTAACTCATTCAATTAATGGATTAAGAAAAAATAAATAAAAACAAAGTAAAAACGATGCTTTTGCTCACAAATCTTTTTCTTGCCAAAAGTAATTATTAAACTTTAAATTGCTATTTACATTGAAATATCTGACATTATAGTGACTACAAAGAACCTATTTTGCATAAATAGTGATATCAGTCAATTTCCATGATGTTCAAACAGAGGTCCAGAAGTTGTTTAAGTCTAAGGAATTGATCTGGCTCAAGTTACCTTCATTTAAACCAGTGAACTATTCTATGCAATGTTGGTATCTGCTGAGGAGGCCAGTGATTACTTGGGTAAAATCCAAATCTAACACACAGGTGAGGATTAAAATGTGCCTTTATTATTTAGAACTCTAAATTACACTGCAGACCACTAGGAAAGGCATATCCCTTCTGGATTTGACCAATTCTACATGATAGCTTATTTTCTACTTCGATCATAAAATTTTAACTTCCTGAGGCACAGATAGAGCTATTTCTAATACGCTTCTCAGCAGAAGTACCTCCTTACAATTAAGAACTTCATTAGATTTCAGCTGCTAATGACTATTACCTAAAACTGAACACAGCATCACTAATCCCCCACCAACCCCCAAGTTAAAAATATATACACGCTGCCCATGCTTCCCACTTTTGTGGCACTCTGATTCTGAGGATTGCAATGCAGTAAACAAATAGGCTTTGAAAATTTTAGTGAGCTCACCATGAAGGATGGAAAGAGTGGTCCCTTATTTTCATACATCTGGCTAATAATAAAGCCAGGTGTTATTAAACAAATATGTTCTAACCTTCTTTTAGGTTCTACCCAATGATAGTGTCATTTTAATGTGTGAGAGTAGTTCTATCGTTTCCTTCTTAGATATGACTATATGACCTATTATTCAAGACTGGCAGAAGAAATGGGCTTAAGGCAGTACCAAGTATTCATCTTCATATTCTACTATTTTCTATTCACATTGCTTTTCCTGCCCAATACATTATTATGACTATAAAATATGAAAACTGATTCTAGAAGTCATGTGTAAAATTCTGGTTATAAAGTTTTGAGGATATCAGTTATGGAGGATGTTTTTAAAAATATAAGTAAATATGTCAAGTGTGAGACAAAGTTTCAAGAACCGGGCGCATTCAGGTAGATGGAGAGAATGCAAGGACTGCTGTAGTACAGTACAAGCTCTATTGGCTGACTTCCACTCAAGCAGCCCTCCATTTCCTCTGTCAAATATACTGACCAATGCCCACAGCACGTTCAATGTTCCCAGCTAGTTAATGACTCTCAACCATGCACATCTGTTCCCACTAGAGGGAAGTCCCAGGAGAGAGTCCCAAACAAGTTTATGCCAGTTGTACTTATTATTGTAATTATGTAATTTAATTAAGTATTATGTAAACTGATGAAATATGAGAGCAAAAAGGAAGATAGTTGCTTTGGGAACACTTTCTTTGGAGAGAAAATAAATTCTATTATATCTAAAATTACTATCCCCCCGAGGATGGGGATAGGTTCGGGTAAACTCTTAAGGCCTTTTCCAAATCTATCATAAATAGCTATTGCTTGGGTTTTAAAGTATTGCTTTCCTTTAGATCTAGTCCTTCAGTCTATTTCACATGACAATAGCTGCCGGCTATCATTTCCTGAGCACTTGCTATGTGCCAGGCACTGTGTAAAGCAATTTGCTTGTATTATATCATTTGATATACACAGTAATAATTATAATTTTTTGAAAAATTATGTTATGTGCTTGGCTCATTATGCTGAGCACATTATATATATTATCCATTTACTCTTGTGTGTCTATTTTTAGATATGGAAATCTAAGCTCAGAAGGAATGAGACCTTTGTCACAACAAATAAGTAAAAGAGCTGGTATAGGAACACGGATCTATTTAATTCCAAAGCCTTATCTGTTACCACACCACCCTGCTTCCACATATGGGTTCTTCAGGGACCTGACTGCCTTGTTTTTGTAGCCCAGTGCCTAGTTTAGTGCCTGTCTCACCATCAGTGCTCATTAGCCTTACGTGATGAAGGAACACACAGATAGATGGGTATTACTTTGATATTCTTGACACGCCTTAATGTCGATTTGGTAGAAAATGAGAATGAGAGATAGGCAGACTTTCCTAGTTATAGACACCAGTGCTCCTTAACGTGAATTAGCCTTCAGTTACTTCTATAATTAATTAATACTGTTATTATGATCAGAGATAGGATAGTTTTGTTGGAAAAAAAAGATTGTAGTTGTAATTTACTATTGTGGACAAATGGATTTTTTAATTTGCCTTCTAGTTGTTGTTCTTCTTTTTAGTAAGACCATATTTGAGGGAAACTGCCTCTTTCCCACTCTCAGTCTCTGTGGTTTGCATAGCGTTGACCCAGGGGTGGGCCTGCGTCTCCAGCCTGACTACTAAGAGCCACACGGTCCCCTGCCATAGAGAATGGGTAAGGAACAAACAAGAAATAAACAAGGGACCCAAGCCAGGCCAAGGTGAATAATTGAGAATTTGCTGTTCCTATAGCAAAAGAGAAGCTTCCTTGTCCCTGAGGATGCTAAGCAGATGGGATACAATTCTGGTGCTGCCATCTTGCTACCAAAAAGAAAGGCTTTTAAGTCAAACCAAAGCTAACCCAGCGATGAGCACAAGTTAGAGATGGAAAGAGGCAAATTCCTAGCAATATCTTTTGGCAAGTGGATCTAGCCATGCCCAAAGTCACATCTGATCACAGAATTTTCGGTTATATAATCCAATAAATTCTCTTTTCTTGCCTAAACAGTTTGAGTTGGGCTTTTGTCACTTGCACCAAACTTAGCATTTCTTAAGGACCTATAGAAGCCTAAGATATGCTTTCATATAGCACATACTGGGATCAAATGGATTGATCCAGAGATCATAGCTTGTAAATATTCAGGGGAGAAAAAGAAATTACAGCTAAAACAAAGCAAAGCAAATCAAAATTATACATGAAGCTGAATCAAATATCTGCCTCTAATATCTTAGTTCTAGCAGGTGTTTTAACTTTGGTGCTTAGTAATACTATTTTGCTCTTTAATTTACAGTATGATTCACTAATCTGTTAAATAAAATGCCTTGATTAAGAGAGAGGATACATCTTTGACTCAAGCAGTACAGAAGAAATCCATGTAACGAAAACATTTGTACTCCTGCAATATTCTTAAATAAAATTAAAAAGAGAGAGTAGACATAACATTTCAGGATCTGCATTTCTTAGGAGTCTTCAGATAAAGTCAGAATATTCAGGAGGAATACCCCCTACGATGTTTAAAATGAAATCTTTAATTTAAGACTTCTTCAAGGAATATTTTCTTCCTACTCACTTGAAAAACACACACTCATGTACACACATCCACACAGAAACAGAAATCCATTCAGGTACAATCTTACTTGCAATCAAGAACTGCTAAAATAGGACCTTTATCATCAGCACAGCACATCCCAAAATGTCTTTGTAAAATAAATCAAATTATATGAGTTAATTGATTCCAGGCAACATCAGCAACTGCAGGTGGAGACTGAATAACAGGATGTTTATTAATGAAGCACTATTAATCAAAATTGACAATACGAATTCCTGTTTGTTGGATTTGAAAGCTACCTGCAGTGGTTATAGATACATTTGTTGAAATTTTAAACACGGTTTTGAAAAAGAAAAAAAAAAGAGGATATAGGAACACAGGGGATTTTTTAGCTGTGGATTTTGGACTACTGATATTTAAACAGTGAAAAGATATTCCTAAATGCAATTTGACAAGCAATGCCAAAGATGCCAGTGGTAATTAATTAGCACTTAATTGAGACCACAGACCAACAGGACACAGAAATCGGTCCTCAGTGCCATTTCCCCCTTAGGCTTCCTCTCACAAGGGTCAGGAGTGTGGCTGCAAGCTGAAGATCAGTAAGTAAATGGGGAGAACACATTGACACTGGACATTTCATGATGGATCTCCTTCAGCCTTTGCTGCTGCCCCTGGCTATCTCCGATCAGAAAAGGACTGTGATAGTTTGAAGGGGAACTTAGCGTTCATGCACATCTAAACCAAGGTAGGCCCTGCCCTCGCCTCCTAGCCTAGTTAGACTGGATAACTTCATGAAAAGATCAAGATCAAATATTAACATGAATGAGGGTAGACCAACATAAGAAAGCAAATTAAATTTAGAATGAATATTTATTTGAATTTGCTGGCTTTGTTAGGTTATATTTATATTTTTGTAAAAATAAATTTAGATAAGAGAGACATTTCTAAAAACAAATCTTTTGTAGAAATAATTTTTTGATAAAAGATTTAGATAATAAAATTTCTTAAAAATATTTTTAAAGAAAATATATCATAGATATTATAGTTTTGACTTAAAGATAGTAAAGACTTTCAGAAATTCAATCTTAGATATTGTACATATTCCCTCAAGTCCTCCCCAAGACAGACACCTCGTACCTTATTAGGTTAGGGTCAATACCCTTTAGCAGAGAGGAAAATTCTTGCTTTATAATCCCATAGACTAAGCAAATGAAGAAATGGGAATGAATTCTTTTCATCTCTGAATGCATTTATAGACAGCTTTTGACCGAAAATTTATGGTAGCTCGTCTTGTAACACATGAGTTAGGGAACAGGTTTGTTAAACTTGCCAACTTGTATTTTCTGAAAAATGAAGTTGGGGCAGTGTTTATCTTTCTAGGTTAGAGTTGAAATCAATACTCGAAGGCACAGCTCATTGATGTAACCGGGAATTGAAGTCTGGATTCTTGAGTACCAAACCTTCGATCCACACTGCTTATGTTACTTTTGAAGGGCCTTCACTCTCTGAAATGGGCTCGGATCGAGTACAAATGTTACACGTACATCTGGAAAAAGGCTCTTCAGGGATCTGCTTTATTTGGTCACACACATGCCTGCAGTTTAAACAAATCAGATACCCATCCTTTTCAGTATTCCTAGAAAGGGCTTGACTCGAATTCTTTACAGGTCCTCAAGAACTCGTCCTAGACAATGCTGTTTATTGACGGACAGAGGGTAAAATGACAATTTGATAAGAAATACTCTGTCCCTTTTCCTAACTGACATCCTGCCCATGGTGCCTTCATTGAACTAAATTTATTCCTATGAACTGAGAATTGCCTCAACGTCACGGCTCCTTTACCACAACCAGAGAGATCCCTGACAAAGGCTCTCTTTATCGAAGTCCAGATAGTCGTGTGACATCACCAGAGCAGATCGGTGGCTCCCATTAGAAACCTCTCCATTAGAAAACACGATCAGGCGTTGGTGATGGCAACAGAGAGAAATGCCATCTGCTGAGCTCAGAATCCAAAACAAAGGCGGGAGGGGGCTGCTTCTCTTTATTGTCTTGATGTTAATTTACCAAGAAACTTCAAGGAAACCATATCTTTCAGTCTTAGTCAACCTTCATCTCTGTTTTTTAAAATATCAGTTTGCAAATCTTATGGTATTTAAGATAAAATCATTTTCAAACTAGGAGACATGTATACTGTTTAGTGAGTTTTTTGGTTTTTTTTTCATTCGTGAAAATCTCACATCTTTTCCATTGGCCTTTAAACTCTTCTGCTTTTGATACTGACAACCTGTATCATTTAAATACCTCCTGGAACTCCACACATTTCAGATATTCCCTAAAACATAACTTCACAATCATAGTTCTATGCTTGGCTAAAATTATGTGTGAAGCTGGGAGCCACCTTCTTCTACCCTTTCAGTAAACATTTCTGAACTTATTCTGTAAAGCTGAGCACAAATTTCATTTTGTTAATTTATTTTATTATGTATTAACTAGATTTATACTTCCACCTTATGCAATGAAAGAATATACTAAATTTTAAAAATGCATTCAATATAAAAAAAGCTAAAATACATGTAAAATGAGCAAGGTAAAGGGAAAATAAGGGCAAGGATAGTATTTAAAATGCAAGCTACAAAGTTCCAAATGCTTGCTAGAGGTGGGCCAAATTTGACACGAGGCTTGCTTCATTCCCCGTGAGTCCTATTATTTCCAGGTAGGTGTCTAGTGGTTGGCTTTTCTGTCAACTTCTGAGAACATTTCTGCTTTCCTTGTGCTCTGTATCTGACCACATCTGTCCAGAGGTACCAAGATTCAGACTTGCTTATTTATCCTTTTGCAAGTCAAATTGGTGCTAGGATCAGGTTCCACATAATTCATTCACTCATTCATCTATCAGATCCACAAATATTTAGCAATTTTTATGTGCAAGTTACTCTGAGAAGCGAGAGAATTTTGCATAGAAGTTGGCTATAAGGGCTTTGGACTCAGACAGACTTGCGTTTCTAATACTGGCACCATCAATTTTTAGTGGGATGATCTAGGAAAATAACATGTTCTCTCTGGATGCTAGATTTTGGTTCATAAATGGGAAGATAACAAGGACTTTACATGGTTTTTGAATTGAGAGCATGTATTTTAAAATACCCAGTGAAGTACAGGACACAGGGCTAGTGCTCAGTAAATTGTGTGTATTCATACTAGGCATTCTGCAAGAATCAACGAAGAGTAAGAATAGCCTTTACCCTGCATTCATTGTGCTGTATGTGTCAAGTTCCCCTATTCGGTTATTTGTAAGAAAAGCTATGAGTTCAGAGTCGGGAAAGATCTCTGCAGATAGGAGCAGATCTCTGATGGGCAGACCTTAAAAGAGCCAGACATCGAGCCAGATCCTTGGAAGAAGTGGTAGAAACTGGGATAGGAAGAGAGCATAGAGAGGAATCTGGATTGGAGGGGAAAAGAGTAGAAAAAGTCTGAGAGATGGGGATACATGAGGCACGACTGGAGTTGATGAGAAACTCATTCATTCGGTGGAGAGGAGCATTCATGTATGAAAGTAATGGTCAGAGAGCACCAGGGAGAGCTGAGACAATGAAGAAGTGCTGACAATTTTATAGAAAGGGGACCTATGTGATGAAATTACTCCTTTTGCAAACCAAAAATCTAATAACTTTAACTGGACTTAATGATCTAGAATAACTAGTCAGTTGGAGCTTAAGTGCCTTCAAGGTTGTTTATTTCCATTTTCTTTCCACAACTAAAGTGAACTTGGCTGATAGGACCTCCAGGGTGGCTAGATGACTTGGGAAAGTCCCACATTTGCTCATCTTTGAAATGAGAGGATTGGACACGTTCCTTTTCAGTGCTGACACTTCTAAAACCAATAAACCATTTCCCTCTTGAAAATGAGAATAAAAGTCAGCTATTGCTCGCTGTTGCTGCTCCACCTCTACTCGCCTTTTGGATGTCTCTGGTTAAACTCCCAGATGTCTGCAAGAAATTCTCTGCACACTGAACCATTAAAATAATAATAAAAAAAAAAGAGTCTTTCTTCTTTTTTTTAAAAAAAGGAGTAGCCTGGGTGTTGATTGGACTGAAATTCCACAGAACTAAAAACAAAACCAACCCCTTCCTACACCCCTCAAAAACCAAAAACCTTCCATATGCATCTGGAAGCCACTTTACTACTTCCTGATTTTAAACTCAACAGTTACATTCTTAAAGAGACATGCACTTTGGAATATAAATGGGTGAAATCTAAATACAAAATATAATGAAGCAGCTTGAGCCAAGTCATACAATGTGAATTTTTTTTTTTTTTTTTAATTTAGGGCAGTCAGGCGCTTTTGACTTTTGAATTTTATTTCTAGCTTAGCTGCTGTTATTTGGTGGGTTTTCAGATGAGGTCAGCAACCTCATCTTAGTGGCTTGGTTCACTCATTTTCGGAAGACATCCCTTATTCTCCTCTTCTTCGTACCATACTTCTGCTGAGAGGCTCAGGATATGTAAGCCTCGAAATAGTCCAATACAGAATAGCATATAGTCTTTCTGGATTGCCAGTGTGAGACGGTGAAAGACAAAGCTATATTGCATACTTTTCCCTAAGCATGGGAAATACCCTTTTGTAATTCACCCTCTGTACACACTGAGAGGAACATATGGTTGTGGTGGCGTTTTTAAGCTTGCAGCCTGGGGACAACACAGAAGATGGAGAGTGGTGGCTAGCTCCAAGCACAGGTGACCAAAGAAATATCCTGCTCACTTTGACTGCATTGTGGTGTCAGCTTTTATTTTGGGAGTTTCTGCTTTAGTATATTCCCAATCATGTTACTAACAATACCCTTTTATACCTTTGAAGTAGCTCTGTATACCTCGTGGTTGTTACCTTCTTTGAAGGCTTCCATTAGAACGCTCCAAGTAATCTAACTTTCCTCTCCCTCTCTGACCCCCTCAACTCCTCTGTTCTCAAGTCCAATTTCTGATCTCTGTTTTTACCTTCAGTGTACCTCTGTGATCCCACCTTCTGTTCTAGAACACTTACCCGTTTATGATTTCTCCCTTGCATCATTCCAAACATTCAAAAACTTATTGTTCTTCCAGAAAACCTTCCCTGGCTAAATTCAAGACTAGTCAAGATAACTTTCGACATATACTTTCTAGAAATGCATTCAGTCACTTTGATTTAAAGCAGTTTAAATTATTATTTCATCAGGTTTTTAATTTGCATCTGGAATATCTCTGCTTTGTTGTGATCTGTCTTAGCTTATAAATTCGTTGGGAGAGCAGGATGTGTCAAATTCATTTTGAGACTGCCTTGTAGAATACTGTGAAAATTTGTTGTTCAATCATCTCCCAAACATGTATTGCACACCAACTATGTGCCAGGCACTGGACCAGGTTCCAACATTACAGGGATGGACTATATATTCTCTACCGTGGAAGTCATCAAAAGCAGTAGTTGTTGTAGTTGTTTCAATAGAAGTAGGCATAATATACAATGATGATAAAAACTTGGAAAAGAAAAATGAAGTGGACCAGGCAACAGTTGTGTTGGAAAATGTGGGTGGCCCAGGGAAAGTTTCTGTAAGGCCTTTCAACTTGATGAAAGACTGTATTAAACCGAGTGTCAAGCAGATTTGACCCAGGAAATAATGACCAGTGAACAATAAGCAGAGGATGATTGATTTCTACTTCCTGCATTGCTTAATAGTCCTTTTAAAAGTGTTGTTGTAGATGCTCTTGATTAAGGAAATGCATTTCCATTTTCTGACTTTTAGGGTCTGAAACTGTGTTTGCTTTCTTGCTTTTTTCTTGGTTTGGTCCTTGGTTTATCCAAACAACACTAACAAATGGCTCTTTCTAAATTTCTTCAAGTATCTAAGTAGCAGGGTAAGTTGTCTTTTCCCATTTTTTTTTTTTCTTGAGACGCGTGTACATGCAAACATCCACCTTCAGACTTTTTCCTGGCACATCAAGGGGGAAACTTGAGAGTCGGCTTGAGTCTGCGTAACAGAGACCATAGCTCTGTGGCTTTCACTGCACTTCCCAGTGCTGAGTAGACTGCTGGGATTCCACAAATAAATAATAAAAATAATAATGATTTTTAAAGCATTTGGAAATGCTGAGTTGAAAGGTGTGGTGTAAGTGCAATGTTTTACTGTGAAAGTGGCATCTCTCGCATTATCTGCTCCTAATGGAGGGCAGCAGTAATGGAGCGGGAGGCACTTATGCCTCTAGACCGGTCCCTGAAGGCGGGGTGGGGCTCGGGCGGGCGCTGTGGTTGCACTTACTGTACGAGAGAACTGCTTCCTTCCAGTCTAGCAAGAAGGTATGAGAACAGTCATGCTGCTGCTTGCTCCCCTCACCCTTAGAAAGTTACCATTGTTTCTTACTGATGAAGGATGGGACTGAAAAGCATACTGGAAAAATATCATGGACTTAAAATTAATTTAGGTTTTAGTTTGGGGCTCAAATAAATAACACACTTGGCACGGGGCATGTCAGTAGCTTGGACATGAATATACCCTTGATCTGTGGTGTGGCCTAAATTATCTCAAACCCTCCTCCCTAACTAACTCCCTAACTAACTCCCTAATGAAGCCCTAACTCCCACTAACTCACAATGTGACTGCATTTGGAGACAGACCCTTTAAAGAGGTTATTAAGTTAAAATAAGGCCATTAGGATGGGCTCCAATCCACCCAGACTGGTGTCCTTACAAGAAGAGGAAATTTAGGCACACGGAGACACTAGGGACACAAAAGCACAGAAGAAACACTATGTGAGGACAAAGCAGCACGGAGGTGGCTATCTCCAAGCCAAGGAGAGAGGCCTCAGAAGAAACCAAAACTGCTGACACCTTGATCTTGGATTTCTAGCTTCCAGAATTGTGGAAAAATAAATTTCTGTTGTTTAAGCTACACAGTCTCTGGTATTGTGTTATGGCAGCCCTAGCAAACTAATACACTTTGGGATTATCCAGACTTCAGATTCACATCGAACCCTATAGTATAAATATAGAAAAAGATAAATATTTTTTATTCAGTATAGTCTGAATGCTTTCTCAACTAAGTCCATAACTTTAATTATAAAATGAACATAACCTGCATCAAATTATGAATATGTTAACATACTGAATGGGGACAAGAAAAATAAGCCCCAGATTTAGGCTACACAGGCACATGAAGGTAGAGTAAAAAAATCTGGTTTCCTTGACCACATTGTCATAATATGCATATATAACAGTTTATTGAATCCAGGCTGTGTAGACAACCAGAAGAACTCTGGCTCCATACTGTCACAATGCATGCCCACAACAAAGACTCACAGAGAACAGTCCCCTTTCATTCGATCTCTCTGAGTATTACCAACATGAGAGCTGAAAACCTTACCTCTGTCTGAAGTGTATCTATATATCCATGCATAAGTTATTAACTGGGCTCCCTGGGCTCTGCTGCTGAAAATATTAATATATTCAAATCTCCTAGCTACTGCAAAAAAACAGTACATCAGATAAATGCATTAATATTTTTCTTAGACAAAAGGATCTGGTATTATTTTTTAAAGTTTCTTTCTTGTTTCTTGGACTCCTGCTGAAACACAGGTGATATACAGCCTAATAAGCTGAAGTGGCCAGCAGGTACCAAAGTGTGAGACTGACTGTATCTATGAAACCCTGCTTATTGCACTAGAAATATGACACTGTCAGGTGAATTATGGGCTATCTCTTTTGGACACAAGTACAGCCTCAGTGGAACTGAGAGGCAAAGCTTTGCTGACAACCAGCTAGCCACGTGGAAAGGCTGGAGAAGTTAAGGCAGGGATGAGGGGGTAACCCCCAGAGACTTGGCCCTTCCAATCGCCACACTGCATTTTTGGATCTCAAGTTGAGATACGTATAATGACCAGCCTCTGAGCTATCCAGCTTTGCCTTTTTGCTATTGCCTGTACTTTAGGCCTTTTATCAATGACAACAAACAAAGTAGGTGGTCTTCTACCTTTTTCGAGCTGCAGAAAAAAAAAATAGTGACATAATTTTTCACAGCCTGAAATAATTGTGGAAGTACGGATACTGGTTAGGCTCACTATGAATTATTAGTGGAAAAGTGGGTCTCAGAAGTACGTTACATGTGAAATATTTTTCGTCACTTGAACATGTGCCGTCCAGAGCTGGCCCTGTTCTAGCCGTCACAGGGAACAAACATTTCACATTCACAGATGCTCCCAATTTGGTGCGGTTTGGAGTGTAATTTAGATCAAACGTCTCCATGTAAATGAGTCAGGGTTTCTTAATTAGGTGCCTCTAAAGCAAAACCTTGGACCACATCAGTAGGTGTGGGTGTGGTACCCACAATACTGGAATCTTTCCTATAGACCAGGCTCTTAGTATCATTCGAATAGAGCTTTTTTTTTTTTTTTTTGGTTGTTTTTTTCAGGCAGAGTAATAAATCTGCAGATGGCATAGACAGAAAGACGCTACTTCAGAAGAGCTGTCTAAAAACACTGCCTCTTTGGCAAATGCCTTAAAGTAGGTCATTCTGCTGTGATTTAGCTTTTTCTTTAGAATTGATTGCCAGCTTTTTGTTCCCATTACAAGTAGGGTGCATTCCAGTCCACAGACTTGTTCTTAATTTTTCCAACTGGTGTTTGTTTACTAGGATTTGCAGATCTTCATACGAAAATGGCCAATACCCTGTCACAGTGCTAATCAGGCACTTGACCACAAAGTGAAATGGATCCCAGTGATAATCTGGAGATGCTGAAATATTAAATGCCTTAAACACCCAGTCTTCCCACAGCAAAACTGCATTGATTTATATGAGTAGGTTTGTTGAAATAATTGTCCCATCTTTTATACATGTGCAAAGAAGAGGTGACAGGATGTAAATGGAAAACTTTTACAAGCCATATAGCCGTTTGTATAGATATTCAGGTTATCTGCTTTTATTCTTGTCATTGTTTGTGTTTTTTATAGGGGGAAAAATCACTGGGTCCCATTTCCCTATCGAGGCTTCGGGATTTACATGCAGAACCCCCTCCAGCATTAATGAGTTACCTGCATAAATTCCCTGGCAATCGATGGGCACATAGACCTTGTTTTGTTATATTAATTATTCTTCACGGAACCTTGACACTGACATTAAATGAGGCCTTAAAAAATCTTGATGAAGGTCTTAAGGTATCTTTTACTGTTCAAATATTAGCATTGCAAAAACTATGTCTAAGGCATTATTCATTTTGTGGTACCACAGGGAAGGAGGGGTTGAGATAAGGAGACAGGAGTGAAGGGCACAGGGAGTGAACTCTCTGGTCTTAACTCTTCATTGCTTAGTGGCCAGTTTTCCTAGAAACAAGTTATAATCCTCAAATTGTGATAATGATGTGATAATAAATGTTAAAATCATAATGAATTAGAAGAACTGAGTATGTTGTTTCCTCCAGATTGGTGTTGAATATGGTGTCTTCTCCACAGGCCAAGTTTGTCTTGGCAAATTGTTGGTGTTTTCAGGTGAATTCCAAAATGTCAGTTAAAAAGACACAAAGAAGTGGGCTTTGAAGAGGAAATGGAGATTATTGGCTAGATATGTTGCAAGATTGACTGGTAAGTATGTCCTGAAGGAACAGACTGGGAAATTGGTTTTAGGTGCAATTTTCTTTCATTCCCTATAACACTTTTACTTGGAAGGAGTATAGAAGGTTCTGATTAAGCAAATGCTCTGGTCAAAAACACTTCGTATCATATGTGGATTAGCAGTAATCAAACAACACAATTAATATTAAAATTACAACAGACACCACATTATCATCCTTTGATAATTCACAAGGAACTTTTGAATCCTGAAGCTTTCATTAGGAACTTGAGTTATCTCTGTGCTAGAGTGTGGTTATTAGATAAATGGATGGTTATTAGAAATTTCTGACTGGTGAAATGGCAGCTAATTGAAATTTGAATCCTTTTGGAGCAGGCGTTATTTATTGAATTACTACTTGATGATAGTCTTCAGGTTTTTATTATATAATTCTGATCATTCTGAATTATCTGTTTACTTTCTACATTTTTTTCCCTTTGCTGCTTAGTGATTATTACTATGGTTGTCCCAAAGTTGTTTTAACTCCACCCTTCTCTTCAGGCTCTGAACCGTCTTGGTGAATGCACGCACTTTCATGGTTTGAAATATTTACTCTAAAAAGCTAATTCCCAAATCTACATTTCCTCCTTTAATATCATACCTTCACTTACCCACTTGCTAAAATGATTTGCTAAATACCTCCTATTGCTCTACTGCCCACAAGTTACATGGGACACTACAAAGTCCACTAAGCCATGATTCCTAACCTACAAATGAGGAAGGATTAATTACACTTTCACACCAGGTGGAGTAAAGCTATTGAGGATTGCAGTAGGAGCCTTGGGATAAGGGTGGGGGTGTAAAAAACAACTTCCTCTCTTTGGTGATTTACAGCCTATGATGGGCTTTCATTACATGCAACTGAATTTTCTAAAAGTCTTTTGAGGTATAGCTATTGCAATGTTCTTTAACACAGAAGAGGAAACCGAGGCTCCAAGAAGCTGTTATCCAAGGTGACATGGTTAGAGTCATAAACCCAGGACACAAACTCAGGTTTTCTGGTTTTGAATCTAGTGCTCTGTCCACTCTATCTCCTGGACTCAGTGCAAGATCAAGTGCCTGGGCTGGACTCTATGCTTGAATTTCCTACTATGCCAAATTTGAACAATATTGTATATACTCTTGGCTTTCACTTTGTTTAGGTCATTTACATATACACTCACACACACTAGAAAACAGGTAAAGCTATGTGTTATTTCCATGCTAAAGATGATAAAACAGTGGCTGAGAAGTGAAACAATGTGCCTACAGTCATTCTGGAAGCTCATGTCCAACGTGGGGCTAAAGCCCAGGGCGTTTGATTCTCTCAGCCTATCCAGAGGCAAGTGCATGCAGCATTGTCCACTCATTAGATTGGTAACTGGGTGTTTTAAATAGTTTTCAAGCTGGTTTTCCTGTGTCTACCCTTGTTTTCTTAGAATATATTCTCAACACAGTGATTTTTTTTTAAAAAACTGAAGTCAGTTCATGTCATTCCTGCTAAAAACTCTGCAACTGGCTCCCCCTTTCTTTTCAACTCAGATCCAAAGACTAAATGCTCGCACAAGCCTCCAAGGCCCTAGGTGATCTGGCCTTGTCAAGACGTGACTCCTGTCCTCTTCCTCCTCTCTGTGCCCTCACTTGGCTCTAGCCCTGCTGGCCTCCTTGCTCTGTGGGGTCTCAAACACACCAAGTCCCCATGTTCGTGCTGCCTGGAATGCTTTGACGCGGGGTCTTCTCTTCACTAACGCCCTCCCTTCCCTCAAGTCTTTCCTCAGATCTCACCTTCTCAATGAGGTCCATCCCAACGACCTTATTTATTACTATAAACCACCCCACAGCACTCCTAATCCTCCTTACTCTGCCCTACTTTCTAGTTCCTTAGCAATTATCGCCTTCTACTAGACTATAGCATTTCCTTGTTTATGGTGTTGATTTGCTTTATTTATTTGCTTATATTATGTGTATTATGTAATCCCTGATAAGGGCGAGGATGATTTCTGCTAAGTTTATCAATGTATTGTAAGCTCCTAGAACAGTGCCTGGCACACAGTTGGTGCTCAGTAAGAGTACACAGATGAGCCGGTTTGGTCAGTGGCATCACCACTCTGTTTAGTCTATAGATGACCCCTTGGCACCATCCCAAACACTTCCCAGTCCTTCCTGCATCACATCAAACATGCCAGCAAATACTCTTGGCACACTTTGAAGTCTCCTAGGAATTGCTCTTTTCCCTCTTAGCTCCACAGCCAACACGGGACAACTTCTCTCTAGTCATGTCAAGGTGACTGCTGGCTTTCCAGCTTTGCTCTGGCCTCCTCCTTCCATCCCTCCTTCCCCAAATCCACCTTACACAGGACGCTTGAATAAATTGAAAGATATGCATTCATGTGTCATTTAGCGACAGGGACACCTTCCAAGGAAGGTGTCATTAGGCAAGTTTTGTCATTGTGTGAGCTTCGCAGAGTGTACTTACACGCTCCCGGATGGTACAGCCTACTAAACACCTAGGCTACGCGGTAGAGCCTGCTGTACAGCATGTGACTGTACTGACTCTTGCAGGCACTTGTAACACAACAATAAGTATTTGTGTGTCTAAACATATCTAAACATAGAAAAGGTACAGTAAAATACTGCCTTATAATCTTATGGGACCACCATCTTACATGCCGTCTGTCACCGACAGACATGTCCATCATTACACGGTGCACGACTGCACTTAAAACACAGACAAAAGCAGAATTCACACTCTTCAACATTGCAATAACCTGCCTGAGACATCACATTCCAACTTTTCTGCCAGCCCCACCCATAACTCGGGCTCTGCCTGCACTCAGGTCTCTACTTCACCTTTGACTCTGGACACAGGACTGGCTGGTCATGGCCACATCCTGCCACCCACTTGGCTCTTCTCTAGCTGTCCCACAGACCATCCCTGTGCTTCTCAAATCCCCCCAGCTCCACCTTTCATGGGATAATTCTCATCTCTTTTTGCCCATTTCTCCCCATTTGAATCATCAGTGGTGCATACTGTTGAACAATTATTCTCTACTATTTTTTTCTTAAGTTTTTAGTCCTCTGTTAGATTAGTAGCTCTGCAGAGGCAGAACCTTAGACTTCCTCTTTTATATTTCTTTTATCTTCCCCACTCTTCCTTGTGCTGTATGGAGCACAGGGTAGGCACTCTGTAGATACTCTTGACTCATTGATGCTTAAATGCTGCTGCTTCTTGTATATGTACTTTACCATGCTAGCTTTTGATAGCCGAGCATTTCAAATGATATATTTTGAATGATATCTCAAATTTATGTATCATTGGCAAGTAATGGTATTTTTGCAGCTATACTGATGAGGTACATATTAGGATTAATGTATATTTAAACTCCAGCCTTATCTAGTTTACAGCATGTTTACAGCACGTCTGAACGTAGGAAATCATACTGCTTCAACCAGTGAATAATTGGGTCTTGCTTTTTAAGTGTGTGTGTGCTTGTGTGTTTCTTCTCAAACATCTAAAGTGAATTCTATCATTAAGAAGTCACAAAATATGCAGATATTAGTGTAAAAGCACTTAGGAAATAACTAAAGAATATAATCACTAGTCCAACCAACAATTAAAAATCTTTAATGACATATTTAGGCTTTATCATGAAAGCCCAGGTAGCACACAGCAATAAACACTATTTGCATAATATAAGCCTAAAAATGGCCCATTCCCAGATATTTTTTTAGCAACTCTGATTTTATTTCACAAAACTTTGAAAAAAATGATCACTCCCTTCACTGTTCACGGGTTAAGCTTTGACAATCTGCATTCTGCCATCTTGTCTTCGTCTTGAAATCCAGACAGTTTTGGCTGTGGAGGTCATCACAGACCACTGCTGCTGTCCCTTTGCTTCAGCACTAACCAGTGGGTGGAGAATATTAATACTAACACTGTTAGGAGTAGGTATCTCATTTATTAAGCATGTTCAGGGACCCCTATAGTACAAGACATTCTAGGAGTAGGTTTTGGATTGGATTATTATTTTGGACGTTCCATGTTTCTGCTTCATTTAGTTCTTAGGAAAAATGAAGTGAACCTGATAATTCTGGGTGTCCAATCTTATTTTAAAGTCCTCTTTCTTTTTTCCTAGCCTTTGCTTTCTCGGTCCTTTTTCCTGCACAACTGGATTTCTGAAAGTACGGTCCCCGGACCGGCAGCAGCAGTGTTTCCCGGGAGGTTGTTTTTATGCAGAATCTCAGTCCCCCTCCCAGACCTCCTGAATTGGGATCTGCATTTTGAACAAGATTCCTGGGCGATTTGATTTTTGAGAACATTGATGTTTGAGAAGCCCCGAGCTTCTTTTAGGGATGCTCAGGCGGCAGTAGTGCTGGCCACAGGATGGGCAGGCAGAGGGGACTTCACGGTTCCCACTGTCCGTCACTTGACCCCCTCGATGTCCTCACTCGTTTGAATCCCCTACCACTCTCAAACTTCAAAGTGTGTTTCCTGAGCCCGGTGAATGAGTCACACAGCACAGGTGCATCTGCATCGACAGAGGGCAGTCTTTTTTCCAAGCCAATTAGTCGACACCATTAGGCTCATCTGAGGGAGCCTGGGTGGTGAGGGGTAAGGCCTTTCAGATGGGATGCAGGATGGTGGCCCTTACCACTTGTGGTCATTAAAGTTCCCGTGGTGCTTTTTGTGAGAGAAGGGATTGTTATCCTCGGTGTCCTGGCTGGCTTCCAGTCTGTGTAATTGCATGCAGCCTACCTAAGTCTGCTCTGTAGTTTCAATTAGGTAAAGTATTGTTCACTTCTTGTACTAAACTGCTGTGTTGTGTGGCTACAGACTGCTAATTAGCTGGTGTTTTTCAGGTGGCTGCATTCGTGATGAGCAAAATGCTCTCTTAGGTCATCTCCTACCCCACCCCCACACTCCTCAGTACCCACAGTCCCACGCACAAATGCACGCCAGTTTTCTATATATTGCCATTTCTTGGATAAAAGTGCTTTGGGATCAGAAATTCCTAGAACATGACAATGAACATTTCTTTATTTTCTCTATGTAACCACTTGCTTCTAAGCTTACCTAGCCTATTACAGGGTGTTGGGGGGGACCCATGCAGAGAATAAAAAGAATGTGATAATGGGTAGAGAAAACAGGCCTTCCTCTGCTAAGATGAAGGTAAATTTCTGTGATTGCCAGGGAAGTATGAATTGCTTTAAGAGCTTGGCACGCAAGGAATTGGTTATTTTCAGTGTGATATGAAAGGAGGGTGAGGTCAGAGAAAACAGGGCACGCGTTTTACTTCTCTTTTCCCACTAGTTAGAAAAATAGAGTGGGAGATGTAAACTTTCAGTAAAATGCCTCTATATCCCTATGGGGGATGTCCGACCCTAAACAGGAAATGTGGCGCCAGGAGAGAGAATGGAATCCCTTTCTGATGACTCCAGGGTCAGCACCGTGGAAGTACCTATGGCTCTGCAATGGCAGTTGGAAATAAAAGAGAAATGGAAAAAGGTGAGCAGGAAGCCAAGAGAGCAGAGTTGTGCTCTCATCAGAGAAGAGATATGTGTGAGAGTGGAATTTTTCTAAAATGTAAAATGATTGTGAAAAAAGTGTCCAGATGGAAAAAAAATCAGATTTAGGTCAACTATCTCTTTGCATGTCTTTTTACTATGTGAGCAAATGTAATGTTTTGATGACTAAGAATAGGGACATAAATTAATTAGACAAAAATTCCTTTAGAGTAATTTCTTTTATCTTTTCACACCCCAAACTCTATGGGAGGCAAATGAAAATCAATACATGAAATAAATAAATGAGTGAACAAAATTGATAAAGGGAAGACTATTTATTAAGAGGTGTATGTTGACAATCAATTCACGGAAAGCAGGAGAAAAAGTGTTTTTAGTGCCAGAAAACCAGCGCTATGTTTTCCCTACTCCTTGCAATGGTTCTGTCCCAAAGTGTTCTACTTGATCTTTTTGAAAATGGCAGAGAAGAACAGGGGCTTACTCACTTCGATGGATGGACTGACTGAAAGTCTGTAGAAGGCAGGCTGGTTTGCAAATCCCTGTTAGAAGAAGGGGGATGCACAGCAGGAAGTTGGGATTGAGAATGAGATTGAGGGATGTGAACATTCCCACATAGGGGCAGGGAGGTTCCCAGATCCTAGGGGTTTATTGCTTTCCTGGTGAAATTGTCTTTCTTTCCAGCTCAGCATCTATCACATAACAAGCACTCAGTATGTATTTGTTTCATGAATAAATGGGTGGATGGATGATGTGGGCAACAATGCTTTGAAAGTGAAGTGAGTTCTCATAGTAAGGGACAAGAGAAAGAATTGGAGGATGATGATGAATATCGGGAGGAAAGGCAGAGAAAAGAAAGGGGAAATATATGAGAAAACAGCTTAGTTAAAAACAACGTGGGTAGCACACAGAAAGGGAGGATAAATCACTAGAAGTGAGATACAGGAATCTCTATACCAGGGGCAATATTTAACGTAAAGCATGTGAGTTCTGTATGTATTTTTGACTTCCTTTTTACATGTTAACGAGTGAAACTGTGGAAAAATTATAGACCAAAAAATGTCATCAAGACAGAAATAAAATAGGCTTAGAAGTTCTAATCTTAAATTTGGGCTCTACTGTTATATAGATGCTTTCAAAGTAGATTTTCCCAATGGCCTGACCCCAACCGCCTCTAAACTCCTTTCCTTGCCCCCCAGAGTCTCTCATTCAAGTTCAGCCCTGGGTTTGAGTTGTGTACCGCTTCAAAGTCACGTGTGGGGTGGATCTGCTAATGGCAGCAGACTAGTTGTTATTTATGGCTGAGATTTCCTCCTGTCCACTGCTCAACTCCAGTCTTTTCTCAGCCTAGACATTACGGTCTTGACATCTGAAATCTCATATACAATCTGAACTTTTTTCTTGCATGAGGGAAAAAAAAAAAAAAACCCAGCAACATGGAAATCTGCAGATACCCTGTGTTAACTATTCCTGGATGTCACCCTGCAGCTCTAATTTCTGCTTTCTCCTCTGCATTCTGGGTAGTGCTGCCGGACTTGTCAGCACCTTGTCACTGCTTCCTGTTGCGTGGGCTACCATCGGACTCTGTGTTCTTAACAATTATCCATAAAAAACCCCACAAAATCCTTCACAATTAAAAGAAATACATATTAACAGGTAAAAAAAAAAGGAAGCTACTTTAAAAAATGTAGCTTCCTGAAGCGGGTGCTGTTTGTAAAGGCTGCACAGCCTCGACTAACTGCAGCGTTGTCTCGTCTTTTTCAGTCCTGTGATGCTCTTTTGTTCAACGTGACAAGGATGTGGGGAGCCAACATGATTTAACTAAATAATACACAAATGTCAAGAATACTTTCATGTCTTGTGTACAGACCAGAATAAATTACTAGAATGGAATGTTTTGTTTTTCTTTTCAGGGAACAGCCCCACAGTTTATGAGGAGCTTCGCCGGCAAGAAGTGGCTAAGAAATATTATTAAAAAGAACCTATTTTAATGTAGGACTAAATGGCTGAGATTTTCACTTGGGTTCAAAAGACAGAGGCCCAGAGAGGAAGGTGTCAGGCGGAAAGCAATGAAGAATGAGGCTGATCCTGAAATTCTTATGGGCAGCAGAGAGAAAAATAAGTCCAGTAAGAAAGGAAAATGAGGGAACTGGTTTGTCAGAATTAAAGGTGAGCCGAGAGGAATTGGCAGCTGGCTGGACATGGCAGCCAGAGAGGCCATGGTATCTGCTACACGTGACAGACCGAGAGACAACGGCAGTGCTCCCCAAACAACTCGCCTGCCGGGCTTGCCAGGAGGCCAGATGCTGCTTCTGGAAGAATATCTTCCGTGGCTGGGCATCTGGGTTCAGTGCTTTCCATTTAAAGAGGAGAAAGAAGGTGGTAAAAGGCAGCACCATCACTGTCTTTTAAAAAACACGCTCTTTCTGAGTGTGCATCTATGCACACATGCACACAAGCACTAACGAATGATGTGCTTGTTTTTAAAAAAAACCCTTAAAAACAAAACTTTCCTTGGTGCTTTGGAGATGGAAAGCAATGTATCTGGCAGGGAAGGACGAAGAGAGGACAGACACTAAGAAAACCTCTTCTATAAATATGAGGGTTTACTAATTAATTAGGATTAATTAGGTAATTTTATGTAAAGGGCTGGGATTATATCTGGTGTTCAATTAAAAAAAGAGAATTCCAGGGATTGGCTTGTGCCTCTATCACAGTTGGCTTGTCTTTCTCACCCTTTGTTTTACCATTCCTTCTTCCCTGGAAACGCAATCGAGTATTAGTATTGGCAAGAAAGCAGAGTGTGGTCTAGTGGACTGGAAATCAGGTGACTTGAGGTCTGGTTGATTTTTTCCCCTTTCCACTTTGAAGTTTGCTATGTCTCTGCTCCATAAAATGGGGGAACCAAATTTCTTTATACATTTAAAAGCAGTGGGCAAGCTTTTGTAATCAAGGTGATTTTTTTTTCTTTATCTGATGCTAAATAATTCAAGGTAGTAGGAAGTTGATATTGATCTCAAACAAATGATGCACAGGGAGGTTGGGGTTGACCTGATCAGAGGTAGGAGTGGTAAGGGTTCTTTAATTTAGTAATGGGAATTGTGAAAGAGGATGTAAAAATAAATTTGTATATTCCAAGATCCATTACTAATCCCAAATAATCAGGAAATCCCAAGAACTGGCAATCTCACCGTGTGCTGCAGTAATTGCTCTAACAGGCTGAGAACTGGCAATCTCACCGTGTGCTGCAGTAACTGATCTACCAGGCTCCACCCATCACTGGTGGGTGGTCACGGATTCCCGGACTGAGGCTTCCTCAGTATGGCCAACCTCTTTTAGCACTTATTCATGGTTGCGCTTGCACCCTCTTAGCACGCAGTCTTAGCATTAATAGCCTTTTTTTACAATCAAAAGTGTGTTCCTCTTCTCGTTATCATGATGAAAAGATAAATATCAGATGAGGGGAGATAAACTCAAGAGAAACATCTTACTTACTAATACCCTCAAAATGGGGTATTGGTAATATTCCCTAGTACTACTCTGAAATACATTAGGTTTCTACGACTCCAGGCTTGAAAAGTTGATCTTAGGCCGGGCGCGGTGGCTCACGCCTGTTATCCTAGCACTCTGGGAGGCCGTGGGGGGCGGATTGTTCGAGCTCAGGAGGTCGAGACCAGCCTAAGCAAGAGCAAGACCCCATCTCTACTAAAAATAGAAAGAAATTAATCAGACACCTAAAAATATATAGAAAAAAAAATTAGCCGGGCATGGTGGCACATGCCTGTAGTCCCAGCTACTCGGGAGGCTGAGGCAGAAGGATCGCTTGAGCCCAGGAGTGTGAGGTTGCTGTGAGCTAGGCTGACGCCACGGCACTCACTCTAGCCCGGGCAACAGATTGAGACTCTGTCTCAAAAACAAAAAAAAAAAACAAAAAACAAAACAAAACAAAACAAAAAGTTGATCTTACCTGGAACCACTCACTAGTTAGATTAGATTATCATCATCTTGTTCAATGAAGTCACATGATTCCATTTATTTGACAAAAATTATTGAGTATCTACAACGTGTGAGATACTGTATTAGGCTCTGGGAATGCAGCTGGAATGAAAATGACACAAATGCCTGTCCTTTTGGAGCCAATGCTCTAAGAGCAGAAGGAGCCAGGTCAGTTCTTTATATTAATAATTTCCATTCTCACCAATATTTTCTGGATCTGACTATGCTACAGAGTATCATTTTTTCCTGCTACATTATTATGGTTATTCCTACGATTTTCGAAAAGCTGAAGGATGAAGTTAAGAATGGTGGCTTATCATTGTTAGAAACTCTGCTCAATGTCCTGTTATCATGAGAACTTCCTAGGCCTCCTTTGTGGAATTAGTAGCTTTAATCACAGAATATAATAATTCTGCTCTTGCCAAATTTCCTTTCTATCAACACGAATGCCATTCTCAGACTTCTTTCCTGGTATCCCTTCCTCTGAGCACCCCTTCAAGGTCAGAGGTCTCTAGAAATCTGTCCTCAATTCTTTTCTAGGCTCACACTGTCCCTTGAGGTTACTAATGACTTTACTCCATTACTATCTTTAAACTGACAATTCCCAAACAATTCCCAAATTCATACCTAGATCTCAATCACCTTTTCTGCATTCCCAAAATCCTTTACTACTGTGGTCCCCAACCCCTGGGCCACCAACTGGTACTGGTCGGTGGGCTGTTAGGAACCGGGACGCACAGCAGGAGGCACTCATGTCACCTCCTGAGCTCCACCCCCCATCTGTGGAAAAATAGTCTTCCATGAAACTTTGCACAGCAGGTGGTTAGTGGCATGCTAAGGAGTGAAGTTTCATCTGTATTTACAGCCAGTCCCCATTGTTTGCCTCGCCACCTGAGCTCTGCCTCCCTGCCCTCCACCTGCCCTGCCCCGCATGGCATGTCGCTGTGGAAAAGTTGTCTTCCGTGAAACCGATTGTCCCTGGTTCCCAAAAGGCTGGGGACTGCTGCTTTACTGGATTTTGCTAATAGAATACAACAATGACCCAATCACATCATGTCCCCCAGATTCCAGCTTCTTTCATGCCTCCAATTTGGTCCTTTTCCTGTAGGTGATGTGAGTTAAGGATATCACCATTCAGCTAGTTAAAAACTGGGGTGCCATCCTGGACTCCTCCCTCTTCTTAACCTCTTGCATGTACTTGGAGAGCACGTCCTGTTGAATCCATCTCCTCCATGCCTCTGGCATCCATCCCTTTCCTCCACTCTCCCCACCGCCCCCTTAGCTGGGGATCGCTGGCATGGACTGTTATGTCAGCCTCGTCACTGTTTTCACTCCCTCTGGTGGTGTCCTCCTACCATCCTTCACTCTTATAAAAACTGTGATCTTTATAAATACAAATCTCATCACCTTATCTCCCCACTTCACATCCTTCAGTGATTTTCCTAATGTCTATCAAAAGAATTTCAAACTTCTTAGCAGAGCATATGATGTTCTTCACAATTTCACTCGCTTATAGCATTTGAGGCTCATACTCTGCCACTTCTCTTCATGATTCTCAATTCTCTAACCATTCCAGTGGACTCACCGTTTCCTCATCACTATGGCTCTCCTTCAGGCCTTTACGCACAGTATTCTCTCTGCTTATAGCAGGCCTGTTATCTACCAAACTGACATTTTTAAACATAGCCTGTTTCATGTCTTCTTTGAGGCGTTCTTTGATTTCTCTAAGCTAACTTTCAGCTCTCACTTAGTAGTCTCATAGCATCTTGTGATATTGTACCATATTTGCTATGATTGTATACTCATTTATCTACCTCAGGAAACTGTAAGATGTGTGAGGGTAAGAGTACTTTTTATGCCTCTAGCATTGAGTTGAGAGGTCAGCGGGTTTTTTTCTGTCAAGAGTCAAATAGTAAATATTTTTGGCCTTGTACAACTTGTTGTGGCTATTAGATTCTTACCATCGTAGTGTGAAAGCAGCCATAAGTGACACAAAAACAAAGAGGTGTGTGTGTTCCAATAAAACTTTGTTGACAAACCCAGGAGGCAGGCTAGACATGGCCCACGGGTCACAGTTTGCCAACAGCTGATTTCGTTTAGGCCTGGAATACAGTAGGCTCTCATTTAAGACTTCCTGAAGGAATTAGTGGGTAGGATTCTACAGTTAAACATTTTCACGAATGTGAATTTGCCCTATTTCACACATGAACAAAAGGGAGAGTTAGAAGCTTTAAAAGATTTTCTCAATGTTGCACAGTTTCTAAGGGCTGAGGTTGGGACTCAAGCCTATGTCTTATGATTCAGAATTCTTTCCATTAGGTAAAAGGCCAAGATTCACAGTGGAGGAGGGTGGGACAACTAAAAAATTTACCTCTTAGGTAAATTTGGCTCCATGAGGAGGACCATCACTAATAATAACAAAGACAGTGACAGATGGGACAGTAGCAACTTTAAGTTTTGTTGTTTCCTTTTACTCAGTGGTAAATGTTACCATTCAAATGTTAAATCTAAAGATCTAAAGTAATAATTTCACTCCCGTCTTAATACCTTATCTCCCAGAGCCTTCCTCTAGAACAAGGATACGCCATTGGAAGGATCACTGAACCTTCATCCCCAGCTCACAAAACTTATAAATCCTGTGCCAAGATGTCTCCTAAGTAGATGACATTTTAATGATTACTACGGGGAGTTGGGAACTATTGCTTCACCCTCGCGATCAGAGTAATTAATTTTCTTAACTACCAGACCAAATTCTGCCATGGGAGTCCGGTTGAGGAATCTCAGGCCCATAGGAAGTACATTAGCTCTTCAAAGTGATTAGGGTGCCATTTCAAATACACAAGCAAAGGAGCTATTAAGCTTCTGGCTTATTTCAAACAACTTGCAACCCCTGTCCCTCAGGAGCAGGGGGGTGGCGGGGGTAGAAGGAAAAGAAAAAAGAGAGAGTGAAAGAAAATAACAATGTGCACAGGTTCCTCATTTTCCAGTAAAAATACCCATGGCCTGAAAGTCTTTGGATATCAGGTATTGTGGTTGGGTGAAAGACCAAAGTGTACAGAAAAAGAACGGAGTGCCAGAGACAGCACAGAAAAACATACCCTGCTCCAAAGCACTGCAGAGCTGAACATTCAGAGGCCTAGATGGGAGGCAGTGCCATCAGCCACTGGCCCGGACAACCAGAGAGAAGCGCGACAGCTTGTGGGCTTTGAAGTACATTCCTTAACCACATCTAATATTTTTCCCCCAAATATCAGAAATGCCCACTCTGCCATTTTAAAGATAGGGTGGATGAATTACTTCCTCGCCATTGTTTCCTCACACAACCCCTTTATTTCTAGTTCATCATCATTTAAGTTGCTTCTGACATGCTTTTGTAGAATATTTTATTTAATATCCATGAAGACCACAGAGAAGCTTTAAATATCAGTTTACTCTCACAAAATAGCCATAGCTCAACAGTTTCTCCTTTCAATGAAGCATTCAATTGGCATGCTTCCATGAGCTTTGTCTATTCAGCCATATCATTTTTTCACCTTGGAATTCTATGAACAGCTGGACAATTTTCTTAGAGCCCATGCAAAAGGGAAGATTTTAGCTCTCTTTTCAACCTATTTTACAAAGTGCAAGTCTCCTACAAGAATGTTTATTGGCACCTAAAACCTACAGCAAGTATACTCTTCCAAGGCTATTTTCAAAAATTGATGAATGGCATTATTTCATGTTATTCAAAGATCCCATTTCTAAGACACTTTGAATTTCCAGAATAACATGTACATGCATGAATGTATACACGAATGTTCTTTTGTGTCCTTTCTTCCCTTAAAAATTTGAGATTGTTTTGACTTTCAAAATGCATGCCACAAAGTAAATCTGGCTAACCAGTCTAATTTAGCTCCATGGAAATACTTGAATATTTATTTTCTAAATTTTGTGTAATTATCATGTATTATTTTTATCTTGGAAATAAAAATGTGGAAAAAGACTTTAGCAATATCTAGACTACCTCACTAATAGCAGTGGCAACAAAAATTCCAGTACTTTAAAAGGGCAGCACCAGGCCTAGGTGGATATGTAGTTGATAGGATTCTAAGAGTGTTTACACTATTGACTGAGTTTTAGGGTAAGGTCCTGCTGGCTTCAAAATATCTCACCTACCAGGCTTTCACAAAGCCAGTGTTCTGTTCTGCTTGGCAGGAAATTGTCACCATGAGAATCATTCTGATAAGTTAGACAACATGGCAAAAGAACTGTCCCTAGGAAACTGCTGTAACAGGAGGCTCTTGATAAGAAGCCCCGGAAGACTCATGCCTGCCCCAAAGTAAGGCAGACCAGATGATCATCTCAGCAAACTATCACCTGACAGGTGAAGAGTGGGAACTGAGTCCATGGGACATGTCCACCAGGTTAATAGGAAGTCAGTGACAGAAAGAGCTAGGATTGGGTACAAGGATGTGGGTGTCATGTGGCTTGTCAAACATGTGAAAACAGCCTCATTGGGACTCTGGGAAACTGTCTGAGTTAGGCCAGTAAGGAAACTCAAGTTTTGGAAAAAGATTCTGAGTTGGGATAAAGAATTTTCTGGCAGCCAGGATATTTGGCAGTAATTTACCCCATATTGTTTCGGCAATTCTTCTTATACTTATTTCATTAAAAATTATTTTATATTTTCCTCATTATAAAAATAATACCTATTATATAATGTTTATTAGTACCTATTATGTATGTACGAGGTACTGTGCAAGACCCATTAAAAGTATTATTCATAAACTCCTCACTACAGGGATGGGTTCAATTATAATCTCCCTTTTACAGATGAGAAAATGGAAACTTAGATTTGAGTGACTTGGCCAAGGTTACACCTCCAGTAAGTGGCACAGCAAACACTCACATTCAGGTCTGCCTAACTTCAAAGCCTGTTTTCTTTGTTCCCTTAACCTCAATGTCGCCTTGTATACCATTGTTAGGAGAGAAAAACAAACACGTGAAAAAAACTCTCCTAATCCAACAACTCAAAGAAATATAACATTTCAGCAAATATTTTTATAGTCTTTTCTACATGCATGACTTTTTTCACATATTTATAATTATACTCTCTTTGAGTATATAAAATATTGTACCTCTGATTTTATTGAACTTCACATAAGCATTTCCCCAAGCATTTCAAAGCAAAAAAAAAAGAAAAAAGACCATAAATTGTGTTTTACCAAGCTGATATGATGTGCCATGTTCTATATAACCCTTTCCCTATCAGTAAACACTCATGTTGTTTCTAAGTTTCCACCATTGCAATAGTGTTGTCATAAACAATTTTATCTGCATAACTTTTCCCCTTTATATGACTTGTTCAAAAGGTACAAAAATTTGAGAGGTCTTTATTCTTGAAATACGTTACATATAGGGTTTTCCCAATATGATGCCTGATACATCCCAACCAGCGGCATTATAGTGCAGCAGTCCCCAAGCTTTTTGGCACCAGGGACTGGTTTCATGGGAGACAATTTTTCCATAGACCAGGGATGGGGGTGGGAGGGTGAAGGGGAAGTGGAACTTGGGAGGTATACGGCCTGGGGGTTGGGAACGCCAATATAGAGGGCTTGATTCAATACGCACTTGCCAAAATGGGATTAACCTATTTTATTTGCTTTCTATATCTCATCTTCCTCTTTTCCCTGTCTACTTTTGCAAAATAGGGAAAAGGGAACCCTTCTGAACAATATCTCCTTTTGCTTTTTTTATTGCTCTCAGGGGGCTATTTTCGCAATTACCCATCATTGAAAGCTCAGACTTTTCTATATGGCTGACTGGAGATGGGGGATAAAGAAATGAGAGAAATAAAAATTACATGGACTTTTTCTTTGAAAAATCTCAAGATGTGGACTGTTTCTTTCCAATGAATGTCCGTCACTCATTCTGATCCAACTACAGCTTCCATGGGGCCTCCTGGGTTCTTTTCTCCTGTCTTTTTCACCCTGTATTCTGTTGTCAGATGACTCTTTCATAAACACTGAGAACATCATGCAATTTTCTGGTACATAAAATTTTAGTGGTACCCTATTTCTTACTTAACTCCTTTGACTGGCTCTCAACCTCCAGCTACTACCCATCAGCAAGTAAACCATCTTTCTAGGTCCTCCTTCCCATTAACTTCATCTTCACTCTGCCTCCCTGGCCTTCCAAAGAAGCAGGCTACAGGAAAATGCATTTGACACGTATATTTTGTAGAGATAGTTTTGCCATTTATACGATGATTCAGAAGGTACCACAGGACCTTCCAGGGCCTATCACTGTAATGTCAATTTGTGAAAGTGGCCATTAATAAAGATTTCTGGTTGATGGCATTGTGAGATGATAGCTTATTCTGAATTCCTGGTCTCAAGCTATGATAGCAGAAGCATAGGACTTGACCTTGAGTTTGATTAAGAGTAAAGACTCTAGACTTTGTGACTATTCAGCCTGTGCAGCCATTGTGCAATCTTATGCTTAATATAATCACAATTCTTTAAAACTTCTGGCTTTTGTGGACAGGATTTACATCCACCTTCTAGCTCCACTGTGCTGTGTTAAGCTTTCTCAGTTGTTAGCTGCTCTGCTTTGAGAGAGTGTTTAACTCAGAACTCTGCACAAATGGAGTGCTATTTTGTTGACTGTAGAGTACGTAGGTCAAGTGGAATTTTTGGCACTTCATTACATCCCCTGACCCTCACTAAACAAACTTCAAAATATATATATTTGCAACAATTTGGAATAAACACTACATACGAGTGTTGATGGTAGATTTTCTGAAGAACTACCAAATGCATCAAGACTAAGGAAAACATTTTAATGATTCTTTCAAACATGAATGTATTTAAATTCTTGTTAAACAATCTTCTTATTTAGTCTTCTCAGGCTTTGATGACATGCCACGATTGGCTGTTTATCAAAAACTTAGCAAAAAATGCTTAACAAGATATAATCGTGTGCACACACTTGTGCATAATTAAACCCAGTTTATAAATCGGTGCAGGGTGAAATATGGTCACACCACCCAAGAAAGGTTGGTGGCTGATAAATAACACTTTTTCTCCCCATCTATAATGATAAATCTTAAAATGTGAATGCTGTGAAGTGATATAATAATCTGATCTTAAATACTAGTTTAAAACATCTATTTCCATCTCTATTGAACTAAATGAAAGTTTTTATAAAATTAGGAAATTAACTTGGATATGAGAAACACAATCAGGCAGGCATTAATTCTTAAAACTGGAATTATGTGGCATGGATTAGGAAGATCTTCATCTTTTGAAGGTTTTTAACTAGATAGATTCTCTTCTGTGTGTTTTATTTTTTTCAAAGGAGGATTTAGCTGATTCTTAAGTTTCTTCATTTTATAGATGTTCTTTCAGTTGGAAAAAAAGGGAATAATTGGAGACTGAGTAATGGATATTTCTCAAGAACTTCAAGACTAGGTATTGCATAGCATTAAAGGGTATACTTTTCCATTTGTTTTATGACTTTGTCCAGTTAAAGTTACTGAGATAAGCACTCCAGTATTTATTTGTAACTTGAAACCCCTTTCATGGTATGTCTGGATCCTAAGGGAAAAGAATTAACATTTGAGGAATGCTTACCTTGTGCCAGGCATTTTATATGCATTATCTCATTTAATTCTCATAACCACAAGATATGGCTGATATTATTTAATCCGATTTTACTTGCCTGAGATGATAATGGGAGTAAAGTATAGAGCAAGGATTTGACTCTAGGTCTCTCTCTTTCTGTTTCTTTAAACCCCAAGATCCTTCTACTAAACCACACTGGGTTTCCCACTGAAGCCAGCACGTGAAAATGACAAGAAGGAACATTTTAGAAATAAGAGATGTTCTGAATTTTGAGATAAAGTTCCCCCCAAGAGTAAAATAAGAGAAATTAATATAATGAATTAGATTAAAACATGTTCCCTAAGGCAATGACCAGTTTAACAAGATATGGACTATTCATACCATGGAATACTATGCTATCATTAGAAATAGTAAGACAAGTCTATCTAATGAAATGAAAGGCTGTCCATGAGTTGCAAAATATTTGCAGAACAATCCATGCAGTGTGATGTTCTTTAACTAAAGAAACAACCATACACACGTATGTTTGTGCATGCTTAGAAATGGGTTGGAAAGGATATATACAAAAATGTTAGTTACTTTTGCTCAGCAGGCTATGAGTGACCAGTAGGCAAATTTTATTTTTTAATGTATTTATGTCTCTGTTGCTTTTCTGGTGCAACTACATGTATTATGGTCACAATTAAAAATCATATGATGGATTAGTTGAACAATCTGTAGCAATGACTCATCCCAAGGAATGGGTGATGAAGATGATTAAGGAGGAGATGTAATCTCACAAAAGCAAAACTGCCCAATCTATTTGAAACTCTATCAGGCTTCGATATTACTATGCATTTATAGTGAAAGCTAAAACTTCATCTCTTGTATTGCACTTTGCCTTATCTAAAGAAGGTGTTAACAGAAGGCAAACGAGTAACAGTCATTTCAGACTTAACATGTCCAAAATAGAGCTCTCAAATCTGCTTTTCCTGTGCAACCCGTTTCTCCTCCAGTTTTACCCATCTCTGTATGTGGCACTATCATTTTTCTGTTTGCTCGAGTTGAAACCCAAAGAGGCACACTTGATTTCTCCTTCCTTTCCACACTATGTGCCAACCAGCAGCGAATGCAAGCCGCTACACCTCCACAGTGTCTCACCGATTTCTCTCTGATGGCTTCACTCAAGCCACCAATATCTCCTGCCTGGACTATGAAGGCCGCTGGGTCTTCACATTCACAATCCATTCTCCACTCAGCAGCCAGAGCAATGTTTTATACTCCCTCAGTTTAGTGCTCCTCAGTGGTTCTTCCTTGTATTTAGAATGGAATTCAAGCCTCTCACTGTGGCCCACATGAATGCATGTGATCAGATGCTGGTCTTATGTCTGGGACCTCAGCTCCTGCCACCTCCCACCCCACCCTGGCACATTAGGCCCTAGTGGTCCTGGCCTGCTGTCTGCTTTTCAAATACTGCAAGCTCTTAGAGGCCTCTTGGGCTTTACAGCTGCCTTTTTTTCTGCCTGGAATACTCTTCTCCTAGCTGTTTACATGGACAACACCTTATCAATCTGAACCAACATTTTACAGATCAGGAAATTGGATTTCAGAAAGTTTAAGTAACTCGTTTGTGGTTATAGCACTTGGTACATAGTGGGGCTCAATTTTGAACTCATGTCTGAATCATTTCATGCTCTTTGTATTACATTAGATAAGAAAGTCAAGATGGCCCACCCTGAGCCCTGGTGATGGTTCTGACAATCGATTAGCAAAATCTACTTGTTGAAAAGGCCAAGAAAAATAAATGCTTTCAGAAGTTCCTTTTGTAGATTCTCCTTCCTATCTCTAGCACATTCTCGAACTACTGCAGGAAGAGTTAGCTCAGCTAGAGGGGAAAATATGCAGTGGATGCATTTGGAAACCTTTCTCTTAGAGATTTAAAATTAAATGTTGCTCATTTAGGAAATGACTATAATATGAAATGCTTATGACTTACTTTGTTAGATGTTTAAAGAGAACTTTCATGGTGTCACGATTTGGTGGAGGGAGTTTTTGTACAAGAGACTTTATAGTTTCAATTCTTGTGTTGTTGTCTTGCTTTTCTGGAAAAAAAATTAAAAAAGAAGGTTAGAAAAAAACCCTAGATTTCATAGGTGTAGGAGAGAATTTTCTTAGGACAATTTCAGACTAAGACTCAGAACCTAAAAGTCCTAATCGGCAGCCAAAGGAAATAGGTATATTCAACCTAGTTATTATTGAGTTTCTTAATTTCGACTCTCAATTAGACCATGGTAACATGAAGGCAACAACAGTATGACTTCGACATGATCTTCCTTTTAAGATCAGGTATTGAGTTGGTTTTCTTAAATTTCCTGTTTCACAAGGTGTGGCAGGGTCGATAATGGACCTTCCAAAGATATCCATGTCCTCATCCACAGAACATGTGTCTATGTTATTTCACATGACAAAAGGGACTTTGCAGATGTGATTAAGTTAAAAATTGGGGGATGGCAAGGTTTTTTGGAATTATCCAGTTAGGCTAAACGTCGTCGCGAAGATCCGTATCAGACAGAAGCAGGAGGTTGGGAGTCAGAGAGAGAAGGCAATATGGCAATGGAAGCAGGAAAGAAAGGCTATGTGATGAGGGGCTGTGGTCCAAGGAATGGCGACAGCCATCAAAACCTGGAAAAGCCGAGGAAACAGAGCTCTAGAAGGAACACAGGCCTCCCAGCACCTTGATCTTTGCCCAGCGAAACTGATTTCAGACTTTTAACATGCAGACCTGTAAGATAATGTTTGTGTTGTTTGAAGGCACTGAGTTTGTGTTATTGTTACAGTAGCAGTAGGAAACTAACAAGGACACATAATGTAATTTGATTACAAATATTCTATTGTCTGCTTGATTTTGTGGAAGGGCAAAGATTTTCTTTTTTTTTATTTACTTCTATGCTATCCTTTCTCCCTAACACATTTTGTTTGTGCTTTAACATAAGGAGAATGAGGCCTAGAGTGGTGGCTCACATCTGTAGCACTAGCACTCACATCTAGCACTCTGGGAGGCCAACACAGGAGAATCGCTTGAGGTCAGGAGTTTGAAACCAGCCTGAGCAAGCACAAGACCCCATATATACTAAACATACAGAAAAATTAGCTGGGCATGCTGGTGTGCATCTTTAGTCCCAGCTAATTGGTGGCTGAAGCAGGAGGATTGCCTGAGCCCAAGAGTTTGAGGTTGCAGTGAGCTATGATGAAGCCACTGCACTCTAGCTGGAGCAACAGAGTTAGACCCTCTCCAAAGACACACACACACACACACACACACACACACACACACACACACACACATAAAATAAGAGAATGTAAAACATACAAATTGAAATAGTATAATACTTGGCCATAGACATTTCTTAAAATAGGAAGTTGTTCAAAACTGCATACCACATAGAATGCTTTCCCTCATTTTGAGTTTTGGGATTTTTTCCCTTAATAGGCATGGATGTCAAAATGAGAATTGAGTTACTTAGTACCTAAGAAATTTATCTTTTCATAGTATTAACCAGGGCCTTACCATCTAGATGTATACTTATTTATTGAACTTAAATTATGTATGCTGACATAGGTATCTTTCCTTTCTGTACTTTAACTTTTAGCACAGAGCTCCTGATGATTCTAAAGAGGTCACAACTGGAACAGATGATACACACACACACACACACACACACACACACACACACACACAAGAGAATAATATGTAAGGCAGACACCCACCCAATATCCATTCTCTTCTTCCTTAGCAAGACAATCTCATTGTTGAGAGGATGGCAATATACTCAGCTGAAAGGGCCCATTTCCTGGCTGCCTTGGCAGCTGCAGTGGCCATGTGACCAAGTCTGGTCAATAACACTGAAGTCACAGAGTTGGCGGGGCATTTCTGGGAGGTCCTGCATGAGCTGATTTAACTCTTTTGCCCTTTAACCTTCTCTCCTTTTTGCTTCTTTGAACGTAGATGGAATGGCTGTACTAGGAGATGCTTTGGTGAATCGAAGCTCTGCAGAGTAGAACACACAGGTGGAAGAAGCACCCCTGAATCTGTAGGGTAGTCAGACCAATCCTATACTGCCTGCCTCTGGGTTTCTTTGGCACAGAAAATAAGGCCTTGTGTACTGAAGCCTTTGGGATGGATCTCTGATACTAAGGCCAAACACAGTTCCTAATAAGATGTACTTCTAAAAGCTCTGTCCGTAGATATATAAACTTTATATAGTAGGGTAAGAAAGAGTTAGTTTAGAAACTGGCAGTTTCTTTAATACGTTGTTACAAAAGAAACTTTTTATAAGGAATTCTAGGAAACTATCCTGCAGAAGATGGTATTAATATTTGGCTAAAGTGGGGTGGGGGCAGTCTTCCTAGTAGAACTCTGCTTGGAAGTTTTTCTTTTTCCTCCTAAAACCACAAAGGCCTATAAATAATGCCTCCCACAGTCAAAGCTTTCAAAATTGCAGTTATTCTTAGAAGAGTTCCAACATGATATGGCTTGGACAACTGCAAATGAAAGAAACAAAGGGGAGAGAGAAGAGAAAAAAAGAAAGTTGCAACATCATAGTCTATACCGGACAGAATCTTTTCATAGAAAGCCCCCTTGTAGCTTAATGATGGTAAGATGTGATGCTTCACATGACCAACTGGGGCCTAAAAAAAAAAAACTCAGAGAAAAAGGTAGAACAAGTTAATAAAGGGGAGAGTGAAATCGGTATAGTATGCCCAGAACAGAGCTTTGAGAGTGGTGAATGCCTTTTATCTAATTATCTGAAACTAATACCATACAACAATGATTATATACATATACACATACATATATATATATATTCAAGAAGCTGATACATTCTACATAGATTGGCATGATGTTAGTAGCATAATTTACCTAAGGATCTGGTGAAACATTTATCTCAAGCAACAAAGATGATAATCGGAAGGGGAGGAGAAGAGACTCTACTAATTTCACTGAAGTCTCTGACTATAGTAATAATCAGGTCAACGTCAGGATCTCCAAAAAAGGAAAAGTTGACATTGAGGGCTACAGAAGTAGTCCCTGCAAGTTAACCTTGACGGACAATAAGCGGAGCATTGTCTTAATGGCTACATCCAGCAAACCTCAGTTTTAGGGACCATATGATCCAGTGAGGGTGGATTTAAAAAAGGCCGAGCATTGCTTAATTGGCAGTACTTGAATTTGTAGGGTCACTGATATGGCGCTTGAGTAGAAATTAAAACATTACCATGTGTGAAGCCACCAGTAAAAGAATTATTAGCTTTCTTAGATAGAGACAGTTCTCCCTTTCCTGTGTACCATTGCATTTAGAATATTTTACTTATACAACACTTGATTATTTCCACTGCTTGAATGCCTGTCAATTTCCCCCATTAAAAAGGGAATCTTCCTATAAAGCCAAGCAGTTTTTTATATTGGTATGTAGTGGGTTAAATGAATAAAGAAAGAATTAGTGAACTAATGAAAGACATGAACATGGATTGGAATAGATGAACCTTGGTTTGAATTCTGTAACAGCTTTTATTAGCTGTGTGGTCTTGGACAAGTTTCTTACTCGCTTTGAATAATATCTAAAAGGATAGTTTCATGGAATAAACAAGATAGTATGTAATGTACAGAGCACAATTACTAGTAAAACTAAGTACTCTATAAACATTCACCCTTTCCCCCCCTCACCTTTTTTGAGGTCCATGCTGGGTCTGGTTCACCTTTTATTTCCAGCAGTTAGCATACTATCTGGTTGCAGTGACATTCAAAATGTGGTTGCTAATTCTTGAACTGAGTTGGTGCCAGTTGGTGAAAATACAATTGCTATGGTAGCCTGGCATTACACAACACCCTAAATACTTTGTGATAGGCTGAGAAATAGTAGATCTGATTGGTGAGCAGCCTAGTTGTGTATAAATATCCTTATAAAAATATACGATGATTTTCAAGTCTGCTTATAAGAAACATTCTGCGTGAAAATATTTTATAGAAATATTTTTATCTCTTTTTCTACTTTCACACATACTTCAGCAATCAGACAATTGGATAGTGGCATATGCATATTTGTGGCTAAGTTATACTTAAGTTCTAGAGGGGGAACTGCACGATAGCTTAGAGAGGGCTAAAATATTGTTAAGGAGGAACAATTTATTTTTCTTACGACATAATCAGAACAAAATCTTTGAAAAGGTTATAGGAAAGCAGTGTTTTCCCATTCAAATCAATACTGCACCCACTCTTCCATAGCTTGTGAAATCAGGAAATAAAACAAATACTTCTAAGTGGGGGAACATCTAAAAATACAATTGGATACATTAAAATCGAAATGACACCTTTTCAGATCTGGTTTATTGATGTGTCATATTAGGAACTGGAATCAGCATACATAATACAGGAGTGGTTAATGAGCTAAGATTCATACACAGCTTACTAAAGATGTGTCAACTGTCTTCAATTGATTCAGTGAGCATCTGAAAGACAGCATTTTCTATTAATATTTCTCCTTCAGCATATGGTTTCTCATTATTGTGAAGCATTGAAAGTTCTGAGAAGACTTTGAGATATCTCTAACTTTTTACATTATGACTGGAGGTGGGGGGGTGGGTGGGCAGGAATTTTTTCTACATGGAGAATTAGAGAATCTCTTAGGTAAACTGTACACTAAGAGACTCATGCAAACCTTTCCCCCAAAAAAGAACTCCTTAATTCTTTCCCTTTTCTCTCACATTTGCTCCTACCCTCATTCTTTTACGATTTATTTTTGTATATACTCTGTTCTCTTTAATACTTCCATTTTAGTTCCTCACCTATATCCAAATAGTCTCTTCAATCTCTAAGCTGTGAATCCATAACCGCACATATAAAACTTTTCTGTAGTGGTTCATTTTCACTTTCTAACAGTGACTCCAAATTGTTTCTTATTAATGCCCATTCGTCACCCACCTGCTCCCATCTCCTCAAAGTCACCAAACTCATTGCTGCAAATGAGCTTCATTAAAAACAATTCCATGCTACTTAGATGTTACTTAAAGAAGTAACATCTACATGATGTGAAATAGACTTTAATGTTATGATAAGGACGTGCCTTTATCTTTTGCCCCCATTCATGGTTTCGAGGGCACATTTTTCACAATGTGGTTTATGATAGTTACATTTGCATTTACCACGTGAAATGTTGCTACTAAAACAAGCACATTTACAACCGAATGCCTTTTAGGAAAGAGATAAGATGAAGTTATATATGACAATGGAAAGAGTTCTGCACAGTGAAGAACCTTGGCCCTGATGATGACCCCGGACACTTTTCTGGTCTTATCATCCATGCCTTTGTTATTCTTAACTTATTTATGGCCACATGTTAAATCATATTGCAAAATAAATTCTGGTTTTGTTATATAAGTTCACCCAGAGGAAGAGAAGCCCAGATTCTCCCAGTAACCAATGTATAGGGAGTACTACTATTCCTGCCATTTATCTACAATTCTTAAAGGACGACTGTATTCCTTTGTTTTAAGGAACTTAGCAGTTTCACAGCTGTTCTGCTTCTGGAAGTTATTCTGCAATGTTTAATGCATGCTGTATCAAAAACACGGTAGTCACTATATGTCAGGGCTATATTTGGAAGAAAGTGTTCCTCTAGTTTCTATTCAATTTATACTTCTTGTATCACAGCCATTTCAGAATTTAGTTAGAGACTGCTCTAACTACAGGAGGAATGAGTGTCTTCAGAGAAAATTTTATTTGTTTCAGCATGCCCTACGACTGGATACAAATCTTTGAGGATATGCTTTTTAATGACAAAACTTGAGTTGGGGGTTGAGGAGTCATCCAAAAGATGACAATAACTGCGTGATATTTAAATGTCTTTAAATAGCTTACAGTTACTTTAGGAGGAGATACTCCAGGGACAAATTCGGACCTCACAAACAGATACAAATATACACATACTTCAAACTCACGTTGTAAATAAGAGAAGTGGTATATCATAGAGGAGTCTGAAAGAAATGGGTTAGGATTTTCGTTCTGCTGTGTGATTCTGAGCCAGTTGCTTCAACTCTTGATGTTTCCAGTTCTTTACTTAAAAATACAGAAAAATTATACATATCTCATAGAATTTTTGTAGAATTAAATGTTTCAATGCACGTAAGTGCACAGATAGTAAATGATCATTAACTGTAAGCCCCCTTCCCTTTAAAATCTTTCTTTTTAATTGTCCTATCAGCTCTGATACATGATTACTCATAGTTAAAGGTTATTTCTGAAACCACATGAAGCCATAAATTTTACTTTTTACCACACTTTCTTAAAAATAGGAACAGGACACAGTATGTCATAGCTCTTTAAATACATAGAATGCTGTCAATTATCAAAGAGTGTTTGGTTAAAATTCCTAAGTAGATACAGTATATTATAAATAGAAGTGTCACTGCATCATAAACAAGGAATAACCATGACCGTAAGGCAAACCTGTAGATGGCAATTTGCAATTTTTCAAGAATCTGTGACCCCCTCCAAAAAAGCCAGAAAAACCATCTTTTATATTTAATTAAAATGAAGCCACATTCTCAATGTCTGCAGATAGCTGGTAAGTTTGGCTTTAGATATTGATAAACTATGTCAAAACAGTTCAGCTTGAGAAAAGAGAAGCGCTACTTGCAGGAAAGACCCGTCAGGAACTGTAATCTACATGACTCAAGTAAGACTCATTTCTTTCTCTAGTGGGGCTCACCTGGCAATTAGACTTGATCACCCCATTTTTACACCAGATTTCCTTGTATTCATAGTTTCTCCTTCCAGGAGATGTTAATGCTTTGTCTGTTTTTTGAATAAACCAGCCCTTTTAGGAAGAATTTTAAAAATGGGAACTCCCCATAGACAATAAATGTCAGTATCAAAAAACACGCTGGCCCATTTATTGGCATAAGTCCATGATTCCGTCAAATGCAGAAAGCTTCAGCTCACTGGACACTTTAGCACTGTTTCCAGAGGCCATTTCTGCTCCCAGTCCAGGAGAAACTAGGCCACTCAGAGCATGCCGTTAGAAGCATTGTTAAAGAGCAGTCTTGTTAAGCATTACCTCTACTTCTTTCCACCTCTGTTTCTACTGTTGGCAATGAACACTTATGAAATTATTGAAAGGAAAATGTTTATCTATTTCTTAAATAATTTATGGAGTATTAAACATATATAGGTATATATGTTTGAGGAAAACCATATTTATTAAGGCCTGTGTGCTACCTGTGGCAGATGCAAAGCTGGTTGGTAGCTTGTCATTGTGCAATGAGAGGGGCAGATAAAATATAAAATATGTCATCACAGATGTTTAAATATAAGCCATATCATACTATAGGTACCAATAAAGTTTAAATCTTTCTTCTGACTGAAGGGATCATCTAAGATGATTGTTAAACTCAAAAAGTTGAGCTATCAGCTCATTATTCCAAAAAAAAAAATTCAAAGTAATTTAGAAATGCAATTGATACAAATAAATGAGTATAAAATACTATTTAATCAGTTTCTGAATGTCTGTAAAATTATTACATTTAACTTCTTCATACGTTCAAAAATACATTCAGGAAAGTAATAATATCTTTTTTTTTTCATGTAACTATCTATTTATGTCATTCTAGTGTCTTCTGATACATTGATCTCACATCAGCGGCAGGTTTGGAAAATGTATTCAAGTTTTAGGTTCAAAGTACTTTTAATATAGGGTATTGGTTTGGTGCAATCAATTTTAGCATGATAATATTCCCTAAAATTCACCACCCTGAAACTGGCTCTACACCAAACTTTCCCTCCTCAGTTTTGCACTGATGCCCCTATTTGTCTGAATTGAAGAGCAAGGCAGTGGCTGACACTCCAGCAGCAATCTTCACAGGAAAAGCAGGATCCTATTGTCTTCCCTAGAATTTCTTGTTCTTCAAAGTAATTTTAAAGGTGTCATGGTGGCCAAGCACATTTCTGCAACTTACAGATGACACTAATTCATCCTTAGGTGATAGTCTGTACTGAGAAAATAAAGCTCATTGGTTTACTTCTTTGAAATTCAATTCTCCTGTGAAAATTTTCTTGATACAATATTTATTCATTTATATCTAGTTTACAAGCTTTTCTTTCTTTTTTTTTAAGACCATTTTGAGTCATTAAACATCTTTCTCATTGTAAACCAGTAATTCATTTCAAATACTCAAGTAGCTATTTATATTAAGCATTATCTTTGTATGTTTTCATGAGGGTGGAAATCTTACAAATACTTCTCAAGGTTTGAAGATTTTAATGCAAGTGTCTAATGTTCTGGCTCTTTCCATTGGCAGACGAATTAAATGTATAGGGTATTAAAAAAATCTCACTTGAAAACAACTAAGATTTAGTTAATATATCACAATTAGAAAAAATGTGAACTAAGAAATACTTTCCCTGTCTTTTGGGTTAAAATCTTTTTTTCTTTTTTTTTTAAAGAAAGTATATTAAACTTTATCCATAACAAAAAAACCTCTGAAGAGGAGATGATGGTTAGTATCGGAGACTACTTGGCCAGCCAGCTCATTTGACAAGGCCACACAGTGACGGGAGAGAAAGGGAAAGTTATTAATTAAATAAACATCAAAATCCTTTAAGAAATGGGTTATAAAATAATTTTATGATTCAGCTTCTTTTTTTTTTTTTTTTAGTAATTCTGAGACTATAGTAAAAGAAGAAACACAGGCAACATGTGGTAACTTTAGTCAGCATTTCTGAACTGGGAATGATAAACACCTCTGCCTGGCTCTGGCATTTATCAGGGCTGAGATATTATTACCACATAGAGTCACAGCATGGTTACTGTTATCATCGGAAAAAAGAGCCAGCTAATCTTAATGGTTTGTAAAGCCGTTACCTGCACTGGTCTGACATTTATCATGATCATTTTACCACATGGGTCCTACATAGCAAAGGTCTTTTATCTGGAAGGGACATCACTATGAATTATTATTTGCAGCTAGGTAGAAAATTGTATGTTGTAGATACCTTTTCTCATTATAAATCACATAGTCACATTTCACCATTTCCTCCAGAAAGCTGCTGAGCCTAGATTTTTTTGCCACGGCTTGCTTTCCTCTCTCCCACCCTTCTCTTTTTATAGTTTCTTGAAAATATTAGCCATTTTTTCATTAACACCTTTAATATAATTTCTGAAGAACCACATGTACGGTAGGTATACATCCGGACACACTCTCACTGTAGTTAGGGGACTTTCCTATACATTCTGTAAAAAGACTTTAGAAATTAAAATTGATAAATTGTCTACTTTTTTAAAAAACTGATTATTCTCTCTTCTGACTTAATGACGAGACTTTTCTTCATGCTTGATCTTGTCAATAGAATATTTACCTGTGGATCAGACAAAATTTCTCATGCTTGATTTGAAACACTCAAAACACTTATGCCATTTCTTGCCTGAAATCTTCAGCTTGGAAATGTATTCTCATAAGGGGAACACTAGTTTTATTTTGTAGATAGTAAGTTACAATAGAGTGAAAGTTTCCTTCAACATATTTGTTTGAAAAGATGCTTAGATTCTATCCCTACCTATCAAAGTCCTAATGACACACATTAATACTTATTCCGGAAGAAATAAGGACATTAAAAGGTCTGATGTTTTAAAACCATGGGACCAAGTCAGTAGAGTGAAATGTATTAATTTGACAACGGAAAATTACAGTGAAAAGCCCAAGTTGTTTACCATGGAGAAGCAATCCTCTCTTTTAAAAAGATTGACACAACTAATCTTCTGAAAGAAATATTTATATATTTTCTTCTTTCTCAAGTGTTCCATTAGGAATAAACAAGCCAGAAATTCTGTACTTTTATAATGAAGGGGGAAGAGAATTCTTTGCCATTTTTGCATTTAGAAAGAAATGTGCAAGAAGAATGTGACAATTTAAGCAAATCAAGATTGTTTCAAATGGATCACAAACGGGACTTTGTGGGGTATTTTATACTATCGTGTGAAGCAAACAGTAAATTTGAAAGGAGGATTTTCTCAATGGTCTAGTTCTGATGTGTTTTCCCATTTCTTTGTGTGTTTAAAAGAGGTTTGGCTGTGGTGTTTAATATTGCTTCGACTCTTTTGCAAATGAGTTCTAGAAAAATACTCGCACATGAAGGAACGCTGATGTGCTGTATTGCTCACAGCAGCTGGGGAGATATGAACGAAGAAACCAGATTCCCGAGTCTGTATTTAGCAAAAATAAATACCTACAATTCCACTTTTAAAAATCTATCACTTTAAATGTTTATGGGCATCAACAGTAGGCCTCTCTTGCTTTGAAAACGTCTAATATTTTTTCTCAAATTACTCCATTCTTAAAAGAAATGGAGTAATTTAACCTGAGGTGCATTATTTTGAAGTGGTGTGTGTTAGTTACTTTGCCTACTTTGTAACATTTGATTCCATATGATTTTTTTGTATTATTACGAATTTCCTCCAAAGGAAACAGTTTCTGTTTCAGAGACTTGTGAGATATGTTTGTGTAAATTTGGAGGCCAAGGGGAGGAGGTCATTTGTGAAATTAACCTGTACTTTTACTGCTGAAAAGGAGTTGCACACGATTTGATTCAGACTTCCAAAATTTCATTTTAAAATGGTGGCCTAATATTCCGACATACTGCTTTACCAATCATGAAGGGCTACCCTGATTTAAAACAAACAGAAACAAACAACAAACAAGCCCCTTTATTCTTTTTTTATTTTAGAATGACTCTTTTGTTCTAGTTGAACACCATCTTGCCATTATTGTCCCCCAAACACTGTAACCCGGGAGCATTTACAATAATTAGTGAGGGGCTTTGCCGCTCGGATTTTTCTCCTTTTCTGGGGAACTGGGTGAATTGTCGAGTGCTAACGAAAGTGGGAGACTTCTAGTGGTTGAGCCAGGCACAGCGCCGGCAGACGCTTTAAGCTTCCCACTGTGCGGCAGTGCAAGCTTCCCCGCTGTTATGTTTACCATAGTTTTAATGTCTGTGAAAAAATTCCTGATGCAACCAAATTATGTTATGCCCTTTTGTTGATCTGACCCTACCCTCCCTGCCTCCTTCTCCCCCACAATTTAGCAGATTCCTGTTGCCCCTATTACAAAAAGCTCCTCCTCAACTTTGTGACCACCCTATTACTTCAATTCTTGTCATGAGAGCCCAGCTGCTTTGCAGCCTTGATTGCAGAGCCTTATCCAGAAGTTTCGGGTGGATTATACACACACACACACACACACACACACACACACACACACCCTGCTCGACTTCTGCCACCTAATAATGAACATCCTCCTCTCCACCGCATTTGAATTTCATCGGAGGTAATATTAAAGCACCAAATTTAATCATGGGGCATTGACAATACCAGCTTAAAATGCAAATGTCTTTGGTGAAATGCACTGTGTCTTTAAAGGAATCTATTGAAAGACCTCAAACTCCCACTGTGCTCTAAGATGAAAACAGCCAATCTGCGACTAGAGTTGTCCTTTTCTTAAAAATGGTTATCGCTAAGAAAATGACCATTCCATTATATCGTAAATTAATGGATTCGCCAAGTGTGATGTACAGTGAAGTTTTTAATGAATATTCATAAAACTTTTTCAGTCCATTAACAAGACTTAAGACAATGAGGTTGCAACTTACTCCCATTTAGATGAGGTGGGGAGAGGAAGGAGAAAAAAACAGCACTTGGAAAAGTTTAACTTTCATGTATCAAACTCCAGGTGCCAGAGTTTGAGGGAAATAACCAATAATAGCCATTTTTTACATATTTGATGGGACTGATTATGCAATGTGCAACTCTAAATGGCTTATAGCACATTGTAGCATGGTTCCATCCCATTGGCTACAGTAGGGTGCAGGCAGATGGATGACAGTGACAGGGAGAGAAGTGCTTTTGCTTAGCCGTGCGTTAAGATGCCATCCAGAAGCTCTGTGCACTGCAGACACTTCATTAGGATGCCAGGATAATGGTAAACTACCACTCAGAGTGACACCCCATTTCCTGCTTACTGAGCGCTCCAACCTCGGCAGATGTCAACAATCTCACAGTGCTACAGAGCAGACCTAACTTTCCAGCCACTTTGACTCCAATTTTTTCCTCCTAACAGTGCCATACATTATGTGCAATATGTAATGGCAAACACCGCCCCAAAAACAAAATCTGCACAGTTTGTTATGACCGGAGTGCTTCATTTTTTTTTTCTTTCTTTCGAAAGATGAGGGACAGTGAGTTGGGTAAGAGAATATGTCCATCAGCTATTCTAACCTCAAAATTTCTCGCTATAATTCCATTTGCTTATCAATTCAAAGTGTTAATTGTACGGTGAACTCTGATTAATAGTAGTTAAACTCTAATCATAGGGGATATGACTGTGTATTTTAATTAATGTCCATTCCGAAGGTAAGAGCTTTTGGAATTCTTTTGTTAAAGATTTTCAATTCAGTTTTGGTATACTTCTTAGTTGTCTGCCAAGAAAAGGCTGACTTGAGCATCTGGATGGTATTTCCTCTGCAAATGTATAACTTGAGACCATTCACACACCTCCTTACCAGCAAGTCAAGCCAAGAGAAACTTTTTCTATGATGTAAAATCCAAAATTCTTTTCATAAAAAACCAAGGTGTGGTTTAGATAGTGAAAAGAAAAAAATCCCCCAAATGGAAAAATAATACTCTGAAATCTATCATTACAATAAAATGATTGATTTACATTTTGTGATCCTAAGCTGCTTCTTAGAAGCTCAAAGGGCCTTGCAAATGGCAGCACTAAAAATAAATATCCTCCTCTCAGGCCTGATCATTTCCAGGTAAAGACACAAATGTAAAGAAGAAGCCATGGGCAGAGGTCACACCCCAAGGAAGAATTTGAATGCAAACTTTCAGTGTGATGCCCTCTAAAAAAAACTGATGCAAATCTTGACTTTTGGTTTTGATGGCATCCGGTTGGCAACACCTAACCACTTCTTGAAACTTGTCACTGAATATGCTTGAGGACAAAGAAAATAGACTAGAATCCTTAAAATAAGCTACACAGGGACTGACAGTCAACATAGTGACAAAAATTTAAGTATAATTTACTCGAAGACATATTGGACTTAATTGGAAAATGTCAGTGCTGGAACTGCCTGAGCTATTGAACTATTGAACCAGAGAGTGTGCCTTTCTGAAAGCGGAGAGAAGACATTCTTATTTTTCTTCAACTGTCTGATTTTTAAAATCAAAACCTCAAAGCCCATGCCAACCAGAAAACTGGGCAGCGCTCTCCTTCCTACGTAGCTAATGCTGTTTAGAGTACGGTGAAGGCTTCCCTTCTGCCGCCCCTCACCAGTTCCCTTCTCTTCTAAACTACAGATCAAGACTACTCTTTTAATGGAGATAATTTAAAGACAGTAATTTTCATAAAATAACTGAGAACATTGTAGGTGGAAGGCAGAAAGGATGTCCTGATAATGGCACATATCACCTTGGGAATTATAGTTCCATATGTAAAGCATGGGGTGGGGTGTTAAGACTTGTAAAAGTCTTTAGAAATAAATTCTTGGAATTCCAAGGTTTTATGTACTTCATCTTTTAGAATGCCAGAGAGTCAAGGAATTAGGGTGAGAGAAAATTCAATGTCGGTATAATAAGGTCATAACAGACTGAAGCAAAGGGTAAAAGACAATATGAATAGAACGTTGGATACATTTCTACCTTTTGAGATGAATAAACATAATTTCCAAGAATGTGTGACCTATGAAAAAACTCATTTCAGATAAGAGGACAGTGCTCAGAATTTCAAAGCTCTCACAATGACCATTAGACAACTAGGAAACTATTTAGTATCTCTAATAAAATTTGACACAAGGAGTTGAATGAAGAGAATCATAGCAAGTCATCAGGAGAGGACAAGGTAAGATGAAAAAATACTGGGATAAAATGAGGATTTGAGGAAGAACAGTGTGAAAACTAAAAATGCAAAACAAAATTTAGTTTTGCATTAAAGGTCAAATTGTTACTGCAGAAAAATTAGGTCACTGATATGGACGACAAACTAGAGTTTTCCCAGAGTCTGGAGACATAGGAAACGATGAGGAAGAAGACATGTTGAAAGTCAGTGAATTGAGAGGTTATCTACAACTTCTAAGTATACTTGAGGAAGAAACCACATTTGAAAAATATGCAATAATCAAGGACAAAATTAAAGAAAACTCCTCTGACTTACAAAAACTATTTCAGGCTGGGCGTGGTGACTCATGCCGGTAATCCTAGCATGAGCCACCGCTCCTAGTGGGAGGCCCAGGTGGGAGGATCTCTTAAGGTCAGGAGTTCAGACCAGCCTGAGCAAGAGCAAGACCCTTTCTCTACTAAAAATAGAAACAAATTAGCTGGGCATGCTGGTGCATGCCTATAGACCCAGCTACCCAGGAGACTGAGGCAGGAGGATTATCTGAGCCCAGGAATTTGAGCTTACAGTGAGCTGTGATGACATCACTGTACTCTAGCCAGGGCGACAGAGTGAGACCCTGTCTCAAAAAAAAAATAAAACAAAACAAAACAAAAATAAAACTATTTCAGTCTTGAAAATATCAGCTAAGTTCTAAGAAAATATCATTCAATAGATAAACTATCTTGATATATTCTGGCAAAACTTTTGAATGACAAGGATAGAGTGTTATCCTATAAATATTCATATAAAAATAGGAGTAAATAAATAAACAGTCAGGTTTCCCTAAGACTTTTCTCACTAAATCCTAAACAAAACAAAACAAAACAAAACAAAGCAGTATCTACTGAGTTTAAAGGAGAAAAAATTGTGGCCCTAAAATTGTGTCCACATTCAAAATTGTCTTTTGCATATTAAAATAACAGAAAGATATTCTCATCCATGCAAAGATTTATAATAGCAAAACTATCTTGAAAAGTTTTCTTCAAGGCTTATGTAAGTCTACCAAGTGATGAATCAAAATTTATAACTCAAGAGTTGAGACACTATAAGCAAAACTAAGCATCTTCTTTACTTAGTTTGGATCTAAAACTCAGAAGGCCCCATTGGATTATTTCTCTCTGGCTTCCACTTAGCTCTTGGTAACAGGAAATGCCTTTCTTGTGTCCACTTTTCATGGTTCAGGGGAGAGTTCTGGGGGCATGTGATGATTATTTAAGACAATGACTAGTGCTGTTCACTCTGGAGTTTGCTAGAAACCACCATTATTGGAACATTGTGCTAGAGTGATATTAAACGAGTTTCTTCTTCCCCTCTTAAAAACCAAAGCTGCAGAGAGCAGTAGAATGTTTAGTTCTCTTGCTAAGAATCCTTGGAAAACATGCTTTCTGTCTATAACAATTGCGTTGAAAAAAACTGAGGGGGGCAGTTAAAATGATAAAGACCGAAAAATCAAGTAATGATAGGTATTATATGTGAATTTTCCTATGTTACACGTCTTAAAATTAAGTAGGCCAGGAAAAAAACAAATGCAGAGTAAACAGGTCAAAAGGAAATACACCCTATATGTGGTGATAAAATAGTGTTTTTCATTTTTTTTCTTTTTACTTTTTGACAAATTTCAAGTTAACTTCAACAAATATTATTTTAAAAATCTGTACAAAGAAGGAATTTAAAGTAAATTTGTACAGTTGTTTAGACACCATAAAATTACAGTTTTGTTATGCAGTTGATTAAAAAGATGGATAGGAAATAAACCAAAATATTAACTGTGATAAGTTATCTTTGAATAGCGGGAGTAAGAATGATTTTTTTCATTTTTAAAATGTATTTTCCACATTTTTGATAATGATTTTGTGTTATTTGAATAACAAAAGTAATTCTCTGTGATTGGTAATATGATAACCTTTAGTTTGGTCTATGCCACAGGAAGATAAACTGTTTTCACAGATCAAATCATTTCTAGGAAAATCATGTAGTAGACTTTCCTCTAGGTATTTCTGTTGCAGTTAATATTTTATTTGGTGAATGTATTTCAGAATCAAGAAAGCAAAGTCTGAGTTTGCCACTTTCCTCTTTGGGGTGAAAATATTGAGTGCAGGTTCATTTGCAGAGAAAGTATAGAAGCTATAAAATGCCATAAGACTATAAATTTGCAACCTAAAGAAGGACCAAGGATCCTGCAGTGCATATATGTAAATATATTCTAGTTTCATATGCTAATTTCTGGTTCTTCCTCAATCAAATCCTTTCTTTGGAAATTTTATTACCTATTGGACTGAGCCTATGAAGAGTGGAAAATAAAACCTATACACACAACACTCGCTCATGGATAAGATGCCACAGGAATATTTCTAAGTAAAAAAACAGGCAGCTATTCATTTCAAAATACTTGTGTTTAGATACACATTTCATTCTCCTGCCTGGGCCTTTAACCCGATTTGTCTTCTCTTTTGGAAAATCGATCCATCAAAGTTTTCTCTACTTATAGAGAAAAGTATTGAAATGAGGTGGTTATCCAGGTAATTTGTATCCCTACACTTCAATTTTGCCTCAGTTGTTCCACACGTATTAGATGCCCACTTAATATCTCTTGATTAAATGATCCAGACAATCGACTCAGTTCTTCAGTGTACCTTACACACATAGGGAGCTGATAAATTATTCTTTAGAGTTAACATTAGTAGCTAGCTCCCAGTTCTACTAAGCAGGAACACAGGGAACCAAAAGTTAAATATTCTGAATGCACAAGTTGTTGAATATAAGCAAAAATTATTTTTTTTGGCTTTATTTTTAGTTAAAACTGGCGTTCAGTTTGTATGGACCACTAATTTGAAACAGTAGGAGGCCAGTGTATCTGGAATATTTAAGAGAGCCCCCTGTTGGTTCATTTTAGAAATGTCTTCTGATTCCTTTCTGCCCTCCAGATGACCAGATAGATATGCTTAAACATATGAAATAGGCCATGTGATTAAAAGTGATTTGGGATGGGGCAAAGTCAGCCCCCATATTTCATCAATATCATTTTCAAAATAAGATGTTTTCAGAAAAAGTCATGTAATTTTCAGTTTTAAGGGATATTAAAAGGTAATATTGATCTTCAACAAATGTAAGCAACATGGGAAATGTTTTAAACAGAATTAGACTAAAAAGTAAATTTGTGTATATTACAATAGGATTCCTTAAAAAGGTTGGAAGTTATTGCTATTGTGAGAGACCAGTGCTTTGCAAGGGCTCTTCTGTTCTTTCTAATATCAATTTCTGGCTGAATTTGAAAAGAGAATAAAGTTATTTTCTCATACTATCAAGCAACAGCCCCTTTTTACTGTTAGGCATCTTCCAGTACTTTAGAAATAATAATAATAAAAAAATAACAATGAAGGATGCAAATGTTATTCTTTTCCAGCTAACAATTTTTTTTTTTAAAAAAGTAAACATCAGCTTCTCAAGGGAGATTTCGATTTGAAGACTGTTTATTATATCATTTGAATAGGACTAGACCTGGCCTTTTGACTTTGAACCACTACCAAATTTCAGGCTGTGAGGAAATTGTTCTACATTTCCTGACAAATTGAGTTAAGCAGACATTAAGTGGGCTTTAAGAAAACAAATGGCCATCTTTATCACAGGTGGACACTGATGGCTTAATGGGGCCTGGGCTGATTGTATCACTTCTAATGGCTTGACGGGAAGCATTAGGGTTTTTGCATAAAGAACTGGCATTGCGAACCCTGCTAACACAGACCTGTCAAGCGCTCTGTATCCCTTTGTGCACGGAAGCAGATGTTTGTATGTATACTATGAACTGGCATTAGAGCAAGCGACAGATGCCTGTATGAATGCCAGGTTTGTGAATTTTTACAGCAGGAGCATGTTCTGAGGAAGTGCAGCCCTGCCCTCTATCATAGGTAATTCCCAGTGGAACTTGCTAAATCCCAGCTATGTTTTCATTATTTGGCTTTCCTAGCAACTGGATGAGTGTGTCTACCCTGAAAATGCAAGATGAGAGCCCTACCGAATTCTTATAGATTTGCAAATAGCTCGGCTATGTTTTGGACTTTCCAGGCAGTACTTTTGCACTGTAATCGCAACCAACTGACTCAGAGGAGCGGGTGGTATTACCGCTTTCTAATTAAAACTTACTTCAATGTTTATCTGCCAGGCCTCCCCCATGGTCTCCCTACATTCCCACCCCCACTCCCGAGGAAATGCGACTTCGGTGTGGAGGTTTTTCTTTCCTGCAACATTCAAAACTTACCCTCTAGTTGTCTGTCAACAATAGAAACAGGTAGCTTGCAGTCCATTAAACAAACACAGTGCCCCCCTCACTTTTATTTGACATTTTATTTGGCTGTGACAAATGAGCAGCAGTTGGATTATAACATAATTTGTCTTGTCTTTATTACCAGCACAAAGGACACCATTCATTAATTATTCTGCCGTTGCAGCTTAACACTGACTGGAAAGGTCTCTCTTCGGACAGATGGCGGGGACGATGTTATTTATATCAATCAGCCAAAATCCTCAACAAGGATTACTGTTCCTGAGACTACAATGATTTATTTCTTTTTACCTCACCCTCCCTCAACCCCTTCTGCTTTCAGAGATTTCTCTATAAAAACGAAATTTGATGGGAATCTTAAAGCAAAGCCATATTTAACCTGTTAGCTTGCAAAACAACATGCATGCTACATCAGTTTAACTGCATGACATTAGCTGCATATTTTTTAAACTGCTCAGGGTTTTTTGATCTTCCATTCTAGAGTGAAAGATTAACGGAAGGTCTCAGGGCAGCAAGTTCAGCAGAAGTTTGCCTCTTCTGTGACATTGTATTGCTGTCCCATGGGACCCCCCAATAAGGATATTGTGCTGTAAGATTTTTTTTGTGTGTCTCTGCTGAGATGAGATGATCCACCCTATTTCAAAGTCCAGAAGACTTTCTGTAAGATCAGCTGGGATATTTGGCCAAAATAAAAATAACAACTAAAACCAAAAAAATCAGAAATACTTTACCCCCTGTCTAAACTGGGATCAAATCAAACAAGCGAAGAATGTTTTTTGGTTTCTTCTGGACCCGTATTTTTATTCAGTGTCAGGTGGTTGCTGGGGTGGGAGTGGGTAGTGGGTGATTCACCTTGTTTGTTTTGTATTGTTAATGATTCTGTCCAGTATATGCTGATCAAGCACTAATAAAAGACTAGATTGAACCCAGATGCGACATTCTTCTGCACATCTTTCAACAGTGCTTCTGAGATGTGGCCATTTCTCCAATTAAAATCTTTAGGAGAGAAGTATGTGCAAAAAAGTGTGCAGATCATTGAGGTTAAGGCACTGGAAGTTTTTCTCTTTAAGTTTTCTGCTTCAATATAATAAAGCAAATAATGCAGAAAGTTTTTTGTCTTCAGAAATTATTGGTATAACCTTGCTATCCTGATTAGTTTGCAAATATTAAAAGTCCCATCAAGACAAATATCAGCAACATGCAAATACCCTTGCAGGTTGTGATTAAGATTTTAAATGTATCCTTTTGCTTTTAGTTAATGAAAAACAAAGTCTTGGAGGATCTAAGTTGTAATTTATTAAACATGAAAGGCTCCTTGATGAAATATAGAAATGAGATATATTTTGCATTTCAAAGATTTAAGCTGACAACTTACTTGCATGCAAATAAGTGCAAGATTTGTAAAAATATTTGAAAAGAAATTATTCCTGAATGTACTTATTACAATAATGTGGCATGTAGATAAGAGAAACACACAGCATTAAAAGACATTCATTTCTCCAAAGTCTTAAAATTAGCTTCTTTCTGCCATTGTGTATTAATGTTCTTCTTCAGGAATGCAGCATATTAAAGAACTGAACAGAATTAGTAATAAATTTGTTAATTACAAATTTAAGCAACACAACTGTGTTGTTTTCCCAATATGTTTTTTTTTCAAAAGCAGAATTGCTAATGCATTTTAATCATTTATGTATAAACATTTGAGGATAAAATATTCTGAAGTTTATCAATTTCAAGAGCTGTTTATTTGCTAGCAAAATAGGCCATGTTATACAACATATATCTTATCATTTTTGCTCATCAAATCCCCATTTGCTGAATGCAAATTTCCCTGGTCTAAGTGCTCTTGCACCTCAATTTAAATGAATAATAGGATCGACTCTATTAAAATCAGTTTAAGGTTGCCATGGGTGACATATCAGTAGGGTTAAAATGAGAGAAAAAGGTCACAGAATCAGTCCTTACAACCTGTTTTTTATCATAATGAAGCATATGTAAGACTCGACGAAGGCTTAAATAACAATATGTCACTTAGGCAATACTTTGTGGGTCTTCTTTAAAAAATCTTTTTTTTAAACCACAACGTATTCCAAACAAAATAAACATAAAATTATAGTGCCATCGATAACTCCGGGAATGTATTCAGTTGCACTGAAAATTAGAGAGTAAGCTCTTGTGCTATTACACCAGACCGGCAGATTGTGGATTTGTAAAAATAACAGAGAACTCCTCAAAAACAGGAAGCAGGTACTTTTGCTGCAGTAAATTTCTTCCTACAGGGATCCAACTAGGTGTTATAACCAAATTAACAAAGTATATGAAAAGTGTACTCAAATGCTTTATCCGAGAAAAATTTTGTTTCCTCTACTAATGAAATTTGAAAGATTACTCATGTAGTTATTGGTTAAGTACTGAAACACCAGCACCAGGCATGAAACATATCCTAGAGCAAAGCTTTGGGTCATAGTTTCAGGCTCTTGAAAGCTGAAGAAGCCAGACTTGGGGGCTGCTGGAATATATATACACACAAACATACGTATGTACATATATATGTGTATATCTATATGATCATGTTTTTGAATCTTCACATTTTTAAAGTCAACTCTTTTTTAAAGTCATACTCTTAATGCTGATTTTTATATTATTTATGATTCTCGTTTGGATTTCACAGAATCACTTTTTGTTACAAGTGTTATATTTCCTCTTTTTTTAAAACCTGCAATAAAAGGGAAAAAAAATCTCCTTATTTGCTAAGGTTACAGTGTTAGTTTAATTTTCATAGAAGCGATGGAATATTTTGAAGTGAGTAACATTTACCAAGTCATTAGTTTTATGCAAACTAGGAAGGAAGATGAAAGAAAAAAAATTATCAATTATTTATAGATTGTTAAAATGTATCTTAGTGCACTGCTACTGTATAGAAATGACAATTAGCCAAACTTACCTTCTTTAATTAATAATGCATACATTATGCTCTTTGGGCAACTAATCACCAGCTCTACAAATTTGTTTGACACTGTTGAAGATACCTATCACATGGGTTAAAAAAAGAACAATGCTCTACCAGCTGCAGCCAACTTTCAGCCTTCTAGCAATGCTTAAAATGCTGCAGCAGTTCCAGGGAGCAAAATGGTGGTCCTTTAGCTGCTTGACACTATGAATATGGCACCAAGCTGCAGAGTGCTGCCTGCCATGCCTTCGCCACCAAAGAATGCACTGTTTATCTTAAATTGCTTGCTTGAGATGAAAACCCTTAATCTCTATCTCCTATTTTAATTTCCATAATCTCAGGGTGAAAAATTCTTGCAGGTAAATTGGTCGGTCCTGTTGCCTTAAAGCTGCATTTACCATATTTTCTGAACTAAAATAGGAACATACACATGGTTGGATAATAGGAAGGACTATTTGGAAACTGAACAAATATAGCCAATCTGGGATGAATGGGCACCATGCTTGCCACAGAAAATTCCAATCAAACCTGTGATGGCAGCATTTTGTTGCCACGAATCTCCCAAATTTATTTTTAATAAAACAGAAGCATCTATCTGGAATATTTTTAGGAGTGAAAGGAAAAGTCAAGATGAATTTTCAAAGAAATTTGCCTGCCTCTGGATCTCTCCATACTCTAAGGATCACAAACACAGTCTCCTCATTTTACCCATAATCTAAGGCAATGGCAACTACTGGAAAGTTTGCGAAAGTTTCACATATGCTAAATTAACATAAAGGCCCAGGCATTCTATTTCTCAGTGGTCACTAAAGCATGCTATCGTATTAAGCTGTATACTCAAGTGGTCAACAAGCCAACTGACATTGGGACCAGGTAGATACTCAGCTGTCACTGATTTCCCCCTAGAGGCACACACACCGCAATGAGGTAGCAGCTTGTAGCGTTTGGAAGGAGAAATGAGGCTGGTGCAGCTCCCTCACATATGGTGTTTAACAGACTACACTTTCCATTTGCTGCTCTGAAAGGTGTGCATTTTCAAGGGATAATGCCAAGTGTTCTTTGTGCTATGGTGTCTTTGCATCGAAAGGTGATGTGTCTGACACATTTTGGCAGGCTACTGTGAAGAGGTTTAGAATTTTCTACTGACTTTCACTAAGACTTACGAGAATAAGATTGTACCTCATCAAAGGTAGTAATCTGTCTTTCAGGGGGATAGGATCACAGTTCCGGAGTGAGCTGAGAAACAAGGATTTTTATTGAGATTCCTCACTACTTTACCCTCTAAAATTTGTTTTGTTGCTTTTTATGTAAATACATACTGACTAGTGGACCTACCACCTACGCAGGTTTATCATTTCATTTTGTGTAGATTTTGAATTAGAGCTTTGAAATGTGTGTAAAACTCGAATGTGTTTTTCTGGTGAAAGCCTCTCCTCTTTTTCAGCTGTCTTAAATGAAATGCAGAATAAGAGTCGGGGTAAACGCAAGGAGCATAGAAGCCTGAGAGAAGAACCAATTCTACACGTAAACTGAAGAAAATCTTCATTTCTCTCATGAACGTTGGGTATCTCCCCATCCACCATTTAGAAGGATTTCTGTGAGTCTTTTGTGAAAGATTGCTCTCATTTATTTAACTCATGCCACATGGCTTAGCTTCATAACCAGGATAGGGTTTCTAGAGATTAAAAAAAAATCCATTTTATATCTATGGAAATACCAAGCTGGAATTTAAGCTACAATTGCTGTGGATTTTCCACATTATGGTATAAAATTGCTGGATTTATTAATGCTGGGCATATTTCAACTACTCCATATTTTGCCCTGGTCAATGGTTACCTGTCAAAATGTAGAACAATTTTTCAAAGATATTCTGTGCCACAGAGAAAAATAATGTGTGGATTTTTTCCATGTTTTTGTTTGTTATAAGCAGAGTATTTGCAATAATTTATGGAAAGTCTTGGAATTATAAATATTAAGGCATTGCCAAATGATTTAACTATCCCTCCATGGCAAGTTGTCTTTAAACACTAACATTTTTTTCCTTTCTTTTTTTTTTTATCATTTACTTGTGGACCAGAAACACTTGCAGGCTCTTGCCCCTGGCCTTCTGTGAGAATGTTAGTTAGCAATGCTCATAAAAACTCAATTCATCAATGTGAACATAATTTGCTATGAACAGAAAGCTCACAAAAGGGTGAATTTGTCAGATAGACAGGTGGCCTGAGATCTCTCCCTGATACTGAATGATATGAATAATAGATTCTGGTAAATGTATGCCAAGACTTGAGCTGTAAACACAGCTGCCTCCATTCCCTTCCAGAAAAACAGCTTCGAGGACGAAAGCACAGGAACCATGGTTCCACCTGAGGACCTAAGCTTGTACACACACATACACACACACAAACACACACAAACACACACCCTCATTCAAGAAATAAACAACCTCCATAAAAAAGGACAGAGTTAGAGAAATCTTCATGCTTTTTCCTTTCTATGACAAAAACATTTTAAAGCTATCCTGGGCAGAAGAGACTAGATAGAGAAGAAAAAGAAGAGAAAGGAAGTAGATTTTCCTAATGGTTCTGGTTCCACATTATTCAAGTGTCTTATTTTATAAAATACACAAATCAACAGAGCTAATAAACTCTGCAATATTATAAGTCCTGTTTTATAATGAGCAAAAATAAGAGAGCAGGTTGACTCTATGCAGAAGCACTGTGCTTGAAATCATTCTAGTAATTCATGGCTATTTGTCTTATGGGTTATTAAGTATTTATTAAGGTTCAAATGTAATGTAGCCTTTTCTCCAATTTACTCTGACCTTTAAAAATCTGTTTTGCAAATTGTTTTCCAGGTAATGCACAAACCCACTTAAGAGCCAAATCCCAGGATTTTAGAAGATTCTGGTTGAGTGCAGCATATATTTTTTTAGTCTTTATAAATACTGGTGCATATAGGTTGAACTATTCTCATAACATTATGATTGACTTCTCTCACAACTGGCAAAACCATTGGATAAGATTTTCTTAATACAGTAAAGCAGTGTTTCTTAAAGCAGAATATATATATTATTGGTGGCACAAGAGACAAATTTAATGGTTATGTATTTATTTTAATGTGTATTAGAAAAGCATAAGTGACACTTAAAATGTATGCTTTCATAGAAGTTATTGCTTAGGGTAAAGCTAAATATATTTAAGTGTAAAAATAATTTGATTTTAGGGAAAAATAGATAACATGGATATTACTGAAAATACCATCAGTGAAGTTAGCATGTGGATCAATGAAGTTTGGGAAACTGACAACCTCTTTTGAATCACCAAAATCTCATAAATGATCTTATCAAAAGTGATTAGGATCATAAAGCCACAAAATGTAACACTGTGACATTTTTAGGGTTGGTTTAGACAGACTTTGGGAAACATTCTGTCCTATTCTCTAATTTTATGGGTGTAAAAGCTATGATGTAGTGGGGCCAAGTGAATTGACCAAGTCACCTATCTAGTTAAGGGCAAAGCTGAAATTAGAAACCAGGGCTTCTCACAGGCTGGTGCACTCTGTTGTAAGGAAGAAAGGAACAAGCTCAGTTGGAAATCTCAGCATCACTTTCCATTCACTCACATTTCTAGAAGGAATACTGAATGTTCCCCTCTAAGGAGGGCTTTCTTCTTGAATCCTTATTAACGTGAAAATTGCTAAAACTGCTTCCTAGTATTTATTTTGGCTTTCCCAACATGCATACTATGAATAGAAGTTAAGTTTGGCTTAACAGAAAACAAGGATCTCTAATACAAAAGTGTAAATAGAAGCAAACATATCCTTTCTCTATTGAATTTTAATAAGAATGTATCTCTTCCTCTCTTTTTTCTCATGACTTTCTGGTTTTTATTGTGTATCAGCTGTGCACGTTGTCTTTTCCCTACCAACCTGGTAGAACTTTGCATGCAGGAACTATGTTTTATTTATCGTTGATTTTTTTTTTTTTATTTCTTAGCTCAGTGTCTTGCACATTATAAGTACTCCATAACTGTTCATTACATGAAGGCATAAATGAATTCCATTTCTCAAATCCCTGTTAACATTGTCTGACCTGTGGTTCCATTAAATATAAAGGTTATTCCATCCAGTCCAACCAAATCCAACCCATCAAATATTTAAAATCTTTACCAAGCACTTGATCTAAATTAAAGAATGTTCTAGGTGCTATGGGTGACAGAGATGAGTAAGCAGTTTTTAGCCTTTTAGCCACACCAGCTAGCAAGGGTAATATGATATGGACACAATTAAAATGCAAGGCACAGTAAAGAGATACAAATTTCTATGGGGATCTGAGGAAGGAAGATATCATATCTATCTGGGAGAATCCAGAAACATTACATGAAAACATGGTTGAGGGTTCCAATAACCAAGCAGCTTTGCTCTATTCCCTATACCAGTATCTAAAGATAAACGAAGCACTATACATTCCATGGTTTACCCATTGATTCTGGTATCCAAACTCACGATTCTGTTAGCAGATGCACTGACCATGTATTCTACAACTTGGTATTCACAACATATAAATCCCTGAGCACGTTCATCAGGTTTGAATTTTCTATTTCATAACTTTTGCTTGAAGCCTAACAGGTACTCTGAGTCTCCACCATTTTTTTGCTTTAAGCCTAATTAACTGGTACTCTGGGTCAACATTAGAATTACTGGAACCACGAAGATTCGTAACACAATGAATGTGCTGACTACTGGAATCACATACATTTGAAACATGAAAACACATACGGAAATGTACCATAAATAGTTTTTCAATCACTTTCCTTTTTTTCTTAAAGTATTAATAGAAGTAAAATTGAGCTAAAATTCATAGAGTGAAATGTATAAATCTTAAGTATACGATTTAATTATAAGCAGACTTCATTTTATTGCACTTTGCTTTATTGTGCTTTGCAGACATTGGGTTTTTTACAAATTGAATTTCTGAGCAAGCCCATCAGTGCTATTTTTCAACAGTGTGTGCTCACTTTGTGTGTCTGTGTCACATTTTGGTAATTCTTGCAATATTTCAAAATTTAAAATTTATATCTGTTATGGTGATCTGTGATCAGTATTCTTTGATGTTACTGTTATACTTGTTTTGGGGCTCCACGAACTTCATCCATGTAAGACAGCAAATTTAATTGATCAATGTTGTGTGTGTTGTTACTGCTCCACTCACTGGCTATTCCCTGTCTCATTCTCAGTCCTTGGGCCTCCCTATTCTCTGAGACATAACAATATTAAAATTAGGCCGTTAATAATCCTACATACAATGGCTTCTAAGTGTTCAAATGAAAGAAAGAGTTGCATGTCTTTCACTTTAAAACAAAAGCTAGAAATGAATAAGCTTAGTGAGAAAGGCATGTCAAAAGCCAACACAGGCCGATAGCTAAGGCTCTTGTGCCAAACAGTTAGCCAAAGTGTGAACGCAAAGGAAAAGTTCTTGAAGGAAATTAAAGTGCTGCTTCAATGAATATATGAATGATAAGAAAGCAAAACATTCTTCTTGCTGATATGGAGAAAGTTTTAGTGGTCTGGATAGAAGATCAAACCAGCCACAACATTCCCTGAAGCCAAAGCCTAATCCAGAGCAAGGCCTCAACTCTCTTTAATTTTGTGAAGCCTGAGAGAGGTGAAAAAGCTGCAGAAGAAAAGTTTGAAGCTAGTAAAGGTTGGTTCATGAGGAAAGAAGCTATCGCTATAACATAAAAAAGTGCAAGGTGAAGCAGCAAGTACTAATGTACAAGCTGCAGCAAGTTATCCAGAAGATCTAGCTAAGATACTTGATGAAGGTGGCTACACTAAACAACAGATTTTCATTGGAAACAAAACAGCCTTATATTTGAATATAACAGCTTTATATTATATTTCATAGCTCAAGAAAATAAGTCAATGCCTGGCTTCAAAGGTACAAAGGACAGGCTAACTCTCTTGTTAGGGGCTAATGCATCTGGCTTCTTTAAGTTGACCAATGCTCATTGACGATTCTGAAAATCCTAGGGCCCTTAAGAATAATACTAAATCTATTCTATGTGTGCTTTATAAATGAAACGAATACAGCCTGGCTGAAGCATGTCTGTTTACAGCATGGTTTACTGAATATTTGGAGCCCAATATTTAGAAGTACTCCTTGGAAAAAAAGATTGTTTTTAAAAGATTACTGCTCAGTGGCCGGGCGCGGTGGCTCATGCCTGTAATCCTAGCTCTCTGGGAGGCCGAGGCGGGTGGATTGTTTGAGCTCAGGAGTTCGAGACCAGCCTGAGCAAGAGCAAGACCCCGTCTCTACTAAAATTAGAAAGAAATTAATTGGACAACTAAAAATATATAGAAAAAATTAGCCGGGCATGGTGGCGCATGCCTGTAGTCCCAGCTACTTGGGAGGCTGAGGCAGGAGGATCACTTGAGCCTAGGAGTTTGAGGTTGCTGTGAGCTAGGATGACGCCACGGCACTCTAGCCCAGGCAACACAGTGAGACTCTGTCTCAAAAAAAAAAAAAAAAATTAAATAAAAGATTACTGCTCGTTGACAATACACCTGGTCACCCAAGAGCTCTTATGGAGATGCACAAGGAAATTAATGTTCTTTTTATGCCTGTTAACACAACATTCATTCTGCAGCCCATGGATCAAGGAGTCATTTTGATTTTTGAGTCTTGTTGTTTAAGAAATACATTTTGTAAGGCTATAGATAACGATTCCTTTGAAGGATCTGGGAAAAGTAAATTGAAAACCTCTGGAAAGGATTCACCATGGTAGATGCCATTAAGAACTTTTGTGATTCATAGTAGGAGGTCAAGATACCAACATTAACAGGAGTTTGGAAGAGGTTGATGCCAACCTTCATGGATGACTTTGAGGGGTTCAAGACTTCACTGGAGGAAGTAACTACAGATGTGGTGGAAATAGCAAGAGAACTAGAATTAGAAGTGGAGCCTGAAGGTGTGACTGAATTGCTGCAATCTCCTGATACACCTTTAACAGATGAGAAGTTACTCCTTTTGAATGAGCAAAGAAAATGGTTTCTTGAGATGGAATTTAGATGGAATTTCCTCCTGGTGAAGATGCTGTGAACATTGTTGAAATAGCAACAAAGAATTTAGAATATTACGTAAATTTAGTTGGTGAAGCAGTAGCAGGGTTTGAGAGGACTGACTCTAATTTTGAAAGAAGTTCTACTGTGGGCAAAATGGTATCAAACAGCACTGGGTGCTACAGAGAAATCTTTCCTAAAAGGAAGAGTCAATTGATGCAGCAAACTTCATTTTTGTCTTGTTTTAAGAAATTGCCACGGCCACCCCAACCTTCAGCAACCACCACCTGATTAGTCGGCAGCCGTCAACATTAAGGCAAGACCCTCCACCAGCAAAAAGATGGTGACTTGCTGAAGGCTCAGATAATCATTAGCATTTTTTAGCAATAATGTATTTTTAATAAAAATAAAATTTTAATTTATTAAATTTTATATACTTTTTTAAAAGACATAATGCTATTGCACACTTAATACACTATAGTATAGTATAAATGTAATTTTTATATATACTCGGAAACCAAAAAATTTGTGTGACTCACTTTATTGCATTATTTGCTTTATTGGGGTAGTCTGGAACCAAACCTGCAATTTCTCTGAGTTATGCCTATGGTTTTGACAAATGTACGCCTTCACGTAACTAGCACCAATTGAGTTATAGGATATTTTTCTCTCCCTGAAATTTCCCTCTCACACTTTCCAGCACATCTTTTTGTTTATAAATATTTTTGTTGCTCTTGTGCATATAATTAGGAGGAGGATTTGGGGGTCATATGTTAGGAGTATGTTCAATTTTTAAGAAACTGACTAACTTTTTCCCAAAACGATTGTACTGTTTTACACTCCGACCAGTAATGTACAAGAGTTCCAGTTGCTCACTATTTTCACCAATATTTGGTGTTAATAGTCATTTTAATTTCAGCCATTTTGATGGGTTTAAGGTAATATCCCACTGTGGTTTTAATTTGCTATCCCCTGATGACTTTCAATGTCAAGAAACTTCGTGTTTTCATGTGTTCATTGACCATTTGTATATCTTCTTTTGTCAAAGTCTGTTCTTTTCCCCATTTTTATAGGGTTGTTTGACTTCTTATTGGTTTGTAGGAGTTGTTTATATACATATATACACATACACACACACACATATATACAGATACAAGGCCTTTATCAGATATTTGGGTTACAAACATTTTCTCCCAATATATGGCTTGCGTTTTCATTTTCTTAATGGTGACTTTTGTAAAATTCAATTTATATTTTTATTTTAAGGTTATTTTATTGCTTTCTGTGTCCTGCCTAAAAAATCTTTGCCTCCTTCCCAGGTCTCAAAGGTACTCTACAATATTTTTTTCTGGAAGCTATACAGACTTGAATGTTACTTTTACATAACCTTAAATTAATTTTTGTTATGTTGTGAGGCAGGAATCAAGGTTTGTTTGTTTATTTCATTTTCTTACCAATATTGAATCTTCCCTACCCTGCAGCATCAAAACGTGTCCAGGCCAAAAGCTGGAATAATCATGGGGCTCATCTCATGTGATTTCCTTTTTAAAATTTTTCAAAATCAATAATTTCAAAATCAATTATTCATAATCAATAATTTTAATGCCTCTTATATTTTGTCCAATTGTATAACTGTTTAGGAGAGAAAGTTCATTAGCAGTTATTCTATTATGGAGAGAAACAAACATTCTCTTTCTGATTTTTTTTTAATTCAACTATTCAGTAATTCTTGAAAGAACAGGAATGCAACATTGCTGTCTCAATAACTTCTTGATCTTTCCATTTATTCAAACTAAAGTTTCAGTCAACTCTAAATTAAGTGTTTTACCATTGTTTTTGGATATCTCTATTACAGGCAAAGCAAAGAACATAGAAATTGATTTTACTTATTAACTCATTCTCAGACTGGACCATTAAAGGTTAGCATGGCAAGTGAAGGAATGTCCGATCTCATATTGTTCTGCATTCTCGGTGGATCTGATTCATGTAATCAGTGTCATGTAAGGGTTCTGGCCCTTTTTGATTAAATTGAACCGGTTTACTGCAAGTGCACAGATTTGCTCAATTTTGAAATCAACCAATACTAAATCTATCATGTAATATCTGTAGTGATGTCCATCAGTAAACTGAAACATCACTGGAGTCTTCTAATATATGTATATGGGCAATTCGTCTCATACTCGGGCTCTTTATTTCCATCACTGGTGATAGCTCCCTATATTTGAACAATGAGCCACTTTATGGGTTTTATCTGTCATTCATATGTGTTTTTATGCTCCACTTTGATTTTTGATCTGAGAACATCAGGTTACACTGAAGTCAACCTCAGGTAAGTCTGCATTAAACTGCATTTCAACATTTTTGCTCTACCAGACCCAAATGACTCTACCAATTCCTTATACCTCCCCTGAAATGAAAATCTACCAATTTGTTCCAAATAATGTAATTCATTTTCCTCTATGTAGATAAAATATTCTTTTTATTAAAGCAGGCATGGCATGGCCTAAGTTACAATTACTGATATGTTGCTAAAATTATTAATAATGGGCTTTTCATAGCACCAAGTATACATTATTTGTCTGTAGTATACATAAAACCTTACGTAGAGTTCCTATCCTGCAGACTTGAATAGATAATAATGACAATTCCTTTATCTTCAGTTGATAGCGTAAGAGGAGAGTTTAGGCCTGAATTCACATTAAGTGACTGCTTTGAAGCAACCTATATGAGTATGCTACTTTTTATTTAAAGAAATACACAAAGAAAATCAAAAGCTTTCCAAATAAAGTGTTGTGTTAAAAGACAGTTGAATATGCTACATAATTAATTCTTTAAAGATTGCATAAAGATGAGGATAAGTGACAGTATCTAGATTTCATGGAACTACCTCCAGCAAAACAAACTGAAGGCACAGATATATGTTGTTTTTCATGTTCAATAATAATGATCCAACTATAGATCATCCCTGGATTAAACTGTGTAACTTTTTTGCCACCACTGGTTTAATTTGACACCTATAAATGTATCATTTGCTTAATCACCCCCCAAATTTTGCTAGGACAAAATAATAAATAATCTAAATAATCTCATTAAAGTTGCCCATAAACATGAAGTTCTTTAGTCAAACCAATAACCCGTCACTTTTCTTACTAAAGGCAAATTGTCTTCCCAATCAAGAATGATGCACTCTAGCCACTGCCCTGATATGTCAAAAAGAGCCATTTCGAATGACATTCTAAGGAGCTGCTCTTTCAGGTGCCTACTCAAGTAGAAATACTCTATTGTACGTAGAAGTAAATCTCCCACTGATATAAAGAAACTGGTTAATAAAGCCTAATTTTTGAACCACTGAACCAAAATAATAGTTTTGCAAAAGGCCCCTTCAAACCACAACCTAAAGCTGCTTCTTCATTGCATTATATTGCATGAACACTGTTCATAGTTATGTTCAATCATTGTTCAACCAATAACATAGACTATGTTATTTAGCTTTCTGACACATCATTTTCTCAGTAGGTATGCCATTAGCCCACTGCTCTCAAAGAAACTATAGTTGTAGAAAAGAGGTAGTGTAGTGAAAGCCAGAAGAACAAATGAGTATTCCCTGAGATTTCTTTTTCAGTAATTTCTGCCACTGTCTTCCTTTGGCCTGGACCTGACATTCTACCTCCATTAACTTACTCTGTTTAGTGCATCAATTTACTTGCTGATTAAACAGAGGTAAAGTGTTCAGGTTTGGAAACTGCAGTATGCAAAGCAATTATTTTTCTCAAAATATACACTTAAAAATAATTATATATATGAAATACAGCTTCCCTGTAGATTTACTAGGTCAGGGCTAGTCCTGCTGCCTGAAGGGGACCTGATGATGGAATAAGAGACAATGGGAGTTTGGTTTATGTTACTGTGGCATGGAAAGTTCTGTCTATGGTCATAGGGTGGATTTGAATGGCGATGTGCTCACCCCTGCCAGCTGAACAGCACAAAGTGCAGGATGCCCACAGAGGGTTTTGGTCTCCAGCGATCTATTGTGTCCCTCACTCTGTGCAAGGTGCTGAAACTATGGAACTTGGGGTGTGCCTCTGTGAGGAATGGCAAGGGTGGGCAGTAGTGCACTCATGGGGATCCTTGATTTTCTGTGTCCTCTGAGCTGCCATTTTGCTGGGTAAAAGTCTGGGTCATCAGTCTCATTGATCATCGAACCCAGGTTTTGTCATCTGGCCTGACTTGACTTGCAGTGTAAGATATGATATGCTTTACACAGGAAATATGTAGGCACCAAGAGGAAATACAGTAGAACTAGAAAACCAGAGAAAGAGGTGAAGTCATTCCTTTACAAGGGAGAAAAATATAAGTGGATGATGTAAATAAAGGAGGCTGGAATGAGGTCGGGAGCAGAGGTGGGGTTTGCTCTAAGGAAGTCTGAGAAGCAGCAAGAGCCTTTTTATGTGGAGTCTGACTCTAGAGTTTGCAAGTCTCTTCTGTTTCTTCCATGGGACTTCGTGGACTGCAACTTCGGGGGTCAGATCCTCCTTGGTGTCCAAAGTCTGCCCTGACATTAAGCAGTGGTGAGTACTAGTCTACGCGCCTTGCATATGTGACCTGAATAGCATGTCACCTTTGCTGCTTGTCTCAGCCTAAACCTAACTTCAGTGTGATACATGGGACTTTCACTGGTCCCCTTTTGCCTGCATCTTTTGTGTTGGTGCTCAGATCAGATATATAATGGGTCCCTATAATACTGGGTCTCTATATCCTGTGGTCCTCTCCCTGTCCTTCAGGTCTAGAAACTGTCTGATATTCCCAGATCTGCGGAGTTCCCTGAGGCAAGTGTTTTTCTGGAATATACATAAATACATATACATATATACATGATATAACTGCTAGGATCTGAAAGTTTGTGTTCCCTCAAAATTCATACGCTGAAACCCAATTAACAAGGTGATGATTTTAGGAAGTGGGGCCTTTGGGGAAGTAATTAGGTAATGGGATTAGTGTCCTTATAGAAGAGGCCCCAGAGAGTTGCCTTGCCCCTTCCACCACATAAAGACACAGCTAGAGGGCACCAAAGATGAACTATGAAATGCACCCTGACTCTGCCATTTTAGAAACCACAAACTGAATCTGCTAGTGCCTTGATCTGGTACCTCTTGGTCTCCAAAACCATGAGAAATAAATTTCTGTTGTTTATGAGTTATCCAGTCTATGCTATTTTCTTAAAGCATCTCAAATGGATAATATAATATTAGTTAATAACCTAAACTTGGATTCATCCTTATAGCTCTATCTGATATACACATTCTGATAGAGTCTGAAGTCCTGCTGGGCTAAAGCCTGTGCAGAAGAGGTTAAGTCTTTGGACCATGGAATCAAGGAGACCTGGATTTAAGTCTAGGGTCTGTTGAACACCGGTGGTCTCACCTGGGACAAACTTCGTAACCTCTTCAAGTCTTAGTTTCCTTATTTGTAAAGCAAGAGAGTGAAAAATGTTTCATCATGCTATTCAAGATATGTTAATTTTATAAAAAGCCTTTAGCACAGTTTGGACATATAGTAGTGTTCAAAAAATCATGGCTATCTCTATCATTATCTTTTGAATTTCCTTATGGTACCTACACTTGTGTCTGTTCTTTAAATGTTTGACCCATGACATGGTAGGTTTAGTTTGTTCATTCATTCACTCAACCTACTGTATTCTAAGCACTGTTCTAGGCATTAGTTCTAAGTTTGTACTTCTCTCACTGGGTTCCATCTGGTATAGGTAACTGATTCATGTTTGACTCTGCCCCAAAATAGGAAATATGAGAGAAACAGTATAGAAGGCATATCTAAAGAAGCTGGCTTTGACGCCACACTGCCTAGGTTTGAGTGACAGTCCTTCTACTGGACAGCTGAAAAAAGTAAAATAATCTTTCTATATCTAAATTTTTCTTATCTGAAAAATAGAGATAATAATATAGAGATAATAATAATAAGAGTTCCTACCTCCTAGGCTTACTGTAGAGCTTAAATTGACACTTTTAGTGTGCTTAGATTAGTACTTGGCACATAAATGTGCAATAAATGTTAGCTATAATTAAATTTTTAAGGTCTAAGTTCAGGGATATGAGACCTGATAAAAATTTAAACTTTCAACTTGGATACCAAGTCCAATATCCAAAACAATTAAAATTCTGATTCTTTTATAGAAAGAAGACTATTATTTTTAAATTATATTTTATTGCCATATGAATTTAACTGTTCTCTCATCCCTCCTCTTTGGGAAGTGCTACTGGGAACCAAGTTGTCTACTATGAACTTAAATAATTCTGTGGCCTCTGTCTTGGTTTTATGGGGAATTCTTGAAGAGTTTCACTGGGATTGTCTACGTATTCAGCTTCAATGAAAAGTTCAAATTACTCATCAAAGGATTGCAATAAGGGTGACTTGAACCACAGTATATCAGAACTCCTGGCCTCTCTAAGACAAAAATAACTGATAGATGAACTGCAGAAAAAGAAATGGGGTGACTTATTCAGAGTGAGATGGTCATGTAGGTTGCACAAAAACGAAGAGTCAGAGTACAGGCTTGTCAAACAGCTAATTGCGCCTGCAAACAAAGGACATAGTTTAAGGCATGGGGTTTTAGAAAGGAATGCTGGTCTCTCGTTTGTCTTTTCAGCTGGATCTGCATACATGGGTAATATCTGCACAATTGACGGTGTCATCTTTGAATAGGGAGGAATACAGACTCACACAGAGCTTGCACCAGGGAGATTCTACACACGGATGACCAATTCATTAGTCATTCAGAACTGAAAGCTGTCACCAAACTTTGTTCTGTATGCTGAAAACAATGCAATGATAGAAAATAAAAAGAAAATAGAATCAAGACTGTGAGAGATCCCTTTAGAAAGTGATGGGAGTGTTACATCAATATGTTGTCAAGATTCCAAGAAATCTGAGTATCTACACAGTATTTTCCATACTATGGGATTTGAAACTTAGACTTCATATAAGGTTTACTGACAGTGTTAACTAAAATTACTAAATCTATAAAACATGCCTCGAACCCTTTTTCTTGGCTTCTCATCAACATATTTTTCTTTTCTGAACTCTTAGCATGAATTATAGCAAATTATGATAAATTAGATTTTCTTGAAGATTAAATCAACAAACTTCTGATAAGCACTTATTTTCAAGGCAGTAATAGGTAGTTATCATTTAGAATCTTGTTTTTAACATATACTCCTTAAGGAAAAGTACTTTTTTTCCTGCGCCATTGTATCCTTCCTCATCTCCTCCTCTTCTCTCTATTCATAATTGACATTCATTAAACATTCATTTTTTCATTAACACGTACAAAAACAAGGCTGGATTCCAAGTAGTTATCATTTAAGCAATGTTATGTCTACTTAACATGTGTGGTAGGCAGAATAATGGACTCCCAAAGATGTCCATGTCCTAATGGCTGGAACCTATGAATGCATTATCTTCATGGCAAAAGAGACTTTGCTGATGTAATTAAGGTAAGGACTCTGAGATGAGGAGATTATCAAATCTGATCATATGGGTCCTTCAAAGAAGAGAAAATTTCCTTGTTTATGGCCAGTGGGAAATATGAGTACAGAAGACTGTCAGAGAGATGCAACATTGTTGGTTTTGAAGATGAAGGAAGTAGACTATGAGCTAGGGAATGTGGAAGGCCTTTGGAGGCTGGAAGAGACATGAAAATGCATTGTCCTCTAGGGCCTTCAGAAAGGAACACAGCCCTACCAAGACTTTGATTTTAACCTAATGAGACCTGTGTCAGACCTCTGAGCTACAGAACCGTAAGATAAAAAGTCACTAAATTTGTGGTAATGTTGTTACAGCAGCAATAGAAAACTGATAGAATGTGGGATGAGATGAAATTAGGACACAGCCTTGTGTTATTTGCTGGCCATCACAACCTCTCTTTATTGCTTGTGCTCTGAGGTAAAAGGCCAGGACTTAAGAGATGATTTCTTTCAAGGAAATGTATATGGTAGGCCCAATCTTTTCTTTTTGTGACAATTTGGCCCTTATTTTTCAATTTGTCATAATTGTACTCAACTAAAGATGACCCCAGGACAGATATATCACATGTGAGATTTATGCAGGTCAATCTCTAAATGAGTAATTTCCCCAAATCTTCTCTGAATAATTCATAAGCTGTTCATTTTAGGGTTGATTCATGTTCTTATGATTCTTATAAAGTCCTCCTTGTTTCTCCTCCTTCAATCCTTGGCCATGTTAGACCGTGAACCCTGCTTTAACCTCTCAGGGTACAGATCTCTTTTCTGGTTCCCAAACTATTGCCAAAAAATGTGGAAATTTTGAAATCTGGTTGAAAATAATATCAGCAAAACCAACTTTTCCCTAAGTGCAACTGGTGTCATCATTGACTCTACTAAAATTTCTGGGATTGCAGAATAGAAAAGACATCCAACAGTTGAAGAATTATATTGAATGTGGAGGAGGAAGGAGAAATACATAATTTTTAAAAAGAGTTGCAAGTTTTGCTTTAAATAATAGGTTTTACAGAGAAGAAAATTTGAGTGAAAGAGTTAGCATGGAAAGCATCAAGGACCCTCATTGCAGGCTATGAAGTGTGCCATTATTCTTGTCGCATAACAGTGAAACATTTGATTAGACTCAGATATTTTGTATTTTGGAACACAGACCATGTACCTACCCACACATAAGGAAAATTGGTAGGAAAAACTCAAAATTCAGGATGTTGGACACTTCTCCTGTCCTTCTATAAGAAGAATACCCGCCTATTGCTTCAATTTCTCTTGAAAAAAGACTCCAAGTGAAGATAGCATTGACTAAACCAAGTGCCAGAGAAATGTGCAGAACATAGAAACCAGTTGCTAAAAGACAGAAATTTACAGAATTTCCACAAAAGATTCTAGAATTATTGAAAGCTGATATAATTGACTAGCAACAAATAAACCAGAAGTGTTCTAAATGTCTAAAATAAATTGTGTTACCACATAAATCTCTATCTGGCTAAGAAGGGCAGACAGCTCCTTAACGTTTCCCTTGGCCCCCGGAGGGTAGTGTGTGGGAAGGGATGCTGCTAGAGAAAAATCCTCCTTTCTCACCTGTGACCCTGGAAGACAACAGGTCCATGAGAACCTTTCAGAAAGTAGAACCAGGGGCTACCAGACAGACTGACCCAAAATCACTCCACAGCCATGCATGGAGGTCACACTCTTCCTGCTTAGCAGACTGTCACATATCCTATGGGCCAAGAACCACCACGTGCTGTATGTTATTCACTCTTCCAAATAGAATTAAAAAAAATATTTAATGAAGAAAGATGAATATATTTAAGGTGTACATGATGATTTGATATACATTTGATTTCCATAATCAAATTAATTAGCATGTCAATCACTACCCATGATGCACATTAAATGCCCACCAAATACAAATTTTAGTTTTAGTTATTGTTATCGCTTCTTTCCTTACTCTTGAATATTAAGTGCTTTGGTGCAGACAGCCATTTTTTAGTTAGAGAAGTCACATCATACCTGATCAAGAAAAATTAGTACAAACCTCAGATTCTGGGAGCCAGCTGTATGAGGAACATGCACGGAACGTATATGGAGCAGTAGCTGTGTGGGGCTTTGGGGAGCAGTGAGTGGTGTCAAGTAGATATGAGGGCTTTGAAAGTAAATGTTTGAGAAGAAGGATGCATTTGAATGTCGGGTAGTCAATGAGTTGGGCAGGAGATACTGTTGACTGTCTATCCTACATCTATTCCTGTCTTCCTTTTTCTAAAGAGGAACTCTGGTATCGTTCAGCGTTGTATTACTCATCATTAGCAGATCTTGGTCCCTGATCTGGAATTCAGCCTTGACTAATCCAAGTCAATGTACTTTTGCTGGCTATATTAAGAAATGGGCATGTGATATAATTCAAATCAATTAGGTAGAAGGAGATATTTGTTTGGCATTTATGGAAAACATTCTCCTCTGTCTCCCACCAGATGTGACAGAGGAAGGGCACAGTGTTTTGCTACTGGTGATCATCTTACACAGTGCGGGCAATCAGCATCAGGATGAAGCCAGCCCTGTGGATAGTGGAGCAGGAAGAGAATGGCCCTGGGTCTGTGATGTCTGTCTTTGAATACCTGTATGAACAAACCCTGTAATTCACCCTACCTCTGGATTTCTAGTTCCATAACCAATAAATTTCCTCATTTCTTAAATCATTTTGAGCTGATTGTCTGTCAATTGCAGCTGAACACAATCCAACTGACATGGTACTCGATACTGACATAAAAATAGATGGAAGTCACTCAGTAATTTACAGGAGAAAATAATTAGAAAGGTTTAACTCTGGAATGCCAGATATGAATGTAATGGTTAAGAGCATAGGCTTTTGAGACAAATATACCTGAAATTCTACCCTCCTGTGTCCATTACTGCCTATGTATCATATTGGTACAATGAAGATAATAAACCTGTCTTATAAGATAGTTGTAGACAGTAAATAAGATAATACACATAAAATTCCTGCCATGAAGTAGATGTTCAATAATTGTAACCATCACTTTAATTGCCAGAGAAAAGACTGTATAACATCCCTGAGTGAGAATTTTTGCATAGGAAGATGGCTCAAGAGGAATCAAATGCTCTAAAAAATGAAGTTCTGAGAATACAATTTTAAATGATTCTGATGAGAAAGAAAAGGAGTAGTTAGTGAAAGGAACTGATGTTGATGTGGCTGCATAGGGATATATATTTTTTTCAAAGTGTATATTGGAAGATGAAAAAAAGTTTTACAATAAGGAATGAATATGAAAGAGAAACACCAGACTGAAAAAACAGAATCAGATGGTTTTTGAGACACAGAAAGAACTTAAACTTAAAAAAGTCTCAAAATTATGTCCAAAGCCACAATAATAGGAACAAATTAACGACAGGTGTAGAGAGAGCATGACATTAAGAAATCACAAAGAGAAAATAAGGCTGTGTAAAAACTGTACGGAGCAATAAGCAATATAATATGCATACTATAGTTGGAATGACAAAAGAGCAAAATAATAGGCTGTCCATTTTCAAGGTAAATTTTGTTTCTATGAAATTTTAAATTATGCTTTGAAACATTGCAGGTCATGTTGAATTGATTGTTACTTAGCTATTAAAAACATAATAAAAACTTTTCAAAAGAAGACAGAATGATGGCCAAAAAACATATGAAAAAATGCTCAACGTCTCCAATTATCAGGGAAATGCGAATCAAAACCACAATGAGAAAACACTTATCCCCAGTGAGACTGGCCTTTATCAAAAAGTCCCAAAACAATAAATGTTGGTGTGGATGCGGAGAGATAGGAACACTCATACACTGCTGGTGGGACTGCAAACTAGTGCAACCTCTGTGGAAAGCAATATGGAGATACCTTAAAGAGATACAAGTAGAACTACCATTTGATCCAGCAATCCCATTACTGGGCATCTACCCAAAAGATCAAATGACGCTCTATAAAAAAGACACCTGCACTCGAATGTTCATAGGAGCACAATTCACAATTGCAAAGATGTGGAAACAACCCAAGTGTCCATCAATACATGAGTGGATTAATAAAATGTGGTATATGTGTACCATGGAGTACTATTCAGCTTTAAGAAACAATGGTGATATAGCACCTCTTGTATTCTCCTGGATAGAGCTGGAATGCATTCTACTAAGTGAAGTCTCCCAAGAATGGAAAAATAAGCACCACATGTACTCACCATCAAATTGGTATTAACTGATTGACACATAAGTGCACATATAAGAATAACATCTATTGGATGTCGGGAAGGGGGAAGGGCGGAGGGGAAGGAGGGGACGGATATATGCATACACAAAGAGTGCGATGCACACCATCCGAGGGATAGACACGCTTAAAGCTTGGACTTGGGGAGGAGTGGGGGCAGGGGAAACATATGTAACCTAAACATCTGTATCCCCATAATATCCTGAAATAAAATAAAAAATAAATGCCTGAGCGAAAAAAAAATTATATCAGATAAATTAGATTCCTATCAACCTGAATTAGTGATAAATTCCTGGGAGAAGTCTTTCCAGTACAAAAAGATAACTGTATATATCAGCAACATACTATTTTTCTATGTAAGCATGGTATTCACAGTTAGCCTCAGAAACATGTAAGCATGATATTCAGTTTGCACGAAAATGGTTTTTAGAAATCTTTGATTAACTATAAATTCTAAAAATGTTTGTTAGTGATATTACTAATGGATAACACATTCTCCGTCTCCCCTCTTATTAATGGATAATGTGCATGCGCGCGCGAACACACACACGGGGAGAAATTAGGAATTGAATGCCACCTGGTATGTGAGCTTTGTTACAAAAACAATCACACACACAGAGAACAGAAAATATGTCTGAAGTTCTCCTCATCTTTCTGAAATAAAAGTCTGAGGGAAAGTCTTTGTTAACCAAGTTTCAATTCAGGTCTGACCTGGTTTAATTTCCTAAAGGGGAGAAGGACTCTCTCTTTGACTCAGGAGGCCATGAAAGAACAGAGTTTCCTCACCAAAGAAGTCTTTGGAAATGATTCACATTCAGGTGAACTGCTTTTAGAAAGCACTTTTCAGTTACCTGCCCCCAGAGTGAAGTTCAAAAGTAAAACGTTCTCAATCAAGATCTCTGGGCTGTGGTGTTTTCTACCACTGGAGAGTTGCTTGATTCTGAACATTATCACCTTCAGGAATAGGAAACAGTCATTTCTTTACCCAGACAGTCTTTTAATCTTGGAACAAGAGGCCTAAAAAGCTATTCTCACAGAAGGCTTTTCTTGCTTTTAAAAACACAATCAAATTTGTTCCAGTGGAGTGGGATATAAGGAAGGGCACCTCTTCGACTTCCACACAAGTAATTGGACTAGCCTAATTAGATTGCCCAAGTGTTTAGATGCCATGGTGATGGGCACTTTATAAATACTGTATGTAGCTAAACTGGGAGCATCCCTTGTGACAATAATAGCCCTACTGTTAGGTCTGATAGGTTAGGAAGATGCAAACCAAATGCTTTGCTTTATTCCATAATATTTATTGATAGTTATTTATGTTGACACTTTCAGCCATTTGTGGTATCTTTTTACTCTAGATCTGTGGGTAGTGTGGTCAAAGATGACTTCTGCAGACAAAGACATCATCTTGTATGCAAGGTAAGCATCATTGCGGATTCTGCACAATAACTAAGACACTATTATAACTAAGAACTATTATAACTTATAAACAACTGCCATCCAGAAATCAAGTAGCACTTAATCAGTTTGGAATTAGAACATGCATAAACGAGATCTGTAATGAGTAAAAAACCACATACTGCATAGAAGCTAATGGTCTTTTGATCCTAGAAGAAGACCAAATGACAGTCTCTATTGTTGATGTAAATTCAGAAAGTGGCCATACTCAATGTCAAGTTGCCTTGTTTTCCTCTGCAAACTTATTTTCTGCGTTGCTTGTCAAGCTGGGGCAACCTTAATGAGAATGACTGCAGGGAAAGAGTCAAACTGCTGGTTTATAGAAGCAGGAAGAAAGTGATTTCATGTTTTCAGTCTGTGTACTTTGTTCTTCCAAACGGGATGGTAATTTGTCATTTTTTGAAATGTTAATCGAGTCATTCATACCATGAGGCAGTTACCTAGTGTGATAATGTAGTGATATATAAAGCTAAACCCCTGCTCCTAAAATCAACTCTTCACCATGGCGAAGAAAGCAAAATTACCATTTCACAGTGCCAGGTTTCATGCTAGAAATTACACATCTAATGTTATTAATACTTAATAATCTTATAAGCTGGATAACATACCCATTTTAAAGATGGAAAGACTGAAGTACTGAGATCTTTTTGATTACTACACACTGTCTGGCATTATGCAGGAAATTTGAACCCAAGTTTACCTGACTCCAAGACCCACCTTCTTTCCATAATACCATGTTTTATTTTCTTATCAAAAAAATGTGCGCTAGGGAAATAGGCTATTACTTTAACCATGAGTTTTTCGGAATTCATATTTTAACTTTTGATTGTGCCTTTGTCCTTATAATTAATTAATTCTCACAAGTTCATGACAGCATCACTGGATAATATCACAATATACGTGGAGGTAATACAGTAAGGGGGAAAGAAGCCAGATTTAGAATAAAACACCTCGGTTTGAGGCTCACAGTTTAATACTGTGACACTAGAAATGTCAGTTAACCTTTCTGAGTCTTGATTTATTTATTGGATAAATGAGGTGCTTGTAATACCTATTCCCAGAGTGATTAGTGAAAAAAAAATTGACAATACTTTAGGGAAGTATGGGATGCATTTTAGTATAATTTCTATCAAAAAAGAATAAAATAAAAATATTTCATACTTAAAGGGCTGTTTCTCTTATTTAGAAATTCACTTACATGAATCCATTGAATCAATTAGGCTGAACCAATGCTATACCTGATAATAAAACATTACTAAGGACCTGTCAGTATATTATGCTTTTCTCAACTACTTTTTAAGTAAGCTGTAGCAACCTCATTGAGAATGATTTCAGGGAAAAAAAGAATCAAAGAGCTGATTTATTGGGTTATTAAATAGCAAATGGCCAATTTTTAATCAAAAGTTTAGTTTATTATATCTCAAACAAGAAGCAGCACAATTAATCAAATATGTGCCTAAACTATCGACACAGTTTTGCCATCTTAATGGTAGCTTGTTTATGCCAGCAGCAAAGAAGCCTGGAGAGCAAGTGTCGATGAAATTGTGAAAGGCGTTTTCCACAGTTTGTTGAGGATTGAATATTTTTCCTTGCAAGAGGTGGTCCAAAGCCTGGAAGAACTCATAGTCAGTTGGTGCAAGGTCTGGTGAATATGGTGGATGACAGAGAGTATCCAAGTCCTGCCTCTGTAGTTTGAGGAGCATTTGTTTTTGCAACATGTGGTCTTGTAAGAGGATTGGCCTGTCTCTATTGACCAATCTTGGCTGCTTAATCGCAAGAATCCTCATCAGCTCATCCAATTGGTTGCAGCAGACATCTGCTGTAATCGATTGACCAGGTTACATGAAGCTGTAGTGAATAATACCAGTGCTGGACCACCAAACAGATAACGTTAGCTTTGTTTAATAAATACTCAGTTTTGGACTGTGTTTTGGCACTTACTTTTTACCTAACCATTGTAGTGAATGCTTGAGATTGTCAAAAGAATCCATTTTTCATCACATGTAACAATACAGTGTAGAAATGGTTCTCCTTTATGTCATGACAGCAAGAAAGGCAAGCTTCAAGATGATTTCTCTTCTGATACTCTTTTAATTCATGTGGAACCCATCTATCCAGCTTCTTTACCTTGCCAATTTGTTTCGAATGGTACAATATTGTTGGAATAGTAGTGTCAAACCTTGCTGCTAATTCACACATAGGTTGAGATGGATCTGCTTCTACTACAGCTTTCAGCTTATCCTTACTCACCTTGGTCTCGGGTCACCCACGTGGCTCATTTTCAAGATGAAAATAACCAGAATGGAACTTAACAACCTAATATATAGGTAACAAACTGGGCACTTGTCTTTTTGAAATGTAAAGGTTCTCCTACTCCATTATTTTTTAATTTACTTACAGCCACCATAAACCAACAAATTGTCCAGGCTATAATTCTGAGAATCTGTTGTTTCCTTTTTTTCTCTCATTCTCTACATCTAATTTCCCTAATTCTCTACTTTTGAGTATAAATGGACAACAAATTCTATAATTTTTACTTCCTGAATACTCTTTAAATAACCAGTAGCTTCTTAACTAACTCCCTATCTCCAGTCTTCTTTTGTCCACTCCCTTCCATCCCCTGAGTACACGTTATAATGCAAATCTAAGTATGTCATGCATGTGTTTAAAATCCTCAGTGGACTTTACCTTCAAAATAAAAGCCAAACTCCATAGTACGTCATTGAAAAACCTCTAGAATCTGATAAATGACTATCTTAATTTATTTATAACACAGTCGAATAATAACTTTTGTCACCTGTTTTGTTTAATTCTATCATGCCAGAATGGGGCACCAAACTTGGCATATAAGTGACTCATCACCCCATATTATACAAACAAAATTAAGGAAAGTGCTATGCATGAGGGAAATGATGGGGCGTCAGAGATGCTAACTCAATCTGGGGCGGCAAGTAGTGTTCCCTGAGGAAGTCTTACTTCTCACCTCTTTTATTTCATGTTACTTAAGTTCTAATCAGTTCCCTAAGTATTTGTATTCTCCTTATCTTTGAGGCTAAAGTCAAGAATGAGGGAGGTGGCATCACTATATGTTTTATAGACAATAAAAAATAATAAAATATGATGGACAAATTTATGCCAATGTATTTGGAAAATTAGATGAAATGGAGAATTTACTTGAAATTTAGGAATATCCCTGTCTCTATTAGAGAAATTGAATTTTGAGTTAAAACTTTCTTATGAAATTGAAAGAGGAAAGAACAGTTCTCAACTCATTCTATAAGGGCCAGCATTGTCTTGATACCTGATACAAAAACCGTACAAAGAAATTATATGATGGGAAAAATCATTCAGACCAATATGCTTCATGAACATAGATGCAAAAATTCTAAAATTTCAACAAATGAAAACCAAAAATACATAACAAAGATAATACATTATGATCAAGTGGTTTTGTTCCAGAAATGCAGGTTTGATTTAGCATTTGAAAAATGTAATAATGTAATTAATTGTATTAACAAACTAAAAAAGAAAAAGCATATGTTTATCTCAATGGATGCAGAAAACCTTCTGACAAAATCAAGCATCTATTTGTGATAAAAAGAAACTCTCAAAAAACTTGGTGCAGATGGGAAGGAAAAACCTAAATCTAGCATCATACTTAATGACAAAAGATTGAATGCTTTCCATCTAAAGGAAGGAACAAGACAAAGATGTCCACTATTATCATTTCTAGTTAACATTATACTAGAGGAAAGAAAAATAAATAAAATGCATCGAGACAGGAAATGAAAAAGTATTATTACTTCAAAGATGACATAATCATCTACGTGGAAAATGTGATGATCTACCAAAAAGCTACCAGAACCAATAATTCAGTATTACAATGTTGCAGGATACAAGAACAAAATACAAAATAAATTGTAATTCTATGTAATAGCAATGAACAATCAGAAAATGACACAAAAGATATACTTTATAATATCATTGAAAAATATGAAATACTTAGGGGTAAATCTGACAAAAATATATGTAATGACAGGTATAAATGCTGTTATGAGAAATTAAAGAGGACCTCAATAAATGGTAAGATATAACTTGGTCGGAAGACCCTATATTGTAAAAAAATGTCAATTCTTCCCAAATGGATCTGTAGGTTTAATGCAAAGCCAAGCAAAATCTCAGCAGGTTTTTTTTTTAAATAAATTGGCAAGATGATTCTAAAATTAATGTGGAAATGCAAAGGACCTACAATCAAAGTCAGCAAACTATGACCTGCAGTAGTATACTTCCAACCTGCTGCCTAATTTTGTAAATAAAGTTTTATTGAAACACAGCTATGTCCATTTGTTTACACATTGCTGTGTTTTGTAGTACAAGGATAGTGTTGAGTACTTAGAAAAGAAACCATCTGGACTATAAATTCTAAAATATTAACTATCTGTCCCTTCACAGAAGAAAAGTTTGCTGATACCTGACCTAGAATAGCAAAAATAAGTTTAAAAAAGATAAAAGAAGAGGACCAACACTACCTGACCTTAAAACTTACATTAAAGTTATAGTACTAAAGAAAGTGGGGTACTGGCATCAAATTAGATAAATAGATCAGTGAATCAAAATGCATAGTCCCAAAATAGACAGTTACAAAGACAATAGACTTTTGATAAAGATGCAAAGGCAAGTGAATGGAGAAAGGACAGTATTTTCAACATATCCAGAATATATGAATTCTCAAAACTCAATAATCAGAAAACAAACAACCCAATTAAAAATGGGCAAAATATGTCAAAAGACACTTCACTCAAGAAGACATAAAGATGGTAAATAATCACATGAAAAGATGCCTGACATTATTGGCCACTAGGAAAATGCAAATATCACAATGTGATACCTCTACAAACCTATTAAAACGGCTAAAATTAAGTGACCATCCTAAGTTTTGCCGAGGATGTGGGGGAATTGCATATCTCATATCTCCTATACTGCTGGTAGGAATGGGTCATACCCTTCCCATGTGACCCAGCCATGCCACTCCTAGGTATTGATGCAAGAGAAATGAAAGCTTATGTTCATATAAAGGCTTATACACAAATGTTCATAGCAGCTTTGTTTGTAATAACCAAGAACTCGATAATCTAAACGTCCATCAGCAAGTAAATTTATAAGCAAATTTTGGTGTGTCCATACAGTGGAAAGGTACTTAGCGATAACATCTCTTGATACACACAATGGCATTAAAGAAATTTAAAATAATTGTTCTTCATGTAATAAACTAGATAAAAAAGAGTACACGCTGTATAATTATACTTATTTAGTACTATAAAACATGAAAACTAATCTATAATGACAGAAAGCAAATAATTTGTAACAGGGCAGGGTGCAGGGGATGGAAGGAGGGAATTACGAAAGGGTGTGGGGAAACTTTGGGGAGTGAAGGATGTGCTCATGATTTTGATTATAGTGATGATTACATGGTGTGGGAATGTATACATATGTCAAATACTGTCAAATATGTCAAATTGTATACTACATTTGAGCACCAAATTATACCTTAATACAGCTGGGGAAAAAAATCCGTATGAATCACTTAAATACTAAACAATATTACTTTTTATTAGGATAGCTTTTAGTATTTTTTATTTTTAATTATTATAGGTACATAATAGTTGTATATCTTTATAGGGAACATACGATAGCTTTTATTGAAAACAAATACAACAGCAATCAAACTTAAATGCACCTTGGTCTTTACTCTGGATAAGATCAGGAAACCTATATTGTGGTGAGTCCATTGCCTTTGACTTTTTCGGCTGATGACAAGGCATAAGGAATTGATGGTTTTATGTACGAAAAATGTACTTAATGCATGGAGATGAAGGATTTTCCTCCAGGACACCATGGGAATGTATCTCTAGCACAGCAAAAAGGGACAACATACTAGAATGTGCTGATTTGGGTGAAAATGAAATGAGAGTAGTGCTACGTAATTACATTCTAGAGTTAATTTTAAAGATAATATTTTATTTTAAGGGTTTTGGTAATAAAATAATATTATATTTTAAAACTTACCCATTAAAGATGTATAACTGCCACCATATAGATATGACAAATTAAGCCAAGAATTTAATTTCATCTTCTGTATTACAGAAACTCCACCAATACCAAATGAGTTGTATTGGCAATCAGAATTTGCTGTGTCTTAAGGATTTTTATTTTTATTTCCTTAAAGCAAAGGTGCTTTCCTGTCTCCTTCATTTGGCTGTGCTTCTGACCTTGAGAATACTTAGTGTGTGAAGAATTCAAGACTATGGGAAAATCAGACAAAAGACTTGACTTTATTCACCAAGGAACTGCAAACATCTAAGGAAGGTACTGTAAGATGTAGCACTGTAAAACCATAGAATTGTAGAGCCGGAAGAGACGGTTACAGATTACTTAATTCAATAATCCCATTTTAAAGAGCAAACTGTGAGATCTGAGAGGACAAGTGACTTGTTTGATGTGGTGGTGTAGCTCATTAGGGCCTGAACCAGGAGAATTTTAATCACTAATCAACCCACTCTTTTCTTGGTAAACCATTTTTGCCCTTTGTTATCCATGGTGCTATCCCATGTGGATAATAAAAAGGACCTACTGAAATCTTATCATATTATTTTGAAAAGAAGAAATCTGTGTAGTCCCAGCCTTAGTCTCCCAGCCAATCAGGATCCATAGCTAGAGAACATTAGTTTTTGATCAATTTTTTTTCCCAAGGTGCTAATTGACTAGGTTACTGACCGATTTTAAAAGAAAAAGAAAAAAACTTCAACAATATGAAACTGGAAGTTAAGCAATAATTTACAGACTTTGAGAAAATATTAAATATTTATAGTAAAAAATAGTTTTCACTCAAATGATTATTCTTCACTTAATCTGGCAATCCTTGAAGTAGAATGTACTTTACAGGAGAGGGCATTTCTATCCCAGTTCCTTCCATCCGTAAAACGGGTAGAACCCTGAGTTGTAGTCACTCAAGGTGACCAGTTCATAGACTGCCAAGTTAGCATTTCAACAGTATTGGCATGCATGCAGAATCTTGTTATTTTCATTTTTTTGTATTAAAGGGCATACATTTATTTGATACCTTTCTTATTCAATGATTGTGAAAAACAGATTACATCTGTTGGAGAGCAAACATTGTTTCTTCTCTCCAGATGTCTGCTTTTTCTCCCAGAAGTTGGAGAGCATTGGACAAGCAATAACAGATGATGAACACATGCATAACTACAAATGGGCAAGCTGATTGTTTTCAAAATTGGTATAAACATTTGCTCTTGGGTTGAGATTTAGCCCATAGCAAATCTTTACATTTGCGTTATAAACTCCCAACTAAAAAAAATGTTTATAATGGAAGTGCTGACAATGTGAAAATTCAGTTACGGTCAGAAAAGCGGTTTTGTTTAAAAATGCCATTTTGCACTTCCATATTTACTTCCTAACCAGTGACTGAGATGTCAATTTCTCCAAAGTTTTCTTTTCCAGTCCAAAGGAGAATTTGACAACTGTTTTGAAATGAACAAGAGATTTGAATTTCAGCCTCTTACTTCTTCAACAAATATCAATTAGAGTATAGAACCACAATGCTGGTTACTTAACTCATTCACAGATGATGATGATGATTAATGAGACAGAGGAGAATTAAGCTTGTTGCTCAAGAGAGAGAGGTTTTGCTTTCACACAATATTTGAAAAAGAAATAGCAGCAATTATTAGAAAATACTTTGCTCTCTATGACCTTGACTATGCCAAGACGCAGTGAATACATTGACTAGGGGTTACAAAATTAGGTCAGAGAAATTCCTTGACTTGCTTATAAATTAGTTGGTGTGGGACTAAAAGTGTGATTTGCACTGTGGGGTTAGTATCGCAGTGACCCCGGTGAGCCGGCTCAGGTGTCCCTCAGATGTTTCCTATGTTCATGCAGACAGGCGTCTCTTTTACATAGTAGAAGTGCAAAGACTGCCTTACCATTCACTCCCGTAATGGCAAAAGAGTAAAAGTAGAAGTAAGAAATGAAGATATAGGAATGTGCTAACAATGCCTTCTTTATGAGTAAGGGATTTTCTTTTGGAAAACTGTGATTGGGTGGAAATCACAGGAAGTTTTATATGTGATTATAGGCCCTGGTGGGAACCTCTGCTATAATATTGGATACAAGGCAACTCTTTGCATTTGGAAATTTAAAACTATTATTTCTGATGACTTAGATTCTTACCTAGATTTTCACTTATTTTCAGGGAAATTGAAATGTTTTTTTAATAAAGGGAGGGAAAGGAAAAAATCAAAATATTCCAAAATTTCAGTTGACATAAATAGCAAGGACTTGCCATGTCTGGCTTCAACATGTGGATCTGAGCAGAATCAAGTCCTACTCTCTTAGGTTCACACATGAGAAGAAGGATAAATGGCTGTTTACCTTGACATAAAAACACCCAGCAAATTTCTCTTGAAACTGTTAGAATCTTCTGAAGAGAGAAAAAATGTATGTTAAAGTCTGAGTTACCCTATTGGCTACTAACACTTAGATTTGCCTAATACTGTACTGGAACGATTAGGAAATGTATGTAAAATTTTAACATTTGTATTTTGCTACATTCAATCACACGAATTATAGGATACTTTCCTTATTCAATGGTTGCTGCGCAATAACTCTTACATTAATGCACCAAAGAAGGCTAAGGTTCTAATGTAGAACTCGAGTAACAAGAAGCCATCTAAGCATTAGGGCAGAATGTGAATTTTGTGCTTTTGTCTCAAGCGTCAGATCATGTAAATGTTCAACCTTGCCCAGGGTTAAGAAGACTCCTGTTAAGCTTATTAGCATTGGTAGGAAAAAATCTGGGTGGTGGAGTACCAATCCTCTGGGTGGATTGATATTCTTAAGACTAATACTCAGCGTTCTTGGGTTGCTAGATTGCTGGATCTATTTTGAAATGAATCTTCTATACATCATAATACAATGAAGAAGGTATGTGATGAAAATGTGGAACCCATTCTTATTTTCTGTATTAATGAAAAAGTTAATTTATTTGTGACACTGAGACATTTTCAAGTGAAAGGCATACCTTGAATATAAATCTTGGATAGCTAGTTATTTTGAATTTTTATTGTAATTTAACATTACACAAAATGATGTACATTTGTAAATTGAAATAAAAGAGCTCTGATGGATAGAGTCAGAGCAGAATTAAAGATTAATTTTTTTCCCTCAATGAGATCTTTTTGCCTTGTCCTCTTACAATTATTGCTTGAAGGACTGAAATGTGTTCTTTGTTTATAACTCAATGATTCACGTAAAGGCAGCACTGCAGTATCACATAAAATAACTATAATAATTTGTTGTAATTGAAAAAAAATGTGTTTCTCTAGAAAGCACCTAACAACTAACAACCATGGCTTTGGTACATTCTTTCTGTAATCCTTCGATCAGCACTGTAGTGTGAGCAGATTTAAAGTATACTTTCTAATAAGTGCCTTGCCTTTTTTTCTTTTTTCTTTTTTTTAACTACTTGGTGATATTCTAATTAACCATTCTCAATTGATTGCTTTCAAAATAAGAACTAAGAGCTCTCATCTAGTCAAGTGGAAGCTAATTCAACTCTCTTACACTATGGCAATGATAAATCTACACACACACTCATCCTCACACCCACCACATGTATTATATTAGCAATATCATACTCTAGGTCTTCTGGTTTGAGCTGGGGTAGCATGGTAGGCACATTTCTGTGGCATTTCATGCATTATTTTTCTTTTAATACTTATGAGGGTGAGTATGAATTCCATTTTCATTCACAGATTAAAATTATTTTTTGAAATTTTTATGCGATCATTTGACAAACTCTTAACATGCAGGAAATATGTTGTTTCATTTGGAAAAAAGCAAAAGAGTTAAATGGGAGAAAATGAACACAAATCAGGCAGATGGAAACTGACCATTTTATGCCTTAACCCAATTGCCTCTCTCTTTTTTCTTTTCTAAGTCAAAATTAAACACATCTAATTTGGATTGACAAGCACTTAATCATTTGATTACGAGATTATAGTATGTGGTCAGAGCATCTACTGCATGATGTTATTCAGTCGTAGAATATGGGATTTTCAGATTCTCGTTACCATGGGTCGGTCACATGAACATCTTCTCTTCTCTGATCATACAGATAAACGAGGGTGGATGATATGGTACATAATTGGCATATGCAGACCCGAAAAACTGTTTTCAGAGTGTATAAATCCCAGTCCAGGCATTACACAACCAGAGTTTAAAATTTTACATGTAAATCTTCCAGACTTAAGCTTCTTAGGAAACACAAACCATTCTCTAAGGACATATGAGACCAGAACTTCAGAAGATGCTGTCTCACTGGGGGATGGCAGAAAACAGCAGCTCGCAGACCACCCTGGTGTGTAGCAATCAACAATGCAGTGGCCCACTTTATAGAGGCGTCAGACAGTCTGTAAGCAAAAAGGCAGAGCCTCCAAGTGAGACAGGCCCTGCTAATAAGTGGCTTCTAGGAAAAAGAAGAAGAAGGAAAGAAAGCCAGCTTTAGCATACGCAACAGGTCTCACATCACAGTCTTTTTCTTTTGTTTCCACTTTCTTTCATACGAAACAACTCTATCAAGGGTGTCATCTTGAAACACCATGAGCAGTGAAATAGCAGAACGCACCAACATTCTTACCTTCCTGCTCTCATGGCCTTTCCTACATTTATTATGCTGTTGAACTTGTAAATATCTAGTCGTATGTCTGTTTCCCCGGCTGGACTGTGAATTTCTTGAGAGCAGCGCCATGCCCTGTTCATCTTATTCTCTCTACTTTCAACACAGTTTATGCTCAAGAAGTCATTCAGTACATATTTGGTGAAAGAGTTGTTGTATTCCAGTACTACCTTTAGCTATCTGGGAGGCTCTGGATAAACCACCTCATATGTTTCAGCTTCAGTTTCCTCATGGAACAAATGGGAATAATGCAGTTTTAAACATTTTGCAAAAATTTAACAAAAAAGAGTCTATATTTGAAAATATTTTTCAAAAAATATGTGTTTTCAAGGTGCAGGTTTGGGTGTTTCTTGCAATTTAAGCTGATTTTTTTTGCATAATATAATTATTATATGATACACAATAGTACAGTGGAATTTGACTTATTCTGACAGATAAGAATTCTTTGATCTTATGTTGAAAATCATTCAAAGGAAACTCATTAATTTGTATAATTTACCTAACATATATAATCATGAAAAATAAAGCAAATACTTCAGAAAGTATTGAAAATACTTCAGTTTCCTTATAATTGTGATTTTATATCAGCAAAAGTACCTCAGTGAGTACTCATACCTGCTGTGATAAGTGCAGAGACTAAACCACATTCTGTCAATAAGGAGCAACTTGTACAAACTGGGTACACAAACAGAAAATAATAATGTTGAAGAAAGTATAATTAATTAATTCAAGCTTCAAGATAAGATCACTGGATCCTGCTGACCCTACATGTTAATCAGTTGATTGATTAATTGCTACAATCATAATAATTATATGGTGCAAATCTAAGTACACTTAATAATAGTGTACACTTAGAGTTAAAAGTTCTTTTCAATCTGCATATCTTTTCTCTTTCTTGAATCAAAGGAGTTGGCTTCATTTACTTTAAAGATATCTTTTGGCTTGTAGAATTGGAAAGCTTATGTCAAAATTAGCCAAGGTTCAGTTTTGCCTGTCCAATTAATCATTTTTTGTTGTTTCTTAATGCTCTGTTTAAAAATTTAAAACAATCTCAAACCTATGAAATAAGAATTTTGCATTATACATATTCATAAAGTTATATTACTCTTACTCCAAACATGCTTACTATATGAAGAGCTGTAGCAACTTCACGGTAGCAGATGTCCCCCAAAATACGGTTCTCTACACTATATGTTCCATATTCAGATAGCAGATAGACTGAGCCTGAGTTTCCACTGAAATACTCAGGTTGAAGTATGTGCTGTAAAGTGAATGTAACTTATTAAGAACTATTTAAATACTTAAAATAAGGACTAGAATTAAAATGGCTTAAAATGTATGTACATTAATATTTTTCACATGTGGGAATCCTAATTTTAGGCTTTCATTTTTTTTCTACACACACACACACACACACACACACACACACACACAGATATCATGGTATCATTGATTTTGCCAAAATTTCATTCTGATCACTCTCAACTTCTGACTAGCTAGTCAATGTTCCAAGAGCCATGAAGATGCAGTGAGTTGATCTTGGAACGATTCCTTGTAGCACAAAGGTATTCTGAACTGTGTTGAGGCTCAGAACATGATACCTCAAAGTATGGCACTTTGGCATGCTGAGTACTTTGAAATGAAGGAGACTGGAAGGGCCTCAGAAGCAAGAAGTTCTCTCTGACCTTCTCTTGCCCTCCTTTCTTCCTTCTCCCATCTCTGCCTGGAAGCGGGTCATAGAAAACTGGAATTCCTCTTCCCCAAGGCGGGATCATAGAAACTAGAACTCCTCTTCCCTAAAGCAAGCCACAAAACCTAGAAATGTCACTCTCTGACTTTCTCCCTTCTCCCCTGAAGACCCTCATATGACAGGGGTCCCGCCCTATACCCAGAGGAAGGAATGTCCTACAAAGATACAGAAAAGAATCTGAACAAAATAGGCCTTGCTGTTTTCCTCCCTCAGCCTGTTACCATTAGATCATACCCTTTTTGTCCAATCGCATTTCTACATGGCTGTCCATTTTTCATCCAACCTAAACTTAAAAATACACAACTTTCCCTGGGTATCTGGGTCTTCATTTCTCAAGATTTTAGTTTCACATAAAACTTTGATTAAGTAAATTTGTCATGTTTTTCTCTCATTAATCTTTTGTGATAATGGTGTCAGGTGTGGACCTTGAAATGAGTGAAGAAATGGTATTAATATTACACCTTTTTGCCCCTACAATGGTCTAGGTTCTGTCTATAGGAACAATGCTGGTAAGAAAAATCACCTGATTGATGATTTGTGTTTGGTCCAGTCTTCCACTGTATGCAAAGCAACTCAACACAGTTTCTCCATTTCTGTGAAGTATGTTTCCATCTTCTTGGTCATCTAGTTTCAAAACCTGACCCATATTTTTTTCATGATTGTTTATCCCTGATGTCATTAAATAACTGCAACTTTTAATTTTTTATAATCTTTTACATATACTTTCTTTTTTTCCCTTTATTTCTTCCTTTCCTTTTGTTCTTTTGCAAAATAGTCAAAGATTTTTAAGTTGGTAAACAGCATAGAACTCACCTAGATATATACTAGATGCTTTTAAAACTTTTGCATGCATATGTATAACCTGAAGAGCCTGCAAAAACACAGATTTTTGGGTTCCATCTTCACTGATTATCCTACAGAAGGTCTGGAGTGGGGACCTAGGATCTACATGTTTAACAAGATCTCAGGTGATTCTGACGGTACAGTCTGCAGGCCACACTTTGAGTAACACTCATTCTATAACTTTTTTTAGGGTCACATATTTTCTGAGAATCTTGCTCCAGAAAATACAAAGGTGCACCTATAGACAAATTTGGTCAACCTTTGGGGAGTGCTTCATGAACGCTTGAGTCATATTCATGCATAGGTCCCATAGCAGTTAGGTCACTTGCCCAGGGTCATATTTGTGTGGTAGCCAAGTATAGCGCCTGGTGTGCAACACGATGGGGTTTTCTGCTGCTTCCTTTCTTCTCTTAAACACATCCTGCCAATTACCACCAAATTATTTTCTCTAAAACATAGTTTTGTGTGTTTCATTACCTTCCCCAAAATTCTTTAATGAGGTTTTCACTGCCTATAAAGTATAACCCTTCTGCAGTATTGAATTCTCTGCAATTAATTAGTTAATTTATTGACCAAATATTTACTGAGTGCCTCTTCTAATGAAAATACTGTGGAAGGTAGGAGGATACAGAATCAAATCGGACTGGCTGTGCCTTCATGGGGTTTATAATAATCCTGATTAACTGTATCTACTCTCCCTTATCTGCTGCTTCTGTCTCCAAAATCTTTGCTGCATTCAATCCAGATTCTTCACTTTCCCCAAAACAGCACATTCATCTCAGGGATGGAGTCAGTGCTTGTTGTCTTTTCTGGTTTGCTCTCCAAACTCCATAGACCCTTTTTTTTCCAAACTATTATGGAGTTATAAATGTTTCTGGTTACATGGATTGCTTTTTTAATGCTCAGGTTAGGGTTAAAAGTGTGCCTGTCATCCAGATAGGCTTGTACCTGTTCATTGTATCCGTTAGATAGGCTTTCACCCATCCCCTCCCTCCCCCTCCTCCCTGCTGGATTTCCTTTGAGATTTACTTCCCTCTATGCACATGTGTGCTCATCAGTTAGTTTCAATTTAATAGTAAGCACATGTGCTGTTTGTTTTTTCATTCTTCACTTAGGATAATGGTCTCTAGTTCCATCCAAATTGTTGCAAAAGGCATTACATCATCCTTCTGCATGGCTGCGTAGTACTCCATGGTATACACATACCACATTTTGTTAATCCACTTATGAATTGAACCCTTATTGCCTCCTTCATGAAATCTTCCCAACCACTACACTTTTATGTCTCCCTTCTGTAGAACATTTATTGTCTTCATCACTTATTGTGCAGCTAGATCACAAGTGGTCGCATATTCTTCTCCAGTTCAGGGAATGTACCTCATACTTCTTCAGTACGCTCCTCAAGGAATGTACACCTTGGCTTGGGGCAAGATACTGTGATGTCAATGTACTGTGAGGAGGAAGAACTGCTTTCCTCCTATTGGGCTCCACCAAGGAGAAAGAACCAAAAATCCTTGGTTCCCAAATCTGACTACACACCAGAATCACCTAAGGGTTTGCTCGTGGCTTTTTAGTAAAAATTTCCAAGCCTCACATGAATCAGCATCTATCAGGGTAGGTCCAAGAACCTGTTTCTACAAAGGTGATTTGGGTCAAATCCAGGTTGAACAGCCCCTAGAGTAACTGATTCTGAAATCCCTTCCAACATTGTCTACTCACCCACTTCTTACACTTTTTTTTTTTGTCATTACAAATATACTTATTCTTAGTACAGAAAGTTGCAGAATTCAGAAAAACAAAAAAGAGAATGAAGGAACAAAGGCTGTATAATCATTCAGAGACAACCCCAGATAATATTTTGAAATAAACTTTGCAGTCTTTATATACAAATATTTACATACATATTTTAAAATAGGTTCATACTACACATGCCACATTATGCTTGTGCTCTTTTAAAATTTATTGGCGTTTTACCTTGTGATGTAATGTTTTCTATGGCACAATTTAACAACTGTGTAATATTTCAGTATATAAATGGGTCATAATTTAATCTTCCCTAAGTTTGTACATATATGTCTACATTTTCCACTGTTATAAATAATATTTTGAGGGGCAAGTTTGTACACATTCTTGTGCATATCTCTGAAAATTTCCTAAGGTAAATTTCTAGGATATGTAATTGCCAGTAGAAGGTATGTACATTTTTAAGGCTTTTGATATAAATAGATAAAACACTCTCCACGAATTTTGTAAGAGTTCCAATTCTAAGTGGATAACAGGTTTTACGTCATCATGAACCTTGCCTGGCATTTCATCTATAGCCAAATGTCATATCATAACCAGTTCTTTACAGGTAGCATCAACTTATACCCTTATTGCATACTTTACTGTGTGGAAATTGCATCTTTTGTTAAGGTTACTAAATTTATTGGCTATCTTCCTTTCAGGTTGCCACCAATGTTAGAGAAAAGAAAACTTCAAAATAATTAATCTCCTCAAGTACCCTTTGCTGAGATGTAACATGAAAGCTAAAAACCTGGAGCAGGAGAATGCTATTTTCTTGTGTAATACCTTATTCTGGCCATCTGTTGAACAAATATCTAGTTCCAAATAACATCAATTAAAACTGATGGCAAATCTTAATAACTTTTACTTGTAAATATCAGCAAGAACAACACTGTGTTGCTCATCCAGTTATGGCAGTTGAGGTACCTTCAAACTTTACATGAATGCAAAGAAGGGTTTTTGGGTTTTTTTTTCTCTGTCTCTCTCTTTTGGTCTTTAACCTCTCAGCACTGGTGATCCAGAACACCCACTGCTAAGCAAATATGCAAAATGCAGTGCTGTTTAGCATTGGGAAATCCCTAAATCTGGTGCCAAGAAGTTCATAAATATAGTAACGGACCCTCTTATATCAAAAGTGAGCACTGTTTAACGGTGCAAGTAGGAACAGCCTTTCGGATGCTTCGCAGCTGGAGTTCCACTGCGAGAGAATGAAAACTTCATGATGGTAGTTGTATCACTAGTTCCTGGAAAGGCAATCTACTTCAGTTGATAAAATAAACTAAAGGGAATGGCTGCTCACACATGGTCCTGATGCCACCGACATAAGAAACACAGCAACAGGAGCAGTGAAGTAGGAATTTGGTGGCAGATGGTCAGGTCTGCAGGAAGTGTCCACCCAGCTTTGTTTGGCCCATATTCTGAAACAACTAGAATAAACACTTAGTGTCATAATTTATAAGCATATCAGTACCAATAAATCAGAATCATGCAAACAGTCATGTTTATTATATTCTTGTTGCTTAATATTCATGACAGTAATTTATTTTTATAGTACAGTTTCACTGTTCTCTCCACCATTGCTCTGCATTTAAGTCTGGAAAGTTGTATTAGCAGGAGTTCAGGTAACCCTTTGAAGCCTGCAAAAGTTCACTAGCCTGATCAAAATGCTTTATTTGCTCATTTAATTTTCCCCTTCTTCTCTCATATACTTTTGAATCACCCAGATGAAGTCTCTGAAAATAACATACTAGTACTACTTTGGCACACAGAAAATATGAAGAGTTGAGTCCACATAGTCCTCTGATAATAGCTGCATAACAGAGCTCAGAAGGCAGATAAGAACATTCGGAGAGACATAAACAGTTAATTCTTAAATTTGCTGTCAACAAAATGGATTAAATTAAACATACTTTCCACCTCTCTCATTCACCTACTTGCCACCCACCTGTCCTACTCCCCAGTTCAGCAGTTGGGATCACTGCTGCTAATTATTTTGGATATTTCAAGGAGGAATTACATGAAACAACCTCCACAAAGCACGTTGTTTTTTAAATTCATTTAGTGCAGGAGCTACAAAGATGAGTAAGACATGGTTCCTACCCCGGAGACGCTTAAGTCAGATTAAGGGATGAAAAACAATATTGTACTGGTCTGTATCCAGACATGAGACAACTTACACTCAGTTTTATACTTAAAAACTCAGTAAAGAAAATTCATGATTGATCACCAGAAAAAGGAGTCACAAACATACAAGCCTGAAAAACCAGTTTTATTAAAAAAAAATTCCCAATTAATGATATTCTTTTGATCTGGGCACTTTCCTGTATGTTTGTTGTGCTTCAACAAAAATGTTAAGCATTTTTTTAAAAAGAGGAATATCATCGAGTGCGAGTAGACACAGTATTAGTATTTTAATTATAATCGGGCTCTTTTTATTATGGGTATGGAAGGTTGAAATAATGAATTTATTTTATAGGTTCCATGAAAATACTTTTCTAGTACATGACATGTGTGACACTTTGTTGTAGTTCTACCTTTCAATTAAATAACACATGAAGAAAGTTGTAAGAAATTTTATGTTATTTCCTAACTTACTTGCTGGAGATTGTAATAAGGACATGATACCTAGTGTCCACTTACACTTTAAGCATTTAGAAAATGGGGAGCTCCTTGCTAACTTGGTTGTTGTTGTTTTCTTCTACTGAAGTATTTTGCACAAAATAGGTGGTCTCAGCTAACATTCCTAGAAGATAAATATTTGTTACAAATAAATTTACATACCCTTTAACCTTCTCCATCTGCTAGGTGTGTTTGAACTTCACTGGTGCTTTATTTTAAAGTTTTTCCAGTGACCCAGGCACAAGAATAAGTACCTGTAATGTTGCCTTGGATACAGAGAACAATAAAAAAAATTGTTGAATTTGTTTTAAAATGAATAGCCAAGACAGAAGCCTTTCTTAAATAAATAATGAGGCTTTGAAACCATGTATATGAGTAGAGAAATTCACTCATGTTCTTTTCAGTTTCCTCTCATTGTAGTTTTCCATAACATAGAGTCTTTATCTGAACCATACCTGAATCTACTAATTACCTCATTTCTAAATAGACATTTGTTATCATTTTGTCCAATTTAGTTGAGAATTATAGTTTTTTGGTTAAGAGTAACATCTTTGGGATCTTCCAGTTCTAGGTTCAAATTCCAGCTCTGTTAACTGCCCAGCTGGTAGCCTTAGACATGCTATTTAATATTGATTAGTTTCCCAAATTGACATAATGGGAATAATAATAGTGACCACAAAGGAGTGTTACAAAAATTAACTTAAATGGTGAAATGTACATATAGAGCACTGGTCAATATGTAAGTGAAAGCATGGTAAATATACTATAAATTAGAGCTACTATTACATGCACAGTTCTGAGGTTTATTTATATCACCACTAGTCCATTAATTTCAAATATTTATGATTCAAATTCTTTCCAAAAATTGTCCAAAGGTCTACGGAACTTCACTTTGTAAATTTGGAATTTTCTCTTTTCTATAATTTTTCTTACTGGTACAATATTTGAAGTTCTTCCCAAAATGTTGTAAATTGTTATCTCTAACTGCTCCATTGTTCCAAATGGTCTTACTGTTTGTACTGTATGATCTTGAAATGTATTTGAGGACCTAAATGTGGACATAGAAGACAAACTGTTCAGGCTTATAAATGTCACAATAGTGGGAGGAAGGCTGAATGGATTTATAGTGAAAAACTTGGGTTTTGGCCCTGGTTCCAGTTGTTATGAGGCTCTGGTGAGATAAATCTTCTGCATATGTGAAACTTAAAGCAAGCTCTCTTGTTGGTGTCATTGTCTTGATAGGCTGGAATCGTAAGACGAGCACAATGGTGCAGGGTTGCGTGCATGTTTCTGCACGCAAGTTTAAAAATGTACAAACTTATATGAGAGAGAAATGGGTTAAAGTGACACTTGGGACTGTAAATTCAATTTTAGATCCCAATAATATATTTAAACAATATTAATAAAGAGCTGATTAAATCTTGCTTTGCAGTAATAGGAAGATATTGCCAGAATAAAAGAGGAAATTATTCTGCAATGATAAAGTTGCACACCTAAAACACTCCATTGAAGTATGATTTCTGTTGTGAATGGAAGTTTGTGCCTCCCCAGATTCATACATTCAAGCCCTAAAGCCCCATGTGATGGTATTTGGAGGTGGGGCCCTTAGGAGGGAATTAGGCTTAGATGAGGTCATGAGTGTGGGGCTCCCATGATGGGATTCGTGCCCTTATAGAAAAGAAAGAGGCCAGAGCTCATCCTCTGGCATGTGAAGACACAATGAGAAAGTGGCCATCTGCTAGACAGGGTAAGGACCGTCACTGGAATCTGATAAGGCTGGCATCCTGATCTTGGACTTCTAGCCTCAGAACTGTGAGAAATACAATTCTATCGTTTAAGCCATCTAGTCTCTGGTATTTCGCTATAGCAGCCTGAGCAGCCTGAGTGGACTAAGACAATTTCCAAACTTTAGAAGGGCACACTTGGAGGAATGTGATCTTGGTGCCGAAGGGTCTGTAAACTTTGATTCATGAGAAATTACTGAAAGAGCAGAGAAAGAAAGGAGAACACTGAACAGGCGCTGCAGGTTTCACTTTAGATATTTTTCAAAATATTAAGGGGCTATTAGAGAAAGATGCTGCTGGAAGTCTGAGATTGACTAATGTGGTTTAGTTATGCTCTAGCTCAGTGGTCCCTAACCTTTTTGGCACCAGGGACCATTTTCATGGAAGACAATTTTTCCATGGACCTGGGAGGGGAAGGGGGGAGATGGTTTTGAGATGATTCGAGTGCATTACATTTATTGTGCATTTATTTCTACTATTATTAAATTGTAATATATAACGAAATAATTATATAACTCATTGGGACCCCTGCTCTAGCTGGTCTGTCTTTCCCCTTACTGGAGCTTTCTGCTTGGCTGACACTGCTCCATGTTCATTCAGGGGGCCCGTCTCAGAAGCCCTGGGCATTACACATCTAAGCCTCATAGACAGGGGCTTCCAAGGTCTTTCTGGGTCTAATATTCTCTCAGGATCATTCTGTTTTTACTAACTTTTTCTAAAACATTTTCATAACACAGCACAAAGGAATAGAAATTTCTAAAGAATATTAAGTAATGACTCCTTCAGATGCCAATTAGATATTCAGAGAATAATACATAAAAGGTGTCAAAGGATAATCTTACCATTGTGCTTAGAGTAAGGGGCCTGGAAAGGAGCTCAAAAGATTGTTGCTTTTATCTGTTGGTAAGATAGTATCCACCTGCAACTAGCAGGACAGATGGCACTAATTAGATCTGCCCATCCGTTACTTGGCAGAGGAATGGGCTTGAGATCTGAAAGGGTCAACCTTTCGCCTGCTGGAACTCAAGGTGAGAAGAAAAAGAGAAAAGGGCCAAAGCTGACTGTCTGGTTAGACAGTAATCATGGACTCAGGCTTTAGGCATTTGACCTTTTAGAGTTTCAATTTCAGAAAGATAAAGGTGTTGTATAAAATGAAATCATCAGAAGCGGGGGTGGGGAGGAGGTGCAAATATAAATGGGAAACAATCCATAAATCAATGAAAGGAGGGAACTCTCATAATCCAATATAACTTTTTATACCTCATGGATTTAAAAAAGTATGTTTGCCTTTATCCTTCCAAGCATATTACTTTCAAAACCAGCACTGCTACTTGTTTTCTATAAAAGTATGTTCATTTTCCAGGTTTCTGTTTCCCAACGTGTAGGTAGAAAATGTATGAGTCAGTCCTTAGAGGAAAATTCCATTCTCCAAACCATGGCGGTTCTCAGCATGGATATTCCTCTGCTCCACTAGGAGCAGGAAATTATAATACTCTAGCAGCCATGACATCTAAAGTTTAACTCTGCAGAGCACGGAGTGAGCCAAAAGAAGAAAAACCACATTTCAAGGAACCCATGATAGTCTGGGAAGCTATTCGAAGAAAATTCTTTTATTGACAGAGAGGTGGAGGACTAGAGGAAGGACAAGTTCTTGAGCAAATGAGAATGTGTGACTGAGTGTGAGCAAACGAGAGAGAACAGCGTAAGGGATCACTTTTTTCTCCATAGCAGGCTTTGAAAATAGCTCACGAGAGGTTAATATGAAAGTTCTCTAGAGAGAATTGTTAAAAAAAAAAGTTATCTTTTTAAAGCTAGACTATAATATTGTTAGTGTGACAACTAAAAAAATGAAATGAAACATTTCAGGTTTGGGAAATGATGTGTGTGTCTGCCCGTCCCTGTGTTTATGTGTGTGTATATGAGGAGGGATGATTCTTTGTTGACTATGGTTTAGTTGATAACTCTTGGAACTCTTATCTGTGAGAAAGGTCTACAGTGTTACAAATTTCCCAACTGGGAGAAGGCATTACTTTGGAGTTGTCTCTTCTGGTGCCACTGTGAATATCACAGATGTGCTAATATTTAATAGAAGCAAGGCAGCATTATGATGGAGAAGCTAGACAACCTCTCGGTTATGATTTAAAATGTTAAGTTCTATAATCAAGTGATACGCTTTGGACTATCAAACGGGTTTGGGCCTGAAAACAGCTGGCAGAACAAAGGAAAAATGTCATGAGATAAAGAAAGAAAATAGGAGTCCCTGGATTGTGAAGCAAGAGAATATCCTATAATATTATCTTAAACATGTGTGGTGGTGTTTGGAATTCTAGAAACAAAATATTAAATCGGAATGAAGATGGCCACTTCAAGATGTATCACTTGAGACCGCTTTACTGGAGAAGTGGAAAGACTAGTGGAGAAAGGACAGCAAGGTCCTCTAAGACTGTGATCTAAAGGAAAGTCTGCTTACACTCTTGACATGACACTACCAGCTAACGTTTACTGAATACCGTGTACCAGGAACTCTGTAAATAAGTGCTTTGTCATGGTAAGCATGTCATGAAATTCTTTTTACAATCTCCATGGAGGAGATATTTAATTTTCCATCCATTTTATAGGTGTGGAAATGGAGGCGTAGAGAGATTAAGAATTTGTTCCAGGTGGAGTCAGGATTTGAATAGAGGTGGTGGTGTGTGCTGCAGGTGGACACTTTAGCTTAGCTGATGAGAGTAGACTTCACTGAGAAGTTGACATGAGAGTGGCAATCTGGTAAAGCGCATTTCAGTAAAGAGAGGGGGCAAAGACCCTCAATGTGCCTGGGGTATTCAAAGAAGAGCCAGGATACCAATATGCTGGAATGCCATGGGCAAGGCACACAACAGTGAACAATGAAGTTGGAGAGCTTGTGGGTGACCAGATCATATAGGGCTTTGAAGACCTTGGAAGAAATCTGGCTTTTCCTCAAAATGAAATGCAAGCCAGCTACATCAATTCGCCTACTTTTGTAATTAGACCATGCTGCATTGCCAAGAAAAAAGTTATGGGAGAAGTAGGAGAGGCCATTCTCCTGAGATGTGGCTAGAGTCAGAGTTGGGGGTTGGTGGGCAGAGGATGTTTTGGAAGACTCATCAGTGGTGATCACAATGAGGTGTGAACCCAAGAACGTGAAATGAGGCAGGAAACTCAGTGTAGAAGGAAAGGCCGCAAACCTTCAATTTCATTAGGATCTATTGATGCAATGAACCTAATAACACTCAAATCCACCGTTAGGGGAATGGGTCAAGATAACTGTTTCCCACTGAGGTGTTGAGGAGAAATTCTGCATTTTGCTATCTATTTTTTTTGAAAACATGTCTATTCAGTAGAAGTAGGGATGTTCAGGAAGCTGACTCATGAAGGCTGCCTGGCTGATTGCTCAGCTTGGAAAGTTTATTGCTTGAAAAAGTGACCTCAAGGATATGGGAGAAAGGAGGGCAAGCAAAATAAAAGTTTTAAGGAAAGGCAAAAAGACAAGCATCGCATTTTCTAATGGTGCTGATGTCTTACCACTCAATTAATTTCAGAGTCAAGGCCCAATTTTAATTCTGAATCACCTTCTAATTTTACTTATAAAAGACTTTTCATTAAGCCAAATTAAGTGGATGGAAGTCCAGTTGTTTATTATCTAGCCCTAAACTATTCCTACAAAAAGACACCTGTGCAAGCCATTTGGCTCTAGTCAACTATTTTTTTTTCAGTTTAATTATGAATATAATTAGAATGAGTTAAGAGACAGTCTAGGCATCAGCCATAAAATTTCCAGTTTGCTAACACACACACACACACACACACACACACACGCACGCACGCACACACACACACACACACACACCAGATAAAAAGCAACCACAACAAAAAACCCACTAACTTCTGTGAGAATATTAGCTTGCAATGGAAACTCTAAAAAGAGAAACTTTATAAAATTTACCTTTATCTCAATTTCAAATTTCCTTGAAATGGTGCAATAAAGGATATTTTATACTATTATACATTATTTTTACATTTCTGGTTTCTTTGTGGTGAACCTTTAAACTCTGTTTTTTACTTTCTCTAGTTTAAGGCAATTTGTCACTATCATGCTTCATGTTTAGCAATTGTTTTTAGTCAAGTGCCTTGCAAGCTCTGTTTCTTTTCTCCCAAAGAGTGTCATCATGGAGTTGATGATGCATCAGAAATAGTTTGACCAAAGGGCAAGATAAAGTCAAGAGTAAAGAAAATATTTGCAAATATACTTGACTGGCTTTTTTCACCCAATTACCTATTGAAAGTATACTTTAAAGGCAAAATAGCATGATGGCCATACAAAAGACCATTAGAACATGCAATTGGTACTTTTTGCCGTTGGACACTGTGTTTAATTTAAATCATTTTTATATGAGGATAGTGTGCCTGACATATATGAGTTGTGTTTAAGGATTAGGCATGCGATATGCTTTACCTTTGGTGACTAACAACCCACATTTTAAGGGTGCTTGGTCAATCTTATGGGTACCATTTTTCACAATTTTTTTTACTGCTTAATTGATCAGCATTTAAAAAAGCCTGGCATTAATATAAATGCTGTTTTCAAATGTCTATGTGACTGTAGTCTTTAAATTGAAGACTTATATGTAACATCATTACTATCTCAATTTATCACTGGCTTGCCTAATTTCTGTTATATACAAACATACATATGTATATGTAGATGCACATATACAAAATGAACACAATATATAATAAATGTTAGATAGATAATGTTTATATGATGTTTATATATTATTATATACAATATCTACTTGTTGAGAAACAGAAAAAGATGACAAAGGGGATGATATTGGAACCATAAGCTTGTTTAGATCAAGGAATTAGCATTCATTGTATTCCTATAGTGGGAAATATATGGGACATTGCTCAGAAGTGGGAGGAAGAGTCATTATTTTTGCACACCAAAGGCAACTTTGGAAACTTACAAATCAACAACTGCAAACTCACATACCCTAATTTGATGCATGTATTGAAAGGTCACATTGTACCCCATAAATATGTACAACTATTATGTGTCAATTAAAAATAATAATAAAAACAAAAAAAAAGCTACAGAAACAAATTAGACACCTTAAGTTGAGACATGGAATACATCAAAAAGATGCAAAGTTCTAGAAATAACTGTAATGGGTGAGATAAAAAAAATTCATGGGCTGGGAGTAACAACCGAATACATGTTGAAGAAATAACATTAGTGCACTTGAAGGCACAGCATGGTCCACAAAAGACAAAATTGATAAATTGGACTTCATCAAAATTAAAACTGTCTGCTCTCCTACAGACAATGTTAAAAGAAGGGGAAAAAAAGCCATAGAATGAGTGAAAATATTGGCAAATTATATATTTAATAAGAAACTCATATCGGGAATATAAAAAGAATTCTCAAAACTCAACGATAAAAAAAGCAAACAGCCCAATTTTTAAAACAGATAAAAGATTTAAAGGGACACTTAACCACAGAAAATTAAGGAATGGCAAATAAATACATGAAAAGATGCTCAGGATCGTTAATCATGAGTAAAATGCAAATTAAACCGTAAGATACCACTTGACACCTATTAGAACGGCTAAAATTAAAAACACTGACCACACCAAGTGCTGTCGAGAATGGGAGGGAACTGGAATGCTCATACACTATTGGCAGGAATTGAAAAATAGTACAATACTTTGGAAAACATTTTAGCAGTTTCTTAACAAGTTCAAATACACCCACTATATGAACCAACTCTTCCACTCTTAAGAATTACCCAAGGGAAATGAAAGCATTTGTCCATACAAAAACTTGTACATGAATGTTTGTAGAAGCTTTATTTCTAATAGTTGAAAACTAGAGACAACCCGAATGTCCATCAACAGGTATGTGGATAAACAAATTGTTTTATCCAAATGATGAAATATTACTTATCAATAAAAAGGAATGAACTCTTGATAAATGTAACAACATGGATAAATCTCAAAATAATTATGCTGAGTGAAAGAAGCCCCCCCCAAAAGAGTACATACTGTATGATTCCATTTACATAAAATTCTAAGAAATGTAAATTAATTTATAGTGACAGAAAGCAGATCAGTGGTGGCTTGGGAAGGGGGTGCAGGGGAGTGTGGAGGAGAAGGAAGGAGGATTATAAAGGATCAAGAGGACACTTCTGGGAATGATGGATATGTTCATTATCTTGATTGTGGTGCATACATTTCAGAAAAGTTATCAAAGTATACATTTTTAAAATGTGAAGTTCATTGTATGTTAATCACACCTCAGTAGAGCTAGAAAAAAATTGTGTATTATTAAAAATTACCAAAATTAAAATTAAGAAAGAGAGATGAAGGAAAGGACAGAAAGGAAAATATGCTCACATTGCAAAGGGAAGAGTTAATAGATATTGTTGAATGTCAATGAAATGAGAATTAGAGGTTTAAGCATATTATTTATCAACCAAATACAAAAACATGACTACTAAATATTGCAGGTAGTGGAGTAGAATCGATTAATATTTCATATTTGGCAATAAAAGGTATTATCCATGGTTGATAACAAATTAGAGATATTATGTAGAGTTATGAAAGTAACCACAAGGAGAGATAAAAACTAAAATTGTTAAATGAGGTTTCCTCTCTTGGTTAGGCCTGGGGATGTGAAGTGATAGGGTGCGATCCATTGCTTTCCATTCTGACCTCTTCCATAAGATTCTGTTTGTTACACATTGTAATTGGATACAAGTAAATAATTGTAAAAAAGAATATTAATACTATTAAACTTGAAATAGTTACTTATATAAAACATGAAAATAACATTGTGTATATCTAAATGATTTTCAAAAGGAGATGAGTGAGCAATTGGTTATAGAAATCAGAGTGCAGGGTTCACAATGTACTCAGAACAAGGATTAATACAATGTGGTATATTATATGTAAACCATGGAGTGCTACTCAGCCACAAAAAAACGGTGAACTGATACCTCTTGTATTAACCCAGATGGAACTGGAGACCATTTTCCTAAGTGAAGTATCACAGAATGGAAAAACAAACACCACACATACTCACAATTAAATTGGAACTAATTGATCAACACTTATGTGCACATAAGGAAATAACATTCACTGGAAATCAAGTAAGCGGTAGTGGGAAGAGCGTATGGGTAAATTCACACCTATAGTACCCCGTGATGGGGGATGGGCACACTTATAACTTTGACTCAAATGGTATAAAAGCAATTTATGTAACCAAAATGTTTGTACTCCCTATATTCTGGAATTAAATTAAAAAAACACAATGTACTCAGAGAAGTCAATATTGAAAGCATTAATGCTTTTAATATCTAGTAGTAAATATTGAAACATTGCTCACTCTTGGATAGTTCTTTATTTCTAACCTAAAACTACAATTATAGAATTTCTGACCTTTAATTTAATATATGCTCAGTTTAAAAAAAAGAAGAAAGAATTATTTGTGATGTTAAATGCAATGATATAGAATATATAAGTCTTATAAAGTATGATATAACAGGCAGGTATTTGGCAATAGCTAGTTAGTTATTCCTTAAGGCAATACAAGACAATAAAAAGTATTTACATTTTAAAGTCTGGAGTTGAATGCTAAGTCTAATTTTTTGAGCTATGTGAACTTGAGACTTCTCTAAAAAATTGGTCTATTTTTAAATCATTTATTGAGTGCCTAATATATAATAAGAAAAATGTTGGTTTATTTAATTCTCATAGTAACTTTATGAGTTAGAAATTATTTTCCACATGATCTTTCCATTTCTCCAATATCTCCTGCTTTATTTTGAGGATTAAATGAGACAATTATCAGAAATACCAATGAGTTTTTCTCCCCTCTTTCTCTTTTCCAGGAACTTTTGGAAAAATGAAGTTATTAAAACAAAACAAGACACTGCTTGTTTTTTTTTCTTTGGATCTGTAGAGTTACCAGAATGAAAAAGATGAGAATAGAGGTAAACTTAGTACGTTTCCTAGGATTTAGATCTACTGGAAATGTCTAGACCCCCTACAGGCCTCTAGCCACAAGATTGCATCACCTATCATAAAATTCTATGGCTATGTTTTTCTACCAAGTTCACATTTACAGTACTAATAATGTCTTCAGCACAAGTCATTTCCAGGGAATTAAGTCCTTGCAGTCAGTGGGTTAAATCCCCATGAAATAACCTGCAGGTGACCCAATTGGATTGACCTCAAGTATAGAATTTCAGATCAATAGCTGCAGTACTTGGATTCTGAAATATAGAACAATCTCTAGTGTTTTTGTTTGTACCCCAATGAGTATTAACAGACAGGGGATCACTATGGCAATTGCAGGGTCTTATGATTTTAATGTTTGCTTTTGGTCCAAAAGAAACTATTTTCAAAAGTAAATGCCTTCTGTTCAGTCCTCTGGAATCTGTAATGATGACTTTCAAACATCATGAGAAATAAAGTAATTCAAATGGCACCAGTAGTCATTAATTGCTTGTACAAAAAATAACATTTCCTCCTCAGATGTGAAGCATTCCAGTTGGGTGTAAAATCCCTTTTGTTCTAAGCCACCTTTTGACTTGGCCATGAAAAGGTAACAGATCTCTCAATGTGCGCCTAAATAAAAATGTTAAGGATTCACAAACTGGGCTTGTGGGTAAGGCAAGAGACAAGGGAACTAACGTAACAACACGAACTGTGGCACTCACTGGCATAGTGTTTTGCTTGTGTCTAACCAAACAACAGAAACCGCTTCAAGTATTTACACCAACAGAAGGAATCAGTTTGATGCAGAGAACTGATTACCCAAGTGATGAAGAAGCTGAGACCCAGACAAGGAAGAGTGAGGTAAGCAGGAACTTAGCCACAGTGGGAAGCCAGTATCTCCTCCGGGCTGGGGGCGCAAAGAAAGGAGGGCCTGCATCACCAGGCGGAGCCAGAGTGGGCCTGTCCAGCTGAAGCTGAAGCCACGAAGCAGAAGGAGCCTCTCAGGCAGAAAAGACTCTGTCTTCCCCTCCCCCTGCTGTCTCCTGCCAATAGCTTCCTCTGGCTGCTACAGCACCTGCAAAATACAGCTATAGGGCCAATCCTCCTACCCCACAGGGAGGGGTAAGGGTCTGAGGGCAAAGAGGCCCAGACCCTGCATATATGGTCACCTCCACCTGCGCATTTACTTTACCTGGTTGGTCCTTTTCCATACGAAGCCAATAACTCATGAGTGGACTATTGAGCTTCTAACTGTATAGATTTTATAAGAGGCAACAGGAGCTATGATAAAGCCCTCTGGGACTGGATATGAATGTTCTTATAATTTTGAAAAATTTTTTAGTATAATTGGTGTACAGTGGGGTAAAAGTACCTCCTCTGGTGTGGTTTTTACCATTGCTGAGGAACTAGGTGCCTGTTCTCCCATCGCTTAAGGATATTTAAATATGAATTACAACCTAGAGTTTACCCTGAGTTTAGAACACAAGAACTAACTGCAAGGTTATACCAAAAATACATGGGTTAGCAATGTCTCTGTCCAACATCATAACATATGTCTCAGCCCCATTACCCTGTTGATTAGTCCCTATGTTTTACATAATAAAAAATAATGGCACTCTACTATTCTGAGTTAGTTAAGGCAAGGTTGCTGAGTGTCTTAATCCATTTAGGCTGCTATAAATTAGCATAAACTGGGAGCTTATAAACAACAGAACAACAGAAATTTCTTTCTCACAGTTAGTTCTGAAGGCTGGTTAAGTCCAAGATCAAGCCAACAGCAGATCTGGTGTCTGGTGAGGGCCTGCTTTCTGGTTAACAGATAGCAGCTTCTAGCTGGGTCATCACATGGTGGAAGAGAAGACAGGTCTCTTTCTAGGGCCTCTTTTATAAAGTCAATGATCCCATTCATGAGGGCTGGGCCCTTATGACCTAATTAGCACCCAAAGCTCCCATCTCCTAATACCAACACCTTGGGGCTTAGGATTTCAACGTATAAATTTTGGTGGGACGTGAACATTCAACCCACAGCACCGAGTTCGAGTCTCCTTGCCTTGTGCAAAGAAGGAAATACTCTCTTGTCTCCTCTCTTCCAAAGTACATTCTCAAACAAAGCTCATCTGGAGAAATACTGTTAGCATTGCTTGTAAAGCATCTTACATTTTTAAGGGACTTTCTTTAGTACTTTCTCATTCATTCTCACCATAAACCATTTGGTGTGTGAGCAGAAACTCTTGCCGCAGCCACCAGTCCCAATACCGTGCTGCCTGCCTCAGTTCTGCCTTGTTCAGTTCTGACCATGCCTGTATTTCTGAAATTCTGTCCAATTTCGACTTAAGTCTAGGATATCCCTGAGATGATTCTACTCTTTACAGAAATTCAAAGGATATACCTTTACGTGGGTTCTGAGGGCCTGCTTTCCATTCCTCTGAAACTAAAAGAATGACTTTTCTAACTTCTTTAGAATCAAGTAAACTGAAGGAAACTTAAATGATGGATTATCCTATATTCCAGCCCCAAATCAGAACATATTGAAATATGTTTCCAAATGAGATAATCCTCACTTGGAGGTATGGAGATTGTGAGGTGAAATTTGCATGACTTCTTCAAATGTGCACAGAGATAGGTACTCAAATGCAAGGCCCTCTAATTTCCTACCAGACCGCTGTCCTAACATCCTGAGTTAGGTTGGCCATGCTTGCATGTTCCAAGAATAAGCTGTTATGGAAATGCCTGCTTGTTTATTATTCCTTTGTTCCTTGTTTTTAAATGAAGTTTAAGAGAGCCTGGGAATTATATTAATAAAATATTGCTGTTCTTGAGAAATGGTAGGCTCATGAAATGAAAAGTCATGACAAGGGATAAGAGCTCCAGTCTCATCTTAAAACTCATAATTAGAGTACTGTTACTACATTAAACAACAACAACAGCAGCCACAGCAACAACAAAATCTGAAATTGTGGGCAGACAGTAAGAGAAAAACCTTGGGAGAAAACCCTGTTCTTTATCTTCTTGATACCATTTTGCCAAAGCTTTAAACAAGTGTGAAGACTTTTGTGAATGAAAAACAGAATAAAAGGACCTGTCGAGGGGCTGTTCTCCAACACGGGCCCCCCAAATCCCCACTCCTACCAATGGGAACACTGCGCATGCACACATGGACATCCAAGATCAGACCTCCTAAGTAGAGCATTTTTTTCTTGGAGATTTGTCTCATTGGGACTTTAATTAAGCTCCTGCCAGGCTTGCAAGCTTTTTAATTTTACCTTTCTTTCTTCTTTCTTTTTCCTCCAAAATCAGCTCGCTTGCCAGGAAACTTTTTCTGAGCTGTCACAGTTATGGTAAGCATACCCTGAGATATTAAACTTAAAGATGTACTAGTAGTTACTTCTCCAAGACTCAATAGCAGAAGTTCCCTCGCATTTGGAAAATACTTCATTTATTCATTCATTCATTCATTCATTTTTACTTAAGTGCGTGTGTTTGTGTGGGTTTTATGAGTAAGAAAATAATAGAAAAGGAAGCTTCATAGAGTGTACATTGACTATTGGTTGGTAAGAGATATAACTTACCCCCCGCAAAAAAAAGTCATTAGTCTAACAGAAAATACTTTTCATTGCTTAATTTGATATTCACACTGCTCATAAGCAAATTGTAGCTGATTATTTACTAGTGTTGGTGAGCGAAGGGTGAGTAAGCCAAGAGAACGTGATGCCTCAGTTGAGGATTTAACACAAATTTAATGTAATGTAATATTTAATTTACTTACGTTCCTTTCCAAGATCTCTTTGTACTCAAACTCATTGCAATTCTGAAAGTATAAATGCAGACACTAGGGGTGCAAAAGGTGACCCCTTTAAAGCAGGTTCCATGAGAAGGTACGATTTTACTTGAGGAGGCTAAGTTAAATTGGCCCCCCTAAGTAGGATGCCATATTCTTTTTTTTTCCTTAATTAAAAAAAAAAAAAAAAACCCGCAGATAATATTGCAGGGCCAGAAATAAAACAAGCCATCAAAAACACAAAAACTAAAACGAAAGATATGGAGCATTGGGGAAATTATCTGTTCCCCGTGGTTATTATTATCATCATTCTTATTATTTGCTTAATAATTCCACAATGCCAGGTTATTTCACCGACTGCTCCTTTTGTGGAGTACTTACTGATCGCCTCCACAAACCGCTCAAAGAAACTGTAAGGGAAGAGCGGCTCAGGCAGCTCCCGGAAAAACATCTTCAGTGCTCCGGTGACAACGTGGATGTCCTCCCACTGGCTGTCGTCCAAATTCAGCTTCTCTTCTGGGAAAACACGAGGAGAAATGGAACAACTGGTTTTAATGAAACAATTACAAGACACTAATTATTATGTTAATGTTTGCCTACTATCATCAGCAACCGTTAACAGCCTTCTGTACCTAGAGGTTTGGTGCTGTGCAGAGTTTTTTTTTTTTTCCCTTTTTCCGTAGGAAGGGAACATTTTCAATGGAATACCATCTGTAGGAATGCAGCTAACAAAAAAACAAGAGACACAAAGAGACAGTGCCATTGACACAGTATGTCAGATACATTTATTCCCACAATGCATCAGTATGAAAATTAGCATCACAGCTCAACATGATTCAAAGCTATTTGGTTTTGAGGCCGAGGGGCTAAGAGTTGCCAATGATGGCCGGCTCAAGGGACCGGCCTAAAGGCCTTGCTGAGCCAACAGGAGACATATGCTAAACATGGCAATAGAAAATGAGTTATTGCTTTACATGTGTTAGCCTTGCTATGTACAAGGGAATAATGGGTAACACTTTTTTTCCCTTTTTTGCCGGAATATAAAGTCAGCAAGGAATAGAATACTGAGTGAGAAAAGGATATTAATTCCTTCTTACTGCTTCAAAAATATCTTTTTTTTAGTTCTCATCTCAGTGAGGAAAATATGCCCAGCAACAATATTAGACAGACCCCTGTTGGCCTACGTAGGCTATGCAAAGCTGTCAAAAATGATAACACACTAAAGACAAACCACAAGTGCTTACCAACTCTTTTTAGCAACAACAGAAATGTTTGCTTTCGAAGCTTGAGTGAGTGGAGACGTTGAAATAATAAAGGAAGTAAATGCCAAAATGAAAGTTTTAGTAGAAATAAAGTGTGCTGGGCAATTATTTTTGTCCTTTTCACCCTCAATATGAATGTCTGGAGTCATTCTTACCCAAGAAGTGGTTGTCTTAGTGTCTAAAAGTGACATCTTTACATACAATTAAAAGGGGGAAGGCACAAAGGCATTGCTGTTGTTCCACAGGATTTGTCTTTTGAGATGTGCAACATGGAAAAGTTTTTGGATTCTGGGCTTAATAAAAACTAAAACTAATCATTTTAGATGATCTGGGGGTTAACTGAAAAGCAGAGAATCCTGGTAAGCACTTAACAGGTATTGGTCAGATGGAATTTTGTTTCTTTACTAATGTCTTGGGCTCACATTCACGTGCCCCCTCAGTGTCGGTTTTGTGAATGCGGAGGAGCATTTTGCACCAAAAATGTAAGAAAAGCTGAGAATTGTCACTGTAGGGATTCTCTGCATGGGCTGTTTTGCTAATAGTGTTCATGTCCTTTTAAAAATATTAGCCCAAATCTTCATCAGATCTGTTTTTTAAAAATGAATGATTATTTCCAGCACTGGTAAGTGACGTTCCTGCTCAATAGAATGTTTGCAAAGAGAAGAAACGGAGGTGGACCTGTTTATTTCAGGTGGGCTATTTTCTTCTTCCCTTTCAGTCTTCATTCCTACCTCAATCATCACACAATAATATGATCCACAACAAAATCAGCAGAGGAGACCTTCTTTCTGCCCTGCAATCATTTTTGATTGATTGTATTTCAACAATTAGTCTTTTATTTGGCTACACACTATTGAAATAGGCCGACAGCATCTTAGCAGGCCAGCTTTAAACAGTCAACTGTTAACAATAGCATCAAAAAGGGAGACCTGATGGGGTTTACTGTCACTTTAAAGAACGGGGTTTTCACATTGTTGAAATCTGTCAGATATTTTGAAATGTCCCTCTCACTATGGTGCCACACCCCCTGCGTGCCCTTATAATAAAATTGGTTTTACTCCTGATTAAATCATTTTCTCCCTACCCACTACCATACTTCTCATAATGGACCTGTGCGCTCTACAGCTGGTGTTCTTCCCATGGTACCAATTCTTACTTTATCTTTTAAGCACTTTGCTGCTAAGATCTCATGCAGAGTGCTTATGTTTTGTTAAGAGCTTCATTCTTAGAGAAATAGCTTAACACATGTTCTAAAAATGTTGTACAACTTATTGCTTAAAACACATTTAGAAAATGTATAAGTACTGTGGCTTTGGCACTGAACTTTAAGTGGAAACCTAAACACACACACACGCACACACACACACACACACACACACACATATACACACAACTATCTCTACTAAAAATTTATCATCAAAATCCAATACAAAATGCCACTTTGGTTCATGAGTTTGAGATTGATAAAGGAAGTGTTTACCAGGTAAGAAAGAGAATGATTTGATCTTGAGCAAGAAAACAACAACAACAAATATTACTTAATCACAAGAAAACACAATTGATACTAGTCACCTTCACATAAATATAAGTTAATTCAAATGAACATAAAAATGGAATATTTCAATGTATACAAAAGAAAATTTACCAAACCAAAATACCATTTGGTATTTAAAATACCATATAATAATACCAACTTATGTCGCTTAAACCAACATTACTACTATAGATATGATGTATTCCTCATTTGAAGAAAAAAATAATTTATAGCTCTCCAACATATAGGTTAAATAAGCAATATGGCAGGTAGTTGGAAAGAGTCTTCTGAAATATAATATTTAAGATTTATATCAAGTTTTTCATAATCAACCAAAGTTAAGACCCCTTGTAAACGAGGGTGTTAAGGCATATTTTTCTTATTTTTTTTTTTTATTGCCACCCGTTAATCTGCTTCAAAGGCATATTTTTCAAGACCACTGTGGTCTATCTAAACATACAGTTATGTCATATAACACACCTTCTCATGAAGCAAACCAATCCTCAAGATGAACTAACCATATCTAAACTATCCCAGTGTTAACAGGCATCATTACAAACACTTGTATTATTTGGTAAGTATTGTCTAACTAGACTATTGACAGTGATGTTGTCTTATACTGTTTCCTTTTCCAACAGAGCAGGGTTTCTCAACAGTGACACACTATTGACATCTGTGGCTGGAGAATTCTCTGTGGTGGGGGTTGTTCTGTGCATTCTAGGATGTTTAGCAGCATCTCTGGCCTCAACCCACTAGATGTTAGTAGCACTTCCCAGTGGTGATGATTAAAAAAAAAAAAAGTCTCCAGATATTGCCAAATATTTTCCCATGGTGCAAAATTATTCCTGGTTGAGAACCACCATAATGGAGTCTGGAAGAGTCTACAGTAGTTACTCAATAAATATTGATTTATGAAGTTTACCTTAGGTGGGCAGGGAACTGGAAAATTAGATACACACATTCTAAGATTTCCTTAATATGAACTTAAGAGTTGGTAATTATTATTGACAAAATCAAAACCTTTTACAGAACAAAATTCCTATGAACACATTCAGGGTACTTTGCAACAAAAATAATAGCCAACAATTATGTAGTGCTTATACTGTACCAGGGACTATGCTATGCATTTTATATTCATTATCTAATTTAATTTTTTCAGTAAGAAAATGAGGAAGATGCTATTGTTATCATCATATCCATTTTACAGGTAGGGAAAATAAGGCATGGGTAGATTAAGTAACTTTCCCAAGGCTGACAAGTGATGAAGCCAGGATAAAGAGCCAGCAAGCCCCCAGTATGTTCAAAACCACAATGTTCAGACTTAATCTTGGCTGGCAGAAGCAGAAAGGGAAAAAGCAAATAAACAGTGATTGTAAGTGGTAGCCGATTGACTATTCAAAGCTAGTAATTTTCACATTTTATCCATAGATGTCTTACTTGAGGCTATCCTATTACCTATAAACTGACTCTGGTCTTTGGTAATTACTCATTTATAAAAGGTACAGGTTCTTATGTAAACGGATATAATACAAATTGATAATAAAACAAACTGAATTAGGAAAGGGGCAGAGACGGAGCAAATTGTTATGTAGCAATGGGGTGAAGAGGAAATATGACACAGTGGCAAAGAGATTATATAAAACAGCCATTCCAGGCCTGGGCGTACTACTTCATTGTATATACAGTTATTTATTTGGGAGATGAAGATAGAAGGATAGTTGTTGGTATCCAATGGGAAATAGTATGTGAAAAACATTTGGAAAGCATAAAAAGTCAAACATATCCAAGATACCACCACAACGAGGAAGGTGAATAAAGGCAAAAAAAAAAAAAAAAAAAAGGAAAATATATAAGGGACTAAGGCAATGGAAAAACTGAGGAAGCATTGTAAACCATTCTGGTTGTTTTAGAGGATCTATCTCAGTATGATGCAGTTTGTCATGTGGGATCAACAAAACCTTTACACGCTGGGGTCCAATCCTGGGAAGAAGTCTGGTTGAATCAAGATCCCTCACAATCCTTACACTCATAATCTGTGCTGGTTCCCTCTGGCCCTCTAATTAGGCTATCTTAAATTCATTTTGGTCATGGCTTTTAGCTTAAAGCATATAAACAGAATTGAAAATAGGTTAAGCTCTAGAACCCAAATCCTGTGTGACTTTTATCAGATCACAAAGAATACACCTAAATGTTATATCCAAACAAGGCTGTCTTGAAATGCCCTTTTTTGAAGGGTCTTCAGTGTATTTTATTTATTTATTTTTTAAGTAAAAACTTATCTATATGAAGTTTAAAAAATTATAATTTGAAAGAAAAAAAATTGACAACAGCTTATTAGGAACAATTTTCTTTAAAAGGAAGAACTGAAAAATGGACCTTTGGTAGCCATTCTAAGTCAATGGCAGTTCCCACAGAAAAAGAAGCATTTAAATATTACTAATAGTTTAATTGCCAGCCACCTTCCTCCCATATTATACATTGCTCTGTGGATTGGTATAACCAGAACTTGCAATATCAGGGCTTGTTTTAGCTAGACTCAAACTGTTTTAACCTAGTCTTGGTTGAAATCTGGCTGCACTTGGACTACCCAGAATAGAATGGTAACACAAGAGTAAAGAGATAATTCTTTTTTGTATGTTGAAAAACAAGTGCTTTTTTACCTTGTAATATTTTCCACGACACTTTTTAAGCATCTTTCCAACTTTTTTTGTTCCAATACAAAAATAAGAAAAGACACCCCAACTTTCCCAGGATACAGAGAGAATAGCTCTGATCTCATTAATACAGTGACAAGAACCTATTACACTGTGAAACTCTCCTAAAGGATGTGGTATCTGCTTCCAGTGCAGATGACCATTTGGAACCCTTATCTGAAAGGCCTGCTGGGTACATGAAAGTCACATCATGAATGAAAGAGATGCCGGGGGAACTATCGATCCAAAAAATAATAATACGTTCAGCCATAAAATCAGACTGGAAGATTAGATATTAAGGTGGATAAAACGACACTATTTATAAGGATATAGCTGATTTTTAGTTCAGCGTTTAAAGGAGTGGATCAAAAGGAAGTTGGTTGAATCATTTGACTGGCTCAACCTTTCCTGCTGTGCTACCTCCTTAAAGTGACAGTTTCATCTGATTTCTGGTGGATTAGTGAGGTTCCAAATTCTCAGACACAGTAGTGTAAACCCTGTCAAAAGCAGCATCTTTCTGTGCTGCACTAGCTAAAGCTCCTTCCTATGACACCCTGGCTATAACATGAGACTTCACTGAGGATATTATCTTAGAAAACTAGGCCAGTTGGGCAGTTAATTTTTTATTCACTTTATTTTTATTAAACAAACTAGGATTGAATGGAGACTATGTACCAGGCACTGCACTTTGTGTGTTTTGAAGCTACAGCTGTTGAGGCTGCTTTATTTTCCTCAAAGGAGAGCCCTTTACCACGTGCTCAGAAGTATCCCTGAAGTGAATGTAAATAAAGTTCTGGACATATCTTATTTCTGTCCCCTAGAATAAGATTCTTTTGACCTTGAAGGTGAGCAAGGACAAACTTGAAGAACAAAACTATCATCTCCAAAATGTGCATTACACTTGCTAAGGGCTGAATGGTGTTCCCCCACCCCCATCCCTTAAATTTATATGTTGAAGCCTTAACCCCGAGTAACTCAGAATGTGACTGTATTTGGAGATTAGGTCTTTAAAGAGGTGATTAACGTAAAATGAGGTCATAGGGGTCCATCCAATATGACTGGACCCTTATAATAAGAGATTAGGACACATGCAGAGGAAAGACCATGTGACGACACTGGAGGAAATTGGCCATCTACAAGCCAACGAGAGAGCCTTAGAAGAAACCAGCCTACTGGTACCTTTATCTCAGACGTCTAGCCTCAAGAACAGTGAGGAAATAAATTTCTGTTGTTTAAGCTCCCCCAGTCTATGGTAATTTGTTCTGGCAGCCCAACCGAACTAATACAATGCCCAGGGGTTTTAAGCAGAGAAAGACGATGTCATCTTCCTATATCGTATGTAAACATTTTCTCAACACAGGACTATGCCACACTTGCAAAATACAGTGAACAACAGAGATAGCTGTTTAGGTAATTCCATTTGAATAAAAATAATTGCCTGTATTCAGAGAAAGGATTTGAAGCTGGAATTAGTTGAAAAATTGCTTGACTATTCAGGCTCAACCTATTTCAAGTGATTTGCTCTACACAACATGCAGAATCCTTCCACTGCAGCCTCCAGACAAAGAATAAAATCATGATTGCCATTTTCTTACTCATTCTTCTTTCCATCTACTACTTCTAGAGTAGAAATATTTCATTTTGGCTACAGCCTGAGACTCAAAGTATTAGACAACATTTAAAACTTCCTCAGGAAGAACTCAGTGCAAGCCAAATCAACTGTCTTATGTCCATGATACACATCAAAGAGGAAGGAGGAACATGGTTTTTAAATATGAAACTTTGACCTCCAAAATCAAAGATATTTATCCCTTACAATTTATTACCACAGCCCTCAGGATTATGGTATTAAGCTATTAGGAGTCTTATATTGGAAAATGGTTACTTTAAGAGGAGATAGCTGGAACTGTGTCCAGAATGGATAGTTCTACCACTTGGTCTACAAAACCCAGTTTGTGTGGACTCCTTGAAGTAGGAAAGAGGGAGGAAGCAAGAAAATAACCAGAAACTTTCTACGATACTAAAACTTAAGAGAAAAGAAAAAAAGCCTTTATTTCCTAATATCTGATGGGGTATTTTGGCATGCCATGTTGGCTTGCTTTCTACGTGCTTCATGTTCTACGTATAACTTTGTAAATCATTTGAGAAGCCCAAGGCAATGCAAGTATCACAGGATAATATGAAATATCTTTAGTTACTCTTTTGGAAGGAAGTAGAGTAGTCTTATACTATTTCCAGTACAGGAAGTGAGTCACTAATAAGAATATCTTATTTTTATTTCTCGTCGGATTTCATTTAAATGTAAATAATAACATAACAAATAGGTATAACTAAAACTTGTGAAGCAAGCACCACAGATGGAAAGTATAACAAATGTGTCATTGCTTTGTGCATTTTTAATTTATAATGGCATAACATAAAACATCTTCTCATCGTCATAACTCCATGCATAATGCTACCTTATAAAATGATGTTACTGACATGATGCTTCTGTGCAGGCTTTTAGATATTTTGTCAAGGCATCTGAAAAGAGGCAGCCCTGTTCAGATACATCAACAACAACAAAAATGAGCTGACTTTTCTTTGAGTGAGGATCATAAAAAAATTGATGTATTTCATGGTACCAATATATATTTCTTGAATTCCTTTCTTACTCAGAGCTTCCAACACTGTTCTTATTACCATTCAGTCAAAGGCTTTTTGTACTCTATAGACACTATACACAATCGTTCTTTTTATTTGACCGTCTTCTCCAAACAGATTCTGAATTTGCTTGAATTCCAAGGATGATTTCATACATTACATACTCCAAAGGGTAGAGAATCTGTAGGATTAAGTTTCAACAAAGTCATTTTTGAAAGTTTGCTTCACATTGACTCTACATTTCAACACCATTGCTATTTTTTCCCTTCAAGTTATATTACATTTGTAAGTTTCAAGCAGAGAGTCAGGTCAAAACATATCTCGCAATGATATCTAAGAAATAAACAAAACTAAGGCCTATAAATGCCCATACACAGATAGTATGTCTCTTGTAGGTAAGTGTACACATATAGAGCTTACCTAACATGCTGGTTTCTTCACTTGTCAAATGAGAATTCCTAATTTTGTGTGAGAATTAAGTGAGGTAATACATGAAAAGAAGCTAGTACAGGCTTGTTATATCATTACTAGAAAATTTATTTGTATGTTATATTCTTACTCAGCCAGGCTTCGGCAAATGTTTCCAGAATCAAATATAATTTCTGGCTTTTATTATTCCCCTTACTATATTGTTGGTATATGTGGGGTTATAAATGGTAACACTGAATGGGACAGGGACTTGGCTTTTTGCTAACTTAAAAGTCTTCTGTCTAGAAATATTTCTTCAGGAACATAGAAATAAAAGGTAAACAAAACTGGTAGATTAAGACACAGCTACTCTCATTTGCTGAAACCATTTTATCCCCAAATAATACATCTGTTAGCTATCAATTAAAGATAATCAAAATGAAGAGAAGATTTCTAGCAATTATTGATGATGATAAGTTTTTAACCTAAATTATATTGACTAGTTTGATTCACAGGAGTAGTTAAGTAAATTTTCCACTTCACAAGAATAGCCAAAGCTCTACGAAGATACATAAAATAAGAGTTGGGAGATTAATAAATTTTATAATTACTTACATAAAGGCAGAATAGCTAGGTCTCTCTGCATCAGTTTATTGAAACCACAGAATAACACTATCATCTTTTTTCTCTTCCAGCCTAAACACACCTGTGGCAGCAACTCCTAACTCTCTGCCTATGGTTCTTAATGCCTAGATATCTATGCTGTTAATCTCGACTCTTGCCTACATTCAGTTTCATTTCAAATCTTGCTTACTATATTTCTAATCCTATCTTGATAATCCCATCACTCCTGGGACACACCTAATGAATTTATCTATAGTGATTTAACTGAAGTTCTCTCCTGTTGTTCTTCCTCAAAGAAATTTGTTCTTATTTACCTTTTTATCCCCAGTGCTTAGCCTAGTGCTGACACACTCCTTTTTATTAGTTATGAATAATTTGCATCACCTATCAAATTTTAACCTCCTTTGATAGTAGAGGCTATTTCATAGCATAATACCAATGGTGATGATAATACATATACATACATACACAGAGAGCATAATTTTTATGTTCTTTTTGTTCATCTTTCTCTTTCTAAACACCTAACCAATACTGAAGATTTAAGTAGGGTTATTCATTCACTCATTGACGTACTCAGCAAATATTTATTGAACTCAAATTTTGTTCTAGGCATATTGTAGCTTCTGGGGTAAAGAAAAGATTTAAAAAATCTAGCTTCCATGCTCAAAGATTCTGCAGTATATAGGAAATTCAGACAAATAAAAACAATTATAATAGGGCATGATATGTGTTATTATGTAACTTTGTGTAGACTCCTATGGGAACATAGAAGATTAGTGCCTAACTTCATCAGGATGGCGGTCAGAAGAGGTGTCCCAGATAAGGTGTCACATTAATAATTATTTTAAATGATGAGTAGTCAAGTGGATGAGGGTGGTATGGGAGCTGGGAAAGAGGGAAGGAAGAGGTATATGAAGAAAAGTCCAAGTAGAAGTAACAGTCATGCCAAAGACCAACCAACATGCTGCATTTTGGAAGCCACAAGTTGTTGGAGTGCACACAAGCATAGGTTCTGTATCTCAGGGTTTTGAGAAGAGAAAGGAAGGCAGAGGGTGGAGCACGAAGATCCTTACAACTGAAATAGTCCGGATGACTCTAAGCAGGGAGTGACATTCCAGAAAGGTGCTCTGGCAATAGTGTGTAAGATGAGTCACAGTGAGTGTACAGAAGAGAGGTGGTATGTTCAAAAAAACGCAGAGTTCTGTTGAGAGGCTCTGGTGTGTTAAAATACTTCATATTCACTGTGGAAAAAATGCTTTTAAAAGAAGTCAGTTAAGAAGAGAGAAACACTCAGGTGTGTGCATGACACCATTACAAAGCAGAGACAGAAGTCCAGAAAACTGATGGTTAGCATGCACAAAGGATTAGAGTTCAGAGACCAGTTATTGTGTATCATATTTATCATAAGTTCAGGGAAGTCAAAAATAGTCTATTTTCCTGAAGTTTATAAAGACCTGCTGGCAGTTTGAAAACGAGAATCCATTTGGATTATCTGACCAGAGATAAGACTTCAATGGTGTTTTAGTATCATGCACTACTTTACTGACTCTGCAAAAGGGAATTACAATTAATTGGATTATGTTGGTCTCCACATGCTGATTGTGAGAAAAGAAAGTATAAAAGTGTAACTATTGCTAACAGGTCATATCTACCATCAACCATGGGATTTATTTTCTTACTTACCAATAAGATTAATTTCTTCTTAACAATCTTCCAATTTGAAGTCATTTTAATTATAGAGTTTAGAAAATTCAAAGGAAAGGCAAACCTACTTTCAATGTATTATTAATAATTGACCTCATTTTTAGTCATCTTTATGATGAAGGAAAAAGAAATGGATGGCTTGTTTATTGTTTAGAACTTCAGTCCCCAAACTCGGGACCTTGGACTGGTACCATTTCGTGGGCTCTTAGGGACCACCGCGTAGCTCTGCCCCTCCCCGCACTACCCTCTACCCCTACCCCTACCATCTGTGAAAAAATTGTCTTCCATGACATTTAGGAACTGGTGCCGCACAGCAGGAGGTGAGAGGGGGTGTGAGGAGGTAAGAAGCTTCATTGGTTCATCCGTATTCACAGCTGCTCCCCATCGCTGGCATCACTGCCTGAGCTCCCTCACCACCCCAACCCCTGTCCGTGGAAATACTGTCTTTCATGAAACTAGTCCATAGTGCCAAAAAGGTTGGGGACCAGTGGTTTACAAGATTTTTACTTCCTTAAGATCCTTTCACAAACCTTCCTCAATCTCAACTTAATTAATTTTTGTAAAAACCAGATTACTATAAAGTGTTAAGCCCGGGGCTATGTTTTTGGGGATTCACAACTATCTGCTCTCTGTTTTCAAGGAACTTAACGTCTAGAAAAGGAGGTAGGCCTGCAAACTCTAAACATCATTATGTGGTTAAGTGAAGCATTATATTAAAGGTACAAACTACTAGAAAAAATAATAATAGTTGAGCACTTCTCAGGCACTATTCTAAATACTTCACATGCAGCAATTCATTTTATCTTCACATCAACATATGCTGTAGGTACTATTATTAGTTGAATTTTACTGATGGGGAAACAGGTACAGAGATAAAGCAACTTTTCTGAGTTTGCTCAGGTATTTAGTGGCAAAGTCTAAGCAACCTGTCTCTACCTGAAACCTTAATCACTCTGCCAGCACACAGTGTAGAATGGGTCATTCTGATAGCTGACAGATGAAACTTCTCCCAAGCAATGCCTGTAAGGAGTGCGTAGAATTTTGTTAGACTAAGCTGGGTGAGGAAGGATGTACTAAGCCAGTGTTATTCAAATGTGGTCCCAGGACCAGCCATGTCCGGCATCACACAGGACATTGTTTCAAATGCAAATTATCAAGTCCTACCTCAGATTTAACTGAATCAGAATCTCTGGGGTGCAGCTGAAAGTCTGTGATTTAACAAGTCCTTCAGGTGATTCTGTTGCATGTTAAAGTCTGAGAACCACTGTTCCAGCAAAGAGATATGAAATGGATCAAAGTTGGATTATTGACAAGTAGCCTGTTTTGGCTAGTGCAAATGTAATGAGAACTTTAGCTTGTAAATCAGCAAAAAGCCTTAACTGCCATGTTAAGAGATTAAATGTTTTCCTTTAGATATGAGAGAATCATCAAAAGTTTGAGTGGGGAAATAATATCATTCAGACTGTATTTTACAAAGATAAATCTGTTGGAAATAGAATAATGCATTCGGGAAATGAGAAGGTAAGGGTATGCAAATTGGTAAGGAGGCTATGGCAATAGCCCAGCAAGAAACCATGAAAGCCAGAACTAAATAGTGTTTGTGGGAATGCAAAGAAAAAGCTAAGGACGCGAGGCCTTGAATTTAATGAATGTAGGAGTGGTAAAGGAGAGAAAGGAGCAAGTCAAACTACTGTTTGTAGCAAGAAGAATGTTGGTGTGCTGATGTAATTATCTAATATAGGATGCTTGAAAAGAATAGCTAGGATTTTTAATTTGTTCAGTTTGTTTTTGATAAGAATATGCCAGGGATAATGAGTTTGGTTTGGGGATGCTACTGACAGTTTCATGTGGTTCCAGCAGACATTTGGAATTCGGACTATGGAGCTCAGTAAAGGAGTAAAGATTGGATAGATAAATTTGAAAATTATCAGCACAGAAGTGAAGGTTGAGTAATAATGATAATAACAACTATGACAACGATGACAACAAAAACCATTAACCTAGCACCTGTCATATGCCAGTCACTGTTCTTGGCACTTTATCAACATGATCTTCTGTAACTTTCATGGTAACCAAGCAAGGTAGTTGCTATTCACACATGGTATAAGTGAGGACCTAAGGACCAGAGAAATTAAATAACTTGCTCAAATTCATTTGGGAAGTTAGAGTCAAGGCTAGTTTTCTAACACTAATCTATCTCACTCGCAAACTATTTTGCAAAATTACCTAAACAAGTAAGGGAGGAAAATAGTTGTATAGAAACATAGCACAAGAAGACAAAAATTATTATTCAAATTTGTGTCCTGGAAGTGAGAATATAATTGTTTTTACATGAAGTTCACCAGCAAATAGCTCTAGACCATGATATTAAAAAAAAATCTAACAAACAACATGGATTCTTACATTCATGATTTATTTCCAATGATTAGCACCTAAAAAATCAGCTTGTTTGACAAGGTAAATTCCACTACAGTCTATAGTCTTATCTCTAAGGGATAATAACATTAGTCTTAAATACACTGAACAAGTCATACTTTGTCTGTGATTCAGGTCATCTGGGCTGAAGGACACTGCCCATTGCTAACCCAAGCTCTTTGATGTATTGCTAATTAATAACAATTACTATGGTGCAAATTTTATGGGGCAAAACACACCTAAAGTTGAGAGACATGGAACACATGAATTAATTGGTATTTCCCAGGTTCAATGGTTGTGTCTACATAAACAAGTTGATAGTTTGCAATCAAAATGGAAACTTGTTTGGTCAAGTACAGATTTATAATTCTCCATCTTAGTCCAAAATGTTTTGGAAGGCAGTATTAAATGATGAATCTTGGTTAAAGCATTAAATGATCTTAGGAACATTGTACTTCAATTTTCTGAAAATCTAAGTTACATTTCCTTAATGAACACAGCTATTTTAAAGTGGTAGAAAAGCCGTAAGTTCCTTTGAATATGTGATAAGGCACTTGAATACACTTCCATTTTACATATCATTTACAGATAGCATTTATATACTGAACACACCTTTGTTATATATTTTAAATACTAAGTTTTCTAATTCCATCATTCAAGGCCTCTATTTCATGGCCACAACCTGCCATTTGATCTTAAAATTCAACCTCACTCAGACCTGATCATCTGTTCCCATTAAACTGGTATACTCGCTATTCCCAAGCAAGAACTGTGCTTTATAACCTCCATACTTTGGTTCTAGCTCATTCTTGACCGAAACTATCATACTCACCCGCTTCCTTTGACCCTATCCCACCAAATCTTTAAAGCCCAAAGGAAGCCTTTACATCCCAGGGATCATGCCTAGAGCTATCTACTTTTCCTTGATCTTACTTCCCTTTGAACACAGCATTTATTGCCTATGGCACTAATTTGGGAATTAAGCACTAACAGTCATGGCATTCTGGCATTGTCTCCTTCTGCCCTCTGCTCTCCTGCAGCTACCTCCCACTGCCCAGTCTAGTTGGAAGCCTTTGGCTAGGGAGGCTCAGCGATGCAGTGCATATAGGTTGGATCCTGGGTACTGAATAAGGCAGTGAAGAGTGGAGAATAGTTGTGGGGTAGGAAGGTAAACAGAAAAGTACAAGCACAGAAATCCTATATACTGTCAGTTGAAGCATAGAAGTCCAATTGCTCAGAGAGATAGATATTTCAGAATCTCAAAACAGTGTAACTTGGTGTTGAATTTTGCAGAAACTTTTTGGGTGGGTATGGGAGGGACAGAAGTCTTTTGTGTAAGGCCATCCCTAACATTCTTAATCCCATAAAGAAACACATGTACGTGCATTTATTTCAATGTGTAATTATTGACATAAACACAGCTGCTCTCTATGTTAAAGGAACATTAAACTCACAAAAGCATGGAAATTCCTACTTAGAGTGCCTACTCCATTCTTAACATGCCTTGTTGTGCCCAGATGCTGCATGTATTTTGTACCGTTTAAAAGGTTGATGTACAAAAGCAAAAAGGTGGTAAAAAATTTAACTAGGGAGAGGATTGAGCCAGTAGAGTTGTCCTATTCTTAAATTTTATTATGCACTAATTTCCATAATGCCTAGGCACAACAAAACAAATTAAGAATTAAAGAAGAGATAATTTAACTGTAGATTTCCAAATTTGGGGGCAGGAAAGCTACACATGTAAAGATACACAAGACACGTACAGCCAAAACAGAAGAATACTGAAATTGTGTAGTTTATGTTAAACTTAAAATAAATAGAGATTTACACTTCCCTTTAGATCCAGAAATACATGAAAACTTGCAAGGCAGCCCACAACAAAGCAATTGACAAGAAAGATAGCATCTGCTTTTCTGTCTATTCAAGCTGAAGTTTTTCATTCTAAATGCAAGCAATGCTTCCCAAGTTAACATAATTAACTCATGACAATCCTGAAACATCATAATATAAGATACAGATGGAAATTCAAAGCTTTAAAAATGTCAGCTAACTGCATCAGGATTATCACTTTTTTTTAAGTGAACAAACCATAATGATAATTAAAACAGGTGTTTTCATTTCAAACCCTTTTGCATGTTATGAAATTACAACCAGGGTTATTTATTTATTAGTCTGCTGTGAGACATACATCTTAGAAAAAAGGGGTTCTGTGAAAACAACAAAGTAAAAAGATAAAAAGAATGACACTCAGAGCTGCTTTCTGACACAATAGAGGACCAGTCGTTCAATTAGTTAGTAATTTCCGTGTGACTACTTGACAGAATCTACTAATTGTTAATCTTCCACTAACTATTGCTTTACATAATTAATTATATTCAAATAAAAACAACAAAGACATGCGGGCCAGTTGCCCTTTTGAGAATGTTTTTTTCACAAACTGGTTCTGCTTACTGACAATATTTTTAGTATGAAAAGATATTAATCTCACAAGAGAAAATACATAAAAATGTTAGCACATTCTGTCTTTTACCTTGCTTATAGAGCACAACCCCCTAACCTCCCCACCAAGGACAGTGACAACAAAAAAACCCCAAAGCTACTGACTGCTTTACGGAAATCCATCCTTGAAGCAATTCATAACAGCAAAGTCCTTTGAGTTGGGATCTTTCATATTAATTTAAAGTTGCATAAAATTCAGAGTAACCCATCCAGAGGTCAAGCATCATTCATCATTATTTGAAGTGACATTTTCAACCTTTCATATTGCAGCTGCTAAGAAGGGAGGGGGAAAGGTATTCTTCGGAAGGAAAAAACAGGACCCAGAACACAATCCTTGCTCTATCCACAGAAGAGAAAACAAGGTGCCTCTATGTCAGCATGATAATATGCTTAAATTTGGTGATGTCATTCTTCCCTAACCCCAGAGTCACTAAGCACATGGCAGCTGCATTCCTCCACTTAGGAGTTCTGGTGGAGATCAGTATTAACCATTTTAGATGTAAATGGACTCCTTCAGTGGGGTGGAGAACATGGCTTTGTGAGCTGAAATGATGATTTATATCCAAATCCTATCTTGTTTTTGAGAGATTGCAACTTGTTAACAAGGCTGCCCTTGTTCTTGTGGCATCCTCCAGGCATAAAAATTCTGGGAAGCTGAGTATGATCATTTTTGAAACTGCAAAACAGCATTCCAAGGCTTTGCAGCAAACACACTGGCCAAATTAGGACCTCTGAATCTTTGCGGTTCACAAATGAAAGATCTCTCTCTCTCTTTGTGGGATGCTTTCTTTCCTCTGAAACATTACAGTCAGGATAGGAAATGGGAGCAATTAAAATGAAAAAGTAAGCAGAAAAAAATAGATAGCTGGTATCTAAATGACTAATAATTCACCGGGCTTTTGATAATGCATAAATGTTTGCAAACTCTTAAGACATCTCTGGGTTCTAAATTATCAGGGTTATTTGCTCTAGGAAGCAAAGTTTCTCTGGCAAATGTTCTAATCTGAAGATAAGTATTATGAAATATAGTAATGAAAGAAGTGAGATCTAGGTTTCTGCTAAATAAGACTCTCCAGTCTCTAAGTTGTCTTTGCTGACTCTATCCCACCTGAAATACAGTAGAATTTTGGTGCTAAGTCTCCACCCAAGTCAGAGCAATGTGATTGAAATGGACCTGCAGTAATTGTTTATGATGTATAAGAAAACTAGGTTCTGAATTTTGCAAAAATTAAAACTAAAATTGACTGACATTTCATTCGGGGAAAAGAGTAACTTCAAGAAATCCTCTACATTGATGGCTTATGTAGATTTGAATTATGTATATAGTTATAATTCTGTTGCATTATGTCAAAACTAACATAATTTAGCATTTTCATTTGTAATGGCTTTCCAAATAGTATTTAACCTTCCCCTTCCCTATTCTTGGCTGGGATCATACCCACTGAAAAAAGGCAAGTGGAGTAAATAATGGCATTGTGATTGAGGCAGGTGAGATCACAGGTCTTTTGGCTTCTCACACATGTGGTCAGAGCCTGCAGTGGTCCAACTTTTAGACTTGACCCTGAGGGAAGTGTACACCTTTTACTTACATCAAAACCATATGGGATTTCTGGCATTAAAAACTTCTTTTCAAAGTAGGCTTTAAGTTTGCATGTGGATGACTCATATAAAAGCTGACAAAAAAATAGAGGTTGTCAATATACAGTGGTTCAAATAAGGATTGTTATAACTTGCTAATGTCTTTTCCATTCACTTTTAAATACTCTGATATAGGCTGAGTACACACAGAGATCAAATTGGGGTGGGAATGATGTAAATTAGCTGGATAATTTAAGAAATTATTTTTACTAAGCTACTAAACAAATTGAAGCAAAATATAAGAGATTATGTTGATACAGTGCATCACAGATAACAAAACACTTTCGCATTCAGTATCTCATTTAATAATCACACAATCTGGGAAAATTTATTAGTTGGTGTTCTCCACATTTTAGAAGACAATAAGTGGAGATTCAATGACATAACTACTCAAACATAGTAAATAGGAGAGCCAAGACTTTGAGTCAAATACTCTTTCTATTGTGCTGTTGTAGCATTGGTGGTGCTATTTAAATCAGCTTTCCATTTTAATTTGTAAACTACACCTATGTTGAGCTCTGAAGAAAGCATCCCAGGACAAAAATAGAATAAAACCATCTCAAATTCAAAACACAGGTAGTGAAAGATACAGGTGGATGCTTTTAAGGTAGGTTTCAATTGGCTCCTTGCGGCCCATCAGTTCCATCTCCTTGTCCTGGAAGTCAAAAGTGTTTTACTTTTAATGCCCTGAATCTGCTTCCTGGCAGCATACCTTGGCATAATTATTAGCTCGAGACCATTTATGTTTGTTTGTTTGTTTGTTTTTCCTAAGCACCTATCTTGTTTCTGACCTTGGGTTCCAAGTACCTTGTCTTGAGATGCTAAAATATAGTGTATAAGGTTTTGACTATGCGTCAGTCCCAGCAGAAGAGAATGCCACGTGGAAAATGTTTTTCATGTGAGAGTTCAGCTTTGCAGCCAAGGTGGGCAGAGGAATGAGGTTTGTCAGAACCCCCCCCTTCAAGTCCTGGCTCTTTCACTTAATTCCTTAGCCTCAGTTGCTAGGTTGTGGTGAGAATCTATTTAAGAAAATGCAGGTGGAAACAAGCTATAAAACTGCAAAATATTGTACTGTATAAGGCATTATCATTATTCCAATCTTTTCTTCACCAGAATAAAGGTTCACAGAATAGATCATTTAGGAGAAAGCACAGAGTAGAATTTTCAGGATACATTTTATGTATTCGAAAATTAAAGTTGTCTGCGTGACACTATTTAGTTGCAGCAAATTCTATTATATGTCATTTAATTTTAGTAAGAATATATAACCCACCTGTATCAAATGAATGAAATTATGGTCATCAGGACTAACGTACTGAAACATCACTTAGAAGGAGAATTTATTAGGGAAACTTCTCAGTTCCTTACAAAATGCAAGGGCATTTTGTGTCTATAAATTCATATTGGCAAAATGTTGGTGATGAAAAGCTTGAATTTTGCAACTGCATGATGTTTTATCGAGATAATGCAGGAGGTTGATAAACCTTGGAAAGCTGAAACAGAGAGAATCCTCTAAATGGATTCAGAGTAACTGTGATCACTTTTCTGCTTTGTGCTTGAAGAACTGTGTACGGCACATACATGACCAGGTCAGTTCATACGATTCTATCCCAGTTACTTGAAAAAGCTTGCAAGCATCCATGATGGAGCACATCGAAAAATTCCAATCCTATATTCTAATCTGAATGTTCAATTAAGGGAACAAAAACAGAAGACACAATCAGGCTCAAAAGAGTTGGTCCCTCTAACTTCTGGAATAACACTCTGCATTTGAGCCTGATATCTGTGGCTGTCTTCAGTCTAACCCTAAATGTTAAATCTTATAAGCAATGCAACCACTACTTTGAGAGATTATTTTGTAGTCTAATGGATTTCATTGTCAGGAAATGGGTTTTGATATTCAGCCAAAATCAAGCTTTCCAGAAACAAGTTTTATTTGTGCATTTCCCTCCTTTCATATTTATGGCTAAAGTAGATATTTCATTTATGGGCTTCTTTTTTAAAGCTTCCAATTGGTACATGAAGAAAGGAAGGAGTTTATTCTTTTCCTTTCAGAACTTCTTTTTTCCCCCTTATCTGTAGCAAAGTTAACTGCTAATACGGATGACTACTTTTCTGCTGAGAACATGATAAATCTTTACAAGGAGAAGCAGCACAGATAGGTGGGAATATTTGAACACTACCTTGTAAGAGCTGCCGCTGGAAGTTCACCAAACAAACTAAATCTGTAAGAAGACTACTTCGACTTCAACAGCTTTAAGATTCTTTGTATTGCCATCATTCATTGGTAACTGGGGAGTTTTTACAGCCTTTCAAATCTTAGAGTCCTTTCAATCATTAGATGCCTTAAAGGGACAGAAGGCCTTAAAATGTGCTCCCCATCTCCCTAGTTGAAAAAGATACATAGACAGAGGGGGAAAAGTCAAACAACAATACAAAAAGCATTAATGCGAAGAACAGTGGGGTCTCTCCCTAATTTGACTTTCTCTACAGGTGGCCTGCAGCTGCTTCCAAACCAGGTTACTCCATTGCCTTCCCATGAGCACGACAACAAAGTGCTATCTGTATTCACAAGAATACATTTAGTGGCATAGACTGATTCAGGTCTAAAAATAAGAAAAAAGCATTTTTCCTACATAGCCTGAGGTAACTCTCTGCACCAGCAGAAGACAGTAGCACTCTTGTCTCCCTGGCTGTGCCTGAACATAAAGGAATCAGAAACCCACTTCACATGACTCAAGGAGGCCCAGGGCCAGCAAGGAGTTGATTCATTTTATTTACACCCACGTGAGTCCCATTGACTACATACAGCAGCCAAGCAGGCAAAATCGATAAGGAATATTCTGTTTTCAATTGACTTCAAGGTAACTTATACATACAGATCTCTGAGATTGATATACCTGTTTAAATAAGTATTCTATCATACTGGGAAACATTATGCTGAAATAGGCAAGATTAGGGTATGCCTATTTGGTTAGGCTTAAAAGAAATCAATTGGGCCACCTTCGCTAATCTCATTTAAGAAGAGACATACACCCTGTCTGTGTGGTTATTTGCTGGCAATATGACAAGGAGAAAAAAAGTTGGAAAAATGCTTGTATTGGATGGATAACACTGCTAAAATTGATTTATAATTTATGTATTCATACTTAAATATCCATTGAAATGAGTTTCCAGTAACATTGCTTCTTGACTGTAACATGTACATGTGAGGGAGTTTAGCGTGTCTCTCTCCTTCCTTCCTTCCTTCCTTCCTTACTCACTCACCTCCTTCCTTCCTTCTTTCCTTCCTCTCTTCCCTTTCTCCCTCCTTCCCTTCCTTCTTTCTTTCCTTCCTTTTCTTCCTTCCTTTTTTTCCTATTTCCTCTCTTATCTCTAAAGCATATATTCAATTTTTTCTTTCACAGAATCTTTACTCTTCCCCAATTCATCAGGCTGATTTAAAAGCAAGAACAAAAATGATGCTTTCTCTCCTCATTCCCACCAAAAAATAAAAAAAAAATCTGTCCCCTCCTGTCCAAGCAGGTTTCCAGGGAGCCATCTTCTCTGAGACACAGCTGTATTTCCCTTCCCAGGGCCAAGTGGGGATGGAAAGCATCTCTGAGATATGTTTAATCCCTACTGACCCCAAAAGTGTGAATCTCCACTCTTATTCTAAGTCCATGTCTTATGAATGATTTTATTTTTTCAATTGCTTCACTCCAGAACTGTCTTCTTTTTCAACTTTTTGATAGCTCTGTCTTTTCCCATCCAGTTAGAAAGCCCTACAATGTTATTTTTGTAACGTGTATATGACAGCCATTAGTAAAAACTTTTCTCTACTTTAGATATCCAGATGGTTCCAATCTCTTCCCTTATTTCTCTTTAAACCTCCACCTATATTGTTTTATGAAGATATATTATTTAAGAATATCTCATAATAACATACTTCTGCTGATTCATGCCAAAAAAAAAGACTAGCTGATTTGCCTTTTGAATTCAATAAAGAGGAGAATGGATTTAATAATGATTAATGAATGTCTTACTGTTTTATGTTATATGAACGCCCCCGCCCCACCTTTGAAATATATATCCTGTAAAATGGTAAGATGAGGATCCAGGAGTCAATGTTCATTGTTAAGTGAAGGCACATAACTGGGACTGGGGTAAGATTAACAAGTCATTCCCAAAGAGTCACAAATGATTGGGCAGCTATAGAAGAGAAATAGATCCAAGTTAAGCTACATAATAGTTTTCTTATTTTAAGTGAGACACACTTAATAGCATGCATTTTGAAATATGGCTTTTAAGAATTAAAATGGAAAACTTTAAATCCTGCATCATACAAAATTTTAAGCACCAGATGAAATAAAAAATGCTCAATTATATTCTTATGATTGGGATATGAAGGACAAATATTTACTAAGGGAAAAGTGAGTCTCCAACTCGTTTCACTGGAATAGTCATAGAGCCACATTTTGAACGGTCAAGTCCTGTGGCCAGGCAGACTCCTCTCTCCTGTGTTTGAAACTATGAGATTTGCTAGATTACTGGCTAATGCTAATTTTTAGAGTCTATGAATATAAGCTGTATCAGAGAAACAGCATTTAGCTTTTTTATTTATTCTATTACCTTTTACTTGTTTTCATGTCTACTGCTACCCTTCCCCAGACAAGAACATTTCCAAGATTAAGAAAAATGAAGATTTTTGAAGAGGCAACAGTACAGGCTATTACGGAACATTATAAACATTGGAAATCAAAATATGGAGACCACCACATTATAGAACACATGTTAAAGTATAAAGAGAAATTAAATAATGTTTAGAGAGTAAGTCAGATAAGTTGTTCAGGTTACTTCAGACTTAGAAGTTCCGTAATTCTAAGCTATGAAGATCAGTCTAGGGACCCCTATAGCCATTCATGTTCTCCAGTTAAACTTTCAGAACTACAGTATCTCTTTAATATAGAATTAGCAAACCATGGCCCGTGGACCAAATCTGGCTTGTGACTTACATAGGTTACCTATTTGTAAAATATGTTTGTATTTTGTATAAGTACCTCATGCTAACCGATTGCATCACTGGAGCTCCAAAATAAGCTGTATTTTAAATGTGACATGCTTCAAGGTGTATCATTCACACAGCTGACACTTAAAAATGCTGTTTTTCACTGCATTTCTGTAATTCTTAAAAAATTGTTATATTGTAGTAAAAAAGAATACAATGAAGAGTAAATGTACATTTTTACACATGAATCTTCTACCTAAGAGCAACTGTCGATTCATTGAAATCATCTAAAATACTACACTAACCAGTACCATTGTAGACAAGCACTTTAAAGCTCAGTTTTTCTGGCAATTGATTTAATCTACTTTATGAGACTCTAAGCTCCTTCAAGGCAGTAGGTAATTTCATTGTAGTAGTTAAATGAGATGAGGTTTGTAAAAGCAATTTAAAGCAGTAAAGAACTATGTAAAGTGGTAGTCATGGTTGTGATACTAGTAGTAGAAGTAGGTGTTTAATAAATATTTGTTGGATGAATTAAATGTTGGCTCCATTCTGAACTATGATTTTAAAAGAGTTTTAATTGCCCAGAAGAATATCATGCAGATTAAATATCTGATTCGGACATGAAAGCCAACTGAGTTACATATAATATGAATACTCCACTGGTTATGCAATGCTTGGAATTCCAAGTGGGAGTTTTACTCGTGGAAGAAATACAGTACGTGGCCCTGTGAGTAAAAGATAATAGGAACTATTGAAGATGGAGATTTTTCCACTTGGTCCTGGGCACGGAATCAAAATCTAAGTTTAACTTGGTGATATTTAAAAATGCATAACATGCAAAAGTCTGTAATCATTCTGTTTCTCAGCTAGTGAAAATAGAAGTCTACAGCATAGTATGTGTCAATTTTGAAAATATAGCCAAATCAGGCCGACAAGAAAAATTTTAAGTAAATAACTTCATCCATGTGTTTAGTACCATCCATGACTCTATGCCAAATTCACTTCAAGTTTCCTTCTTCAGCAACTTCTTTTATAACATGTGCCTGCAGCTATTAACTATCCGAAGTGTTGATGAGGATAGGGAAGAAATTACTTTCATGGTTATGTTTTAGGGGGGCATTTGGAATTCAACAATATGTGACAGAAACAGCTTCAGCTAGAAATAATCTGTTAAGAAAAACACCTGAATTCTAAGCAAATAGTTTAGCCATTTAAAATTCATTGAGGCAGATACACAAGATAAGAAATAGAAAAACAAAAAATGACAGAAAAGTGATCCATGTTACCTAGTAGCAATGTAAAGGGGCTAGAATAGGTTAGACTGGAAATATATGATAAATTTGAACTGGATGAAAATATTGGATATTTAATTTTAGATAGAAAGTGTTTTCTAGTCTCTGAGGCATATATTTCTCATTTTGGTGGTGATGGCTTCATTTCTTTATCATTTATTATTTGTTTCCGATTGACAACTTTTTTGTTGTATTTTAGTCACCAAAATAACCACGAAACATTCAAATGACCCATGTTCAAATTTATTTTTGTGAAAAATGTGCATTAATAGGAACTTACGTGTACCTACATCTTCAAAGTACATTATTCTCTTCTGGTAGGAAAACTACAGATGCTATCACCTATGCACAGCAACAATACTATTCAAATGTCCATGTTTATTAAAATGATTTTCTGTTCTTCTACATGGAAGCATCTAGATGTTTGGCATTTTGTGAATAGGCAAATAAATGATTTATTTCATAGTGAACATTTCTTCCAAAATCCATTGCTTGAGTACCTGTTTGTTGTCGATGTTTTGTTTTTGAGGAAGTGCATAGGCGATCTTCTATCCAACACTCTCAAGTTCCCTTTGCAACCCTGAGCAATGTGCTCCTTCTAGATCCTTTATATTGTCTAATACATTTCGGAGGATTCGTATCTACCACAGACGAGTTTCACACTTTCTATCCTCAAAGAATAAAATATTTCACTTAATATAATTAAAATCTTTACATCCTTCCAGAATTACTGAAGACCTTCGAAGTTTTTAATTTTTGATCATTCCCTTATCCACTTTTTATACCATTTTTGGCAAGATTTGATCTGTATCCAGACATTTATTTTACACTCTGAAAAATTAGACTTCCTTGTTTAAAGAGTTTCTTTGGATTTACACACTAGTTTAGATGTTCTTCATTAGCCTTTACTTCTTGTACTTCAGACATTTCTTCTGGGATAATGTAGCTTATTCCTAAAATACGTTCTTATAATATCTGCTATAATCTGAATATGTCTCCCCAGAATTCACTGTTGGAAACTTAATCCTCAATGCAACAGTGTTGGAAGGTGGAGCCTTTTGAGAGGTGTTTAGGTCCTCAGGGCTTTGCCCTCATGAATACATTAATGCCACTACAAAAAGGGCTTGTAGGAGTGGGTTCGCTCACCCTTGCCCTTCTGCCTTCCACCAAGTGAGGACAGAGCAAAAGGACCCTCACTGGATGCCAATGCCTTGATCTTGGATTTCCCAGATCCTAGAACTGTGAAGAAATAAATTTCTATTCTTTATAAATTACCCAGTCTTAGGTATTTTATTACAGTAGCACCAATGAACTAAGACAATATCTTTTCAAGGGAGTCTATTGTATTGAACTCTCAGATTTGTTTGCTTAAAAATGTTTTTATTTTGCTACAGATCTTAATGAATGAACATAAAATATTAGTCTAAATGTTATTTTCTCATGTAAGTAAATGCTATTTACTTATCAAATCTGTCTTTTTCCACTTTTCTGTGCCATTTTTTAAAGTTAAATATTTTCCTTTGAGATTAAGGTCTCTCTCTCTCTCTCTCAAATTAGATTTGAGAAGGGAACAATAGGAGGGAATTATTAGGCTAATTAAATGCTCACTCCTATCAAGCTGGGAACTAACATCTTGAGGGATTGCTGGACTGGGTAGTTCCCATGACTGGTCTACTTTCTCCTAGAAAGATGACATTAGGACATTTCTTCATAAACTAGATGAAAGGTAGAATTTCTACATTCATCTGCATCTGTATTGAAATCTATAGACTTCAATGTATGTACTATGTAGCACGGATTATAATTTTAACATAGCTCTTACAAAAGGATATCAATTTTATATTTTTATCTTTATTATATTTTGTGTTTAAGTAAATCAACTAATAGTGATAAGAGAATTCCTGGATTCTGCCCTGTTTTCTGAATTACAAATTAATTCTCAAAAAATCTGCTTCATATCATACGTGCTTTCAATATTCTTAGCAGACATGTATGACTGTGAGGAAAAGGTGGCAGTTTGAGGAAGGGATAGGAAGAGGACAGGAATAGGGGAGGCCTGATTAAATTCATGAGAAATAAAATTGTAGTCAACTTTGAGATCATTTAAAATAGGATTCTTATGTATTATTGAGGATAATAAATGGTTCTTAGTGGAATTCCTTAGAGTATCTCCATGAATGATTAGCTTCAAAAGTTTTATAGTTAGAATATCACTTTTGTGAAGAAAAACAATAGCTCTAAAATTAATTAAGAACATTTAAAAATGTTCCTGGAATTTTAGAAGTATTTTCTCTGAAGACTTTTTGCATAATAAACAGATAAACATCAATGAATTCTATCTCAAGTATGTACAAATCATTAATTAGTGCAACTTCAATTATTTGTAAGGATAACACAGAATATTCTAAAGCACTGACTTTATGTTTCTAAATAAAAATAAGGACAACAATTTTGGGTAAGGGTTAACACAAATGTTAGTTTATAAGTAGGTATATGTAAGTAACTTATTTTCAGAGGTAATCATTTTATTTTAGGCAAATTGGGTGGGTTTAGAAATGGTGGCTTTTATCAAATAACTGTTGTGAATTTAAAACCGATTTAAAGTGATCTTCCTACAGGGTGAGACAAGATCTCCCCCTGCCCCAGTAAGGTTTTAAAGGCAGACTACGAGTTGCATCTATTAAGTATTTGGTTTTAAATTTAAGGTGCCTCTCTTCCAAATTGTCTGATTCTATCAACTCTGTTTTTCTGGGTTTGTTATGACACGTATTGAAATTTTTATCATTCTTTGAACAATCAAAATTAAAACCTCTAATTTGTTTCCAATTTCATTAGCAAGTTTTGCTTCATACAGGCAATGACAATATGGGTTGAAAAGGCTGTGTTCATATGCACCAGTCTAGATGGTTCTCTTTGTATTGACTTGAAAGGATCAACATTTAAGTGCACATATAGTAGTAACATTCATCGGGTGTTGGGCAGGTGGGAGGGTGAGGAGGGGATGGGTATATTCACACCTAACTGGTGTGGTGTGCACCGTCTGGGGGATGGACATGCTTGTAGCTCTGACTCGGGTGGGGCAAAGGCAATATATGTAACCTAAACATTTGTATCCTCGTAATATTCTGAAATTAAAAAAAATTAAATTAAAAAAAGGATTTCATGTCAATGCAAATTAAAACCATAGCATTCTTCCTTAGTAAGGCCACATTTCCATTCTAGGGACTGTGTTTTAATTCCTGGTATAATCTGCATGCCACATAATCCTGGAGAGAAGAGCCAACACTATTTTCTCTCTTGGCACAAAGCAAGGGTGGTTTGGGGAAAAATTAAGTGAGTGCCTCTCTACTAAAGGAAACCAAAATGGTATCCTCACCTAAAAATTGCTTCTTAGCATAAAAAGTAATGTCTGAAATACTCAAATTAATTTTCAATCTCAGTTTAAGGAATGGATCTTTGTTTGAATATAAATTCCTTTGGTAAAGACAATACTTTTAAAGACTCTTTATACTTTATACCTTAATGTTTGTGAGTCTCAGATAATCTTCTGAAAGTGGGTTTTAGAAGAAGACAGAAAGAGAGAAAAGTACATGGGAGATATGCATCTCAGAGGATTTAGGAGAAGGAATCCCCAAGAAAGAAGTGGGCAAAGTATTGAAGCAAATTTCTCCTTCAACACAGTCTCCAGGGCTGCCTGAATATTTATGCATTCATTCATTCATTGATTCATTTGACTAACTTTAATTTGGCACTTACTATGTTCCAGGCAGTGGTACCAATTAAGGGTGCAAAATTGAACACAATGTATTTTCTGTTTTTAGGAGCCCTATTCTAGTGGAGGAGGTAGAAACCAACAATCACAATGCACAGTGACAAATGCATAAGAGAAGACAGTACAGGATTCCATGGGATCATTAAGTAAAATAGAAGGACTTCATTTATCCATAAACTAGTGTTGGATTTAGAATCTGTATTTGTAGGAACATGAGAATGATACTCATGTAGCATAATGCATTTTGGATCTAGTCAACCATTGCTGTCCTGACATTATCAGCTCTAGGAATGGCTGAAGATCTGGTGCCAGCAAAGTTGAAAATATTTTAATATCTCATCAAGTCAGCTGCTCTGACAGCAATTGATTTGCTGAATGTCAGATCTGTTTACTCTGGAATGTAATGGGTTTTAATAAGGTTGGGGATGGGATAAATCTAAATAATGCTTGAATTAAGTATTTACCAATTTAGCTTTTTATATTTTGGTTGAATAGAAGGCATTTATATCTTTCAATACAGATTTACATCATGGGCATGGAGGCAGCCCCACTATTCATTTTATGGATTATAATATGTCTTGACACAATCCAGGGAATTTCAAGGTGGAGTTGACACTCCATCATTTGCTGGCACAGTTGTGTCTTTTCCTAAAACTGAACAACTTAAGCAGGGGGTGATTACAGATGTTAACTTTGATGCTGCTGACATTTGTCACCTTATGTCATAACCTTAACATATTTAAGCATGTTTGTGGAGGCCCTTCCTGATTGTTCAAAGCACAACCTAGAATTCTGAAATGTACAGGCTCCTATAACATTTGCTCCATCAGCAATCAACACATCAGATTTTCTTTGAGAGGTAAATATTATGTGTCATGTTCCATAGGGGAAAACATTAAGAATGGCTGTGACATGGTCTATGATAATTTTTCCCCCCATTTTTCCTTTGTTTTAGAGGTTACTTACATCAGAAACAAAATAGGCTGTGAATTTCTCTTTGTCCTTCATCAATCAAAGCTGATCAATTATAAGACTAGGAAAACTGGATCACAACTCCAAGCTACATGGTCATATTACACTCATATTATTACTAAAAGCCACATCTATATTCCAAACTGGGATACTATAACCCCTTTGTCATTTTCCAATAAAAAGACCATACCAAATAGGCCGAGCACACCGTAATTAGCAGCTGGCAGAGAAAGCTGTAAATCTGTATGAGTTCTGAACGATTTGCTTACATTGTTGCTTTGTTGACAAATGATGCTGTACATGTTAATGTTCCTGAAATGTCCCCATTGCACCTGACGTGCCAATAAATGCCAGCCAGCTGTATGAATTATGGAAATAAGATTTTTGTTTATGAAGGTATCCCAGACATTTATTTTACAGCATTCCTCTCGACAGATTTAATGTCTGGAGTTACATTGAGAAGATATTTGCTACCTGACATAATGGATAATGGAAACTTTAAAGGCTCTTTTTTCCTCCTTTTAATGATGAGATTAATACATCCACACACGCACACACATGCACACACATATATATGTATTTTAACGTTTACCTTCTGATTTCATAATTTGCTCTTAATTTTTAAACATCACACATTTCTGCTTAAGAGTTAAATAATGTATCAGTTTCCAATTAAGACTATTAGGGGCTGAATATTTAGAGTTATATACTGATAATTTTCATTCCCATTCTAGTCATTCTTTAAGTGTGCATGTGAATAGCACATAAATATTTTGTACAAATTATATTATTTTGCATTTGTTGATATATTACTTTATTGTTGTCTAAAAGAGCTTTACTTCTGGGTGTTTCTTTGATATATTCCAGGAGTATTTAAGATAAGGCTCTGTACAAGTTAGTCTTCAATAAACAGTTTTATCTCCAATGTACTTTAAAATAATATATACTATGGCTGAGAATCCCACAGACTTTACCTCATTGCCACAGAATCATTTAAACCCCTTATTCAGATGAGAGCTTTAATTAATAGAGTATTATTAAAGAGCTCTCACATGAGATAAAAATTACTTGATTATATACTCATAAAATAACCACTGGTTCTGAATCCTATAAATGTAACAATAAAATAAACTGGATCATACTCATGTGAAAGCCTTTTCTTCTAACATCAGAATGATATTTATAATTCCCAGATGTGAATGCCAATCTTCTCCAGTTTTAATCTTCAAAACATTTGTGTGAAAGAGGCTCACTAGTCTTTGAATTATTCTACTTTGTCACAGGTCAAAGGGGATTAGAAATCATGATTTCTGGGCACCAGCCATATTTTTGTTTTCAGGTTCATTGCTGAGGAATGGATTGAATCAGTACCTAAACCAGCCGTTAAGTAGGTGGCCAACAAGCATTTGAATTTGAACATTGAACTACAAATGATTTGCCATATCAAGTGCCTCGTGTTTTAGGAAAGAGGCCAATGAGCCCGTTGTCAGTGACTGGTTGCATGATTTTTACCTGGATTAAATTGTTTGGTCAATTTTTATGCAGATAGGCCAATGTGCTTTGTTCACAGAAATGTTTGGTATACCTCCCCTCATCTTCTTCAGGATTTCAATGCTACCTAAAGTCTCAAGCAGCATTAGAACAAAAAAGTCTCTCTATGGAATTTTGAACAATGGCGCCTATGGGATGATTAACATATAAATAGGGAGAAAAGTCAAATCACCTTTGTGACCAAAGGCAATTCCCTTCAAATGTTTCTTTCCCCACAAAAGAATCCAGATGGCAAAAATGATGCTTAAATAAATGCTGGCTACAGCTCAATTCTTCTGGTTCACATTGGCTACAATACAAATGACACTAACATTTATATATTAACTATTTCACAGGTTTTGCATAAAGAGTAAGCTATATGTCCACAGGCCTATTGTGTTCAAAGAGTTAAGTCTTCTGCTCTTGGCATAGCTGCTCTAGTCTGTATTTGCTCATAGGAGGATTAAGGGTAATGTGCAGCAGAGGAACAACTTAAGGAGACCTGGACTACATCTCTCTCCTCAATATACCTGCACAACGGGAAGCACAGGGCTTCAGACTCTACTCTCCAAGTTCTCTTTCATGTGCATGGAATTCATTGAAACTAATGGGAAGGAAATTATAGTCATCTCCCAGGTCTCCTAAATATAGGTTTCTGTGTGGATAAATTTAACTTGTCAAGGTTTCTTACAGAATGACACAACTAAAGTCAAATAGTCAACTAAGAATAGCAGAAAAGCCTAAAAGTATTCAATTCCCCCATTTCAGTTAAATAAAACCAGATACATCATAGGCAAAGACTGGAGTTTGACTGGAGATTTTCCAAAATGATACTACAATTTCTTACTGAGTTGTGAAGTTAAACACACATAAAATAATAAATATCTGGGGGGAAAAACCACTTCACTTACAATATGAGAGTATAATTTTAAAAATGAATTGTTTATAAACAAATCATTTTGTGTATATTAATGCTAGGTTATATTAGGATTGACAGAAAAAATAAAAGAGGGAATTACTGAATGGTATTTGACTATCATTCAGAAAGAGCATATCATCCAGGAAATATTAAATTTAATAAATAATATTTGAAACAGATATGACTGCTGCTTTATTTGGGCAAAATACAATGTTAAAAGAAAATTTCTTCAAACAAAAATCCTTCTTGCAATAGAGTTATAAGAAATTTTATCCCAGCAACACTTGCAGAATAATAATAATAATAGTCATTATCTCGTTTGACTTTTAAATTAGAATTTTATGAATTAGGAAGTATTATTAACTTTATTGTTGAAGAAGCAGAGCCCTGAGGTGTTTTAACCTCTTTAAGGTCCTGCCACTTTTGCACAGCATGGCTCCACCTGACCCCAAAGCACTGTGATTCCAGAATCCACATTTTTAAGTACAAGTTGTCTTGTGCCTAGAAATGAAATGGGCTGATTGTCACAATCTGATTTTGTGTATAATCCATGTTTTGGAAACCTTACTGAAAAAACAGAAAGCAAAGTCAAGTGGATGGCAATGTGGATCCTCTGGATAGGAGAAGTGAGTAGGAATGGATTAGTAGTAAAAATAACTAATAAAGAAACTGAACAGTGAGCTAGATACGTGAGCACTGACTGTGTACTTTTGGAAATTTACAAGAAGAGATTTTTTTAGCTCCTGCATACACACAATATCCCAAACTCACATAGTTCTCACTAGGAGAACGAAGCCCTAGGTTGGATGACTAATTTTTGTGAACAGAGATGACCTGAGTGGAGGTACATCTTCAGCCAATGAAAATCACACTTCTAATAATATATCGAAAGGTGCAAATCAAGGGACAGAAGTGTAGGTTTGTGAATAATTTGATTGCAAATGATGGTTGAACTCTGCAAGTTTTCTGTGGAAGAGTAGACAGAAAAGAGGGTCCACTGTTGAGTTTCTTTCAAGCCTAGTTTTATAGGTGAAATAATGAAGAGAAACCAGCAAAAGAGACATTTAAGGCCTCTTTAAAGTCTTGACTCAGTGTCTTGAATCAGGAAATAGGTAAAAAAAGGGCACAGAAGAAGTTAGACGATTGAGGAGGACAAACAAGAAAACAAATTTATTAAAGAACATAAGAAACTTGCTCAAACCAAAAAACAAAGAATTAAACTGGGCAGAAAAATAATAGGTTCCAGAATCATTTATTGCTCAACACAGTCCAGGTGATGTTTCTTTGTGGGAGAATTTCTGATGGGCATGCCCAGGGAGTGTACAATCCAATCTAAGTAGCTAGAAATCCACATCTTTCTCTTCCACTTACAAGAGCAAATTGGGATGCAATGGAACATGCCATTTTCAAAATAGAAACCTTGAATTTTCTCTACTATTTGGAAAAAGGTAAATAACTTGAAAATGTAAGTATAGAGAAAAATTGAGATGGCTTCTTCAGAATGTGATTAAGGAAAGACAGCCAGATGGTGGAGTGGACAGCAGGTGCCACTGGTGCCCCAGAGCTCCTATCCCATAAGGACTCTAAAACATACCTTGAAATATAATGGACAGGAGGGATTTATATTACTACAGTTTCTCTCAGGAGGAGAATTACATACAGTTCTTTGATAAGCTGTTTGGAAAGAGGGATGGGGATAAAACCCTAAGCCGTTATCCTTGAGTAGAAACAAAACATTGTTAAACTGTCTTCTAAGGAGGGTGAGTCTAGTCAAGAGAAAGGCTTTTGACTTGTTGAATGGGGTCAGCCAGTTGAGGTGCTGAAAACAGTAGATTTCTGTTCTTCTATCACCTAACATTGGGGATTGTCTCTAGACATATTTAATAAAGATTTTTATCAGTTTAATGAAGTGACAGATTATTGGCTTGCTCTGGAGGCCAAATGACCATCCACAGGTCTCTGTCCAGTCCTGATGGAGGGGCTGGCATTTAAGAAACTGCTGGGAAAGAGGGAAGACAAAGGAAAAAAAAAGATTTTTGCCCTTCATTCTGGGAATGGTGAAGTCAACTAAAGCAAGTGGCATTTGGGAAAAATAATATATTTGATTTGTTTAGACTAATTCATTAGAGAGAAAGAGGTCTTTTTCAGGAATGTTTGAAATAAGATCAAAACGCAATGACACAAACTTTAGAAGTCCCAAGAGCTCAGCCTCCATTGATTATTTCCACTGAAAAATATTGGAACTGAGTTTCTTGAAAACATTCCAAAACCAATACAGACTGAAAAATAGGGAACCACAGCAAGACTAATGACAAAACCCCTAAATTTTCAATAAAACAAAAATAGCCATAGTGTCAATCATAAACAGTCATGTGTAAAATGAAATACTGTGAAGTCTGTACCAAGACAGGGGGAGAATCTGAGAGCCAACATAAACTTCAGAAATGCAATAAGAAAGAGGTTTCCTTAAAAGAATCATAGTCTTGAAAGTGACATCTGATGATCTGAAGAGAGAGTATCAGGATGTGGACATGGGTGGGTCCTGTGAGTAGAGAAATACCCTAAAAGTTTTATGCCACAGAAAGTCAAGAGAGGTGGCACTGAAGGTAAAACCATTTTATTGTCTAGTCCCCTTGGTTAGGAAGTGTCCTTGGTTAGGAAGAATGCCAAAGAGAAAGCTGCATGAAAGAGCAAGAGGAGACAGAAATTGCTAGATTCCAACACACAGAGCTGCGCTGCAGAGAGAGAGAGAGAGAGAGAGAGAGAGAGAGAGAGAGAGAGAGAGAGAGAGTTGTTAAATGGGCCTATTCAACAATTAGTAGTAATCAGAAAATGATAAGTAGTAATTACAGAAGCAGCTTAGGAACATTGGTTAGACCCAGGTAAAAGAGCTCAGACAAATAGTTACCTATATTTACAGGTATGTATCAGAAAGAGTTTTTAAAAAGAACTATAAGTATTCAAAGAGATGAAAAGCAAATGGTTAGAGCTCAGGAAATAAGTGGAATTTTTAAAAAAATCTATAAATGTCAAAGTAGAAGCAAAACAGAATACACATGATTGAAAACACAGAATGGTATATAAACTAGAAGAAATTATGAAAAATAAAAATAAAAATACTAAATACAAAACATATCTATATGTATATAGACAAAAGTGATAATAGTACAGAAAACAAATAGAACTAGTGTTCTTGAAGAAGGAAATAGAACAAATAGAACAGAAAAAACCATTCAGGATGTAATAGAAGAAAAGTTATTGGAAATAGAGAAGGACTTAAATCTGTTTACCGAAAAGACACACTTAGTCCCAAGAAAAATTGATACAGAACAATTAATTTCACATATCCTAGTGCAGCTACTAAAACTTAAGTACAAAGAAAAAGCCATATGGTTTTCCAGGTAGCACAAGTAAATCATATTAAAAGGAGGAGAAAAGGGTGGCTTCAGAAAACTTCACAGCAACACTGAGTGCTAGATGAAAAGGTGTACAAAACTCAGAAAATTTTATATATATGATTTCATACCATGCCATGTTCTTGAAGCATAAAGATCATACACAGACATTGCAAAACATTCAGAAGCTAGGGAGTACCCCTTTCTAGAAAAGGAAACGGATGATAAAATCTGATAAACGGAAAATTAAAGTGAAGCACTTTCTCTTATAGAGAAAACTAGGTAAAATGACTACGGTGTGAGAATTGTTTCCTGTGTAGCATTGAACTAAGACTAAAAAATGTTGGGGATGTAATGATAAATGTAAATGTTAACCTTATCAATAATAAAATTCTAAATAAATTAGAAGACTATTTGGAAAGAATAATAACTGTATTAATTTTCTCATAAATGAATAAAGAAAGATTTAGTCTCAAATGGAAACACTTTTTTTAAGGACTCTAAATTCTTAGCATTTTTCTTAAGGTTTGGTTATCTTTCAGAAGCTAATATTTCTTGGGTCAAATAAACACTTATTTGAAGTTCAGTCATATTTCAAGTTTATTTAATTTTTTTCTTTTTAAAAATCAAGTAAAACTAAACATAAAACATTTCACTAAGGAATAATCACTGTGGCAAAATCATATTTTTATCCGTGTGACTATCCATCTCTGTTAATCTGTCTACATCAATATGTAAAGGACCATCTAGAATGTTGTTCACTAAATATTAACATAAATTTTGTGTGTGTATTTAAGCATGAGTTTATGGATTGATTAGATAATGTAATTTTTCTTTATATATTTTTGTATTTTTTGAATTTTTGCAACAGTTATTTAATATTTTAAAACAAATACTTTTTAAAATATTCTTTTAACAAACAGCAACATAACTGCAAAAGATCAGGGCTGAGGTGTTTTTATCATTCTCTATTCAGTCAATACATAATTACAAAGAAAAAGCGTGGACCTCAGAAAATCTCTGCATTCTTTTAGTTTTAGTCATCTATGGAATTGTGAACTTCCTGTGGGATTTATCTTGCATGTGTCTAAATTTAGAAAGGACATTTTAAATCTTGGGATGATTTCTTAACACCCAGTATGTTTCTGATCCATCTCTCTGTGTCTTTATCAGTATGCTTTAAAAATGTTTTAATAGCAAAAAGTAAAATACAAATAAAAAGGCATTTGCAAGATATTCCAAAGTCAAATAGAAATTATTTAGGCTGATTTTGAATTAGAGATTTTACCTGCCAGTGGTTCTGATCTGACCATATTTTATTTTCAGAATTATTCATGAATGTAGATTTAAAATCTTGCACTGAAAATAAAAGATATATGACCTGACTTACATTCATAAAGATTGTTTGCTCTGTAGTTTGACTTCAATTGGCCTCTGTAGGTACTTATTGTCAGATTTTTAAACACTGTAATTCTGCAGTTCCCATACCCTGGCCTCAGATCAGACCTGTACTGCTCCGTACAGCAGAAGGTGAGCTGCAGGCTAGCGAGCAAATAGCAAAGCTTCATCTGTATTTGCAGCCACTACCCATCGCTTGTTTCACCGCCTGAGCTCCACGTCCTGTCAGATCAGCGGTTGCATCAGATTCTCATAGGAGAATGAACCCTATTGTTAACTGCGCATGTGAGGAACCCAGGTTGTGTGCTCCCCATGAGAATGTAATGTCTGGTGATCTGAGTTGGAGCTGAGGCGGTGATGCTAGCACTGTGGAGTGGCTGCAAATACATATTATCATTAGCAGAAAAGTTAGACTGCATAATAAATGTAATGCACTTGAATCATTCCGAAACCATCTGCCACCCCCACCCGGGTCCATGGAAAAATTGTCTTCCATGAAACTGGTCGCTGGTGCCAAAATGGTTGGGGACCCCTGCTCTAATTATCCAGATCACCTTACAATAACATTGCTATTCTCTTCCAGAGTTTTAAGTTTCCCGGAATGCTACAAATGAGCAGATTGTGAATGTCCAGATACCTGGATGTCGATGAAATTTGGTCTATATTGCTGATTCTCTAGCTTGCATCTACCCTGTTGGGACAGCTATTAATTAGGTTCTTTTGGACACCTACTCTCGTGACACTCTCAAAATATCTAACTTAAATAGAATGCCTGTTTATAAGTTCAAAAACATGAATGGTTGCTCTTGAATGGCATGCTTTATTTATTAAATCTATCAGTTAAAGGAGAATACAAATTAAAATGTTTCTATTTTAAAATTCTAAAATTTCAAATTTAGCTAGAAATGCTTGACTTAATTTAGGCAAATGATAAAATTTAGTTGAAATTGTGAGAAATGACAGAAGAAATTGGTTTTCTTAACCAATAAAATGCCTAAAAATTAGTAGTAGACATTGAACTATAAGTAATAAAATTAGTATTTTGCAGCAATCAGTTGAAATATTTAAAATGAAAACCTTGGAAAGCTTCCTTTTATTCAGAATTATTTCTGAATGTAAGTATTGGTAGTTTATCTTTGCTCACATAAGGTCTTCCGGTCTGAGCTTTAACTTGACCTTCATGTTTAAATAAACTCACACAAAATCTTAAAAATGTCCCTAACAGAACCTAACTCCATATATTAATTTTCAATTGTTCTAAGAATTTAGAAGTATTGGTTTAAACAGATTCCATCAAGTCAGTAGTCCCCAACCTTTTTGACACCAGGGACTGGTTTCATGGAAGACTATTTGTCCATGGACCGGTGTAAAGGTGGGGGATGGTTTCGGGATGATTCAAGTGCATTACATTTATTGTGCAGTCAGACCTCTCTGCTAATGACAATCTGTATTTGCAGCCACTCCCCAGCACTAGCATCACCACCTCAGCTCCACCTCAGATCATCAGGTATTACATTCTCATAAGGAGCAAGCAACCTAGATCCCTCACATGCACGGTTTACAATAGGGTTCACGCTCCTATGAGAATCTCAGGCTGCCCCTGATCTGATAGGAGGCAGAGCTTATGCACTAATGTGAGAGATGGGGTGCGGCTGTCATTAAAGGTGAAGCTTCTCTTGCCAGCCTGCTGCTCAACTCCTGCTGCGTGGCCTGGTTCCTAACAGGCCACAAACCAGTACTCATCCGCAGCCCTGGGGGTGGGGACTGCCTTGTTAAGTAAATTTACACCACCTACCTTTCTGCCCCCTACACACTATTTTTTTCTTTCTGAATATCAACAACATCCATCATGAGTAACCTGACTTCCTATAAAAGTAACAGTTCATAAAAATCTGTAAAATTACTATGGGGTACAAACAAATTAAGCAAATGACAATGAAATATAATAAAACTGCTGTTGTCCTCCTCTGGTGGAAGAATTGCTTCTTCTGTGGGACTAATACATCTTGCTGGAACAATTTTCAATAATATGTAACATATGGAGTCAGCTTTTATTATTCTTCTAAAAGAAGACAATTATATTTATGTGATAAACTGTTCAGTGTTGGTAGCATGATGTTTGTATTACTGGCCACTTAAATAATCCCTGACATGTTCCTATGTGAATCTGCAGCCTGCTTGTCTTGAAATCCCTCCTTCATTTTAAGCTTCATCTCTTAACAATGGTGGTCATGTTCCCAAGATCCTGGGGGTAGCAGTCTCCATGAGACCAGTGCAGACTTGACTCTCCTGCTGTGGATGTAGGCAACACACACACATTTCTCTCTTTCCACACATTTTTTCATCTACACATCATCCATCTGAGTGCTCCCCGAAGAGTAAACTCAACCCAGCCAGTGCTTGGTAGAATGAAAAAAAGAAAATCAAAAAACGCCACAGCTTTCAAGATTTAGCTTTTGCTAAAGGAGCTATCAAACTGGTGTTAATTGTGAAAAGTTTTTGAAGTATCATCTCCCCCTCACCCATTGGTAAGCTCTTATGAAATGCATTTTATATGACTTTAAAATAATTCTTTGCGGGAAGAGAGAAGCCTGTAGACATTTGCTGAGTTGCCTTCCACAGTTCATCTAAAAATACTCAATAAAAGTAGAAAAAAGTTTGTCTACACATTTTCCAATTCTACTGCTCCCAACCCGCATAGACATTTTTGAAGGAGAGAAATGAATTTCCATATTGCCACTTTGGCTCACTCATCGGTTGCCACTGTGTGTTTAGATAACGCTTGTTAAAAAGCGATGGAGTTCACTGTGCCGCCTCACGCTTCTGTAACGACTCTCTTACGGAGCATCGTGTAGTATTTACCAATGCCCCTCCTCATTGCCCCACTGAGTGAGTGGAATAATCCTAATAATCAAAAGCATAGAGTCTGCATCTACTTTGGAAATGAAACCATGGGTAATTTTCAAAAGTGGTGCCCTCAAATTTTGATGAACTGTCACAGAAACAGGAATTACCACAATTCAAAAATCACATCCACTAACCGACAGAGATCAGCATCTGTGGATGATTTCTCCTAACCCACTACTCCCTGAAATTTCTTCCCTACCCCCTTAATAAAAACACACCCTTCTGTCTCATGCTTCCAATTTAGTGCAATCATGCCTCTTACTGGCCACTGCCTTGCAGGACAGCAGCTGTCAAATACTTAGATGCAAGGTATGGGGGTTTGAAACCTAAAGCCTTGTAATGTAAAAGGCGTGTACATTTATATCATGTCCAATATTAGAGTCAAATGAGACTACTCACATACAGAAGCAAAAACTGTACTGCATCACAAACACTTGAAATAAAGGAACGCTGAACGGTGTTTATCACTTTCCAGAGTCTTTAGATGCAACGTCTTTCGGGGAAAGGAACTACCTAGTTCCTTCCTCTCAAATCCCCTCTCCACCAATGAGATGATTGTGAAAGAGAAGCTCCAATCTTTGGAAGGTTTTAAGGAACTGTCTTTGAAGATGAAAATTTTAGCTCTTCCTAAGATTGTGAGAATGTGAAGTCAGGGCAGATGCTGGGGGAGGGGGACAGCAGGTGCCATTTCCAGAATTGGGCAGCTAATTTCACATAATAACCTGCATTTTATTTTTTTGTAATAACTCATTTAAGATGTATTTACTTACATCATTTCTGCCCTAATCCCTCTGCCAGGTAGTAGAGCCAAAGGTGAGAAGCTTTTCTTGAAGACAAATAAACAAGCAAGCGACTATGCGATGCTGCATCATTAAATGCTATGGTAAAAGCATGGGTAAAATGGAGGAAGGCTGGAGGAGAGAAGGAGAGGTTAGCTCTGCCTGGGGGATTTAAGGACAGTTTTAGGGAGGTGATGACATTGTACCTTCATTTTGAAGGATGAACAAAGAGATTTGCAGGTGCTTGTGAGGTTGTGGGGTGGAAGTGTGTTCTAGGATGTGTCCGAAGTGTGGGGAATGGCACATAGCTTTGCACCAACCAGCAGGCATGGCAAGCTCCTGGTTTAACACAACGGACACTGTACAAAAAACTGCAGCTTCCCTAATCTTTACAGCATATTGGGATAAATGTCACTTGGCTCCTACATCTTTTGGCTTTTTGTGGAGCTAATTAATGAATCAACTATGCTTGAAAACATGGACTCTGTTCAAACATACCTGTGTTTGAATCTGGTTACCAATTCTGTGCCCTCGATCAATTTATTGATTTCACTGTTCCTTAGTTCCATTAGCTGAAGATGGGAATGATAACAGTACTTGCTAAATAGGATTATTGTGATGATCAGTAAGATAACGCTGGTCAAAACTGAACATGCACAGTACCTAGCCCATAGCAGGTGCTCAACAAGTATTAGTTATCATTATCACCATCATTATTAAATATCCATTATGTATAATCATTTTTTTGGGTAGTATGAGGGTAAAAAATGTACAATTCAGACATGATTCTATCCATGAGGATCTAGATGGTTTTGGTTAAGGAGACAAGGCCGCAATTCATGAATTAGCATAAAGAGAAAATTACATATATTAATTAAAATTATGTACTAACATATATGTAATTATACAGGAAACTAGAAACTAGAACAATTTATTTTAAGGCATTAATTATTATAAACTGCATATTAAAATTTTAAAAGTACATGTAAAAGAAAGATGAGTAAGGAAATGAGCTGAATTCATCAGAGGAATCTGGAACTTGAGTTGAGTTTTGAAAAATGGGCTAAGCAGGGGAATTTTAGGAAGAGAAGTGACCTAGAATATAGAATCTGTTGGTACCAGCAAGTCATAGAGGTGGAAATAAACATAGCATTTTCTGCCTGTAATAATTATGTTTTTCTGCAGGAGCATAAGCTTCACGTTGGGCGTGGGCTGGAAATAATTGGATGTGGTCAGCTTCTGGAGACCATGATGAACCCTGGAGAAATTTATCTGGCTTTGGTACTAACAGATACAGGAAATCTTTAGTTCAATTTTGTCTTTTCATTTCCCATTTAATTGCACAAATCTCTGAAAGAATTGACATACTGAATATCTTTGTTGGAATGACGCCTTTCACCTGTCTTTAGCCCCCTAATTAAGTCATCACTAAATAAATATGAAGTAGAAAAAAACTTACTCGAGTTTCTCCTCCTAATTTTAGAATGTGCCATAAGCCTGGTCTGTTGGTCTTATATTCAGATCATTGAATAGTTAGGCAGGATTAGGGGAGGAAAAAAACCCTATTCCTCAACTCCCAGATTCTTACTTAATAAAAACAAATGTCTTAGTGTTGGTGGTGGAGGCAGAAGCTCTGTATGGGGAGGGCTGGAAAAACTCAGAATCTTAATTCTTGCTCATTTAAAAGTACTCCCCCAACGCTGGGCGCAGTAGCTTGCGCCTATAATTCTAGCACTCTGGGAGGCTGAGGTGGGAGGATCACTTGAGCTCAGGAGTTCAAGACCAGTCTGAGCAAGAGTGAGACCCTGTCTCTACTAAAAATAGAAAAATTAGCTGGGCATCGTGGCACGTACCTGTAGTCCCAGCTATTCAGGAAGCTGAGGCAGGAGAATCACTTGAACCCAGGAATTTGAGGTTGCAGTGAGCTATGATGATGCCACTGCACTCTACCCAGGGCAATGGAGTGAGACTCTGTCTCAAAAAAAAAAAAAAAAAAAAGTACTCCTCCAAAATATTTATTAACAAGAAATCAAGCTTTATCTTCTACTTAAAAAGTTCCATTATCAGCACTGTCCTCCCTTGAAAAAGATCTGTCTGAATGGCTTCATTTATTCTTTCTGGCCCAGATCCCCTCATGATCATGGGCACACCTGTCTGAGAATGCTGGTCTGAATTAAAGGCACAGTCAAATAAAGAGCATCAGCCTGGCCCACACAGAGCCTTAGAGTGCTAAGCCTAACTCAACTAACTAAATGTAGATAATATTTTCTCAAGGAGAGAAAACCGTGGTAGATCAAACTGAAACAGATTCAAATTTGCCAAGACAAAGTTAGTGCCGTGATTTTGAGTCAGCTACGAGTATCTTGCAAAGTTGTGCTTGAATTAATTTCCCACTCAATAACAATTATTAATCCCAACTTTTCACCCTCTGCTTTAACCATTCCTGAGAAGTCGGTGTACTTAGAAGCCTCCAATCACATTTTAAATGCTCTCTTAAATATTCAAATTATATAATTATGCCTAATTATGCAATACATTGTATTTGAATACAAAATCTTAATACAGCTTTGGCATCATTGTCATCTTACAGCATTTGCCTTATTACGCTGTGGCATTTTGAGTATTTCCGATCAAACAGTAGAAATGGAACAGGTTTTGCATACTGAGCATCTTAAAACCCACTTTAAAGAGATTTACTATCAATGCACATTTTCTGTTCAGCTGGAAAAAATAAGAACTTTGTAGTGTGTATTATGAAATGTTAAATATTAATACTATTTAAAGTTAATAAAATACTATTTAAAGTTAATGGTATGCCAAAGAAAATGGCTAATAATACATTATACAATTAAATGCCTATCATATTAGCTCATCTATTAACAAAATAAAATGGATTCAAACAGAACAGTTTTGATTTGTAGTTTTTTAGCAAGGGTTGCCCATGTGTAAAAGCTAAATTATTTATTCAGTTTTTAAACTGCTGGATACATCAGTCTGCAATTATTTGCATTATATTTGAATACTTTGTCATGTATCTCTGATACAACAAAAACAGTAAATAGTTTTCTCCTTTTGTATGAAGGCATCTTCCTCTGCAAAGATGCCACTAAGAATGCCCAAAAACATCAACCAAAAAAGGGCATTTCTTTATGTCTAGAAGTCACTGGAGATTTCTAGACAGCTTGGAATCATTAAAGATCTCAACGTTACTCTGACAGGCCCTTGGCTGGATTATATTTGCCATCACACCTTGACCAGGTTTTCAGCTACATAATTCTGCATTATTCTGACCCTCTCAATATTTACATTTGCCTGTCTGAAGTTAGTCCCTCCTATTTCATACTCGATGCTGTAACTGTGTATGTCTTGGTCCATAGATGTTTGTATGCCATCATCTGCTTGGCTTTAATGATAGTTTTTTCTTTTCAGTGTTGGTTGCCTAAAAGACCTTGTTAACATGTGGTTTTTGCTCCTAAAACATTTCAAAGATCATATATGAATGAATGCTCAGGACACGTGAGGGGCCACAGTTGTGCCCAGCAAGCAAACCAACTTAACTCGGACATAATTACCCCTTTCCTGAACCAATCAATTACAGCAAGGTTTGTGTACATCATCTCCCAAAGCAATTACTGCACGTTTAAAAAAATCCTCAAAACCCTGAAAAATTACTTTACCTACAGAGTTCTAAGCATGTTCAAATGCTGCTTGCAAGTAAGAGAATTGCTTGAGTGATGCCTGACATCTCTTCCCCACGTCTATCTCTACAGTGCGGCATTGGTTATCTTAACTGTAGAAGTTCACTTATTGTAGAAAGCATATTATTTCTGAACAAAGTTTCCTCTGGAGAGAGAGTATCCTCTTCCCCTTATCACAGTTACTGTACTCTGGATGGGACTCTACCTCCACCTCCAAGTAGAGAGCATGTTACCTTGATCTCAGCAAATCAGCCCATTCTATTTCCTTAGCCACAATGGTTGATTCAGGGATTGGTGAATGACCCAATTTTGGTTACTAATAGCCAAGTGTGTTGGGAAAGAGCTTCCTAATGAACTAGAAGCAGAGACCGTGTTGACCCAGAGCTGGTGGTGGTCATCTTGCCACTATGTGACACTTGAGAATGAGGCTAACATAGAGAGCAGAGCTGAGAGATTGAGAGAGACCGGGTCCTGATCATGCTGTTTAAACTCCAGAATTTAGTCATGCTCAAAGCTGGTTCATTTCCTGAATTTTTCAGTTCGGGTTGGTTTTCTGTCCCTTGAAATCAGAAGAGTTCTAATGGATTCTCTTGTACCTTTTATTTCCTGCTTTGCCTCCCTAACAGTGCTGGGTTTTTCAGCTGCAGCATTCTCATATTGAAAGATCAAATACGTAAATAAATTAAAAGGTCAACATTTCATTACAGTCCCCAGTGAAGGGGACTACATTTTAGCTGATATAAAGAATGGCCTGAGAGCATATTCCAAGTCAACAGATGATTGAAACTGAATACTGAAATCTGGTGGGTTTCATCTATTTTTTTTCAGGTTCTGTCTAAAAAGTTGTCTGAGTGAAAATAAATCTCATCAACGTGAGCCCAAAGTAAGTGAAGGTAAAGTGGGAAGATTTTGGTTAGACATATCATTTTAGTTTTTCTCTATTTCAGGTGATTTGCTTTTATCTTCCAATTAGGAGAGTTAGCTCTAGCCATAGTTCCATTTCAGCTTTATAAACAGAAAGATGGTGTATCTGATCTTCAGCTGAAGTCATTAATTGAGCTGGGATGTTTCTTCTATGGAAGGTTATTTTGGACTTCCTTTCATTCCAATAGGAATTGACTCAATATATGGTATGTGTAATAAATGAGAGTCAACCAAAATAGTCTAGTCATATCTTAAACCAAGGTAGAAATTTGGTCAGTAGGTAGGTAAAACAGAGCTGGAAAATTGTTAAATAAAATATGGCTTTTAAAAATCTAACTCATTGTTAGAGTCAAGGCTTTCCCCCACCCCCCCTTACACTTCTTAGGGCTTCCCCTAAGTTCTTCACTCTTTGTCATATAATCCTCCCCACTTCTGATTCTTCTAAAATGTCCCGTTCTGCTATATTCCCTCAAAGGTATGCTAGGTTATATGTTATCCTACCTGATAAACACATGTGTGTTCATCATTAATTCCATAAGGTGTAAGCGTCATATGACATAATATTTGCATTATCGTAGTCCATTTTTCTTAATATAATACCTTAAACTAGAAACTTACTTATGTGAAGTATGTGGAATGCATATTGACGCTTTTTTTTTTTAAATAAATAATGCCCACGTCATGCATCACTAAGGGATCACAGAACTCTTTCTCACTTATCTGGGATATTGCTTCAGTATCCTTCTTAATACAACCATCTAATCCATCACTAATAATCACCTGTATTCAGTATAAGAGGTGAAATTCCTTGCCTTTCCTGCCTTAGCCAGATGAATTGATTTTCCAATTGTGGCATTTCAGGCACAGTGAAATGCTGGTGGGAAATTATTTTGTAAAGAATTCCCTTCAGTGGCACATAAGCATCCACCTACACTGCTGTCAAATCAGGTTAGTCCATGAGTATTTTAAACGTAGTTAAATAAGAGATAGAGATTTGGGTGTTAATGAACAGTGCTTTTTATAATGTCATTTGAATATGGATATACTCAGTGACCTAAGTGAGTTTATGTTCCACCTCCTCCAGTTTAGATTATTTATAAAATAATTCAGGGCACTTCTTTGTCAGAATAACACATTCCATCTAGAGAAGGCTAAATCGAGTACTCCACTCTCTGCCTCCTTTTCCTTCCCTCTTGCCCCCAGAATAAGACTATTCACATGGAAAACAAAATACAGGCACTATTAGAACGGTATCATCTCTTATTTACTTCACAAAACAGAATACAATATGGGTTGCTGTGAAATACAAATGAACTGTAATCCTCATCAGGTTTGGAAATAATGGATTCAGGCTAACATTTCCAGAAGAAATATGAAGGCACTATTCTAAATTTCCTATTCTTTCCCAAATGAGTTTGCACAAAATGTGTCGCTAAGAAGAGTAATGTGCCCATCACATAGTGAAATTTCCCACTTGCAAAATGAAAATGAAAAGTCTGCATTTCAGGATGGCGTATTTATCACATGCACCATGCTGTCCTTACAGTAGGGAAAAGAAAGCTCCCCCTACTGGGGCATTAAAAAGCCTCCTCTCCTTCCTGCACCCCATGGTGGCATCATATGCAGGAAGGCACGGAAACATATAGTCTTCCCATTATCCCTCACAGAATCCTCGTTCCCTGATCAAAACATTACATTTTCCTCATTTCAGTTAATTAAAGGACAGCTGGACATTTCATTATTGCACCAGTCTCAGCTCTAGCTAGTTGAAATGGGGCATGTAAAGGTCTTGGTCCCAAAGACATTTTTACCCAAGACAAACAGTTTTAAAATCCCTGCCTCTGATGGAGAAATTTGAAAAAGAAATAAAAATAGTCTTTAAATTGTACACATATGTGTTTCTGTGCATGGTTTTCACAATATTCCAGTATATACACATGTAGGGAGAGTGAAACTCAGCATGTAAGAATTTTTACTAGAGAAAAAATATATATATATACACACACATACACACACATATGTCAAGATGAAGAAAAAGGGTCACATGATTTGTGAGTTGGTATAAATGATTGGATATTAGCATTTATTGGCAAATCTCTAGACATGTGAAACTCAATATATGTATTTTACTCTGTTAAGTATGAAAAGCTAACGTAAATGTGAGAAGTTTAGAGGTTGAGAGGCATGGCCAAAGTAAAGATAAAAATAATTGTTCCCTTGACAATATATGAGGTAACATGTTGTATCAAGAGGGCAAAAAGGAGTATATACTGAAAAGGCTTCTAATGAAAATTTTCCTCTAAAGAAATTTCCAAGCTTTCATAGTTGAAGTGCTTGCTGGTTACAGAAAAGAAACCATCCAGAATTAGCCAAATTTCTACCAATTCTGGAAGAATGGAGGCATGGCTAAGGGGGGCATTTAGCATGTTCCCTGTATCTTTTCATGCTTTTTAGTGTTACTGACATGAGGCACGTTGGGGACATACCCTTCTCACCATAACCATAACCAGGTGGGCAGCCTTTATCAGTAGAGAGGCAACAGATGATTGGAACAATTGTTGCTTTCAAAATAGGTTCAATTGTGGCACACAATTTTCAACACAAAGCTCACATTTTCACCCCTTTTCTGTTTAGAAATAAATCCTAGGGATTGTGGCTCCTTCCGAATCAACAAATAAATAAGGCACACTAACATTCTCTCCCCATTGGACTAAGCAAATGACCTGCTTCCAAAGTAGCTTTAGACTCTTTCAACAATAAAGAAGATCTCTGGGCTTTAGGCATTGGAAACCTGGCTAGCTAAGTTTCTTACCTCTTAGAAATCTGAGGCACCTCTTAGAAATCTCACCTTACTTTGAAAACCGCACTGATTAGATTTTTGACCAGATGATTCCAAACTCTAAGGTGTGTGTGGGAGTGAGAGTGTGTGTGTGGCTGCAGAGGCAGAGATCAGTCATAGAAGATGTTCTTTGCCCCTTTTCTTGTCTCCTTTAATAGGTTCAGGTACAACAGTTTTCAGATACAGGTGTTCTGGCATGGCCACAGTCTAGAAACCATCCTTGGTTAGAACCTCCACTGCTAATGCACATTTTCAAGAAAGTAACATAAATAGTCACAAACTAAAATAATCCAGAATTTTCTTTTCTCCTTTCAATCCTGATTTTACTAGACATAAAATATGAGAGGCAACTTTTTCTAGAAATGGACCAAATATGATTTTGATCTGAAGAGGATGGGGGAAATATATAAATCAAAGATTTGTCACTCATTTAGAACAACGAGAACTAGGTTACCTCTTATAAAGGAAGAGTACACCTCAAAACCCACTACACTAGGTATGTTGGATCCCATAAAATTTCCAATTACTGCTTGAGAATTTATTGTGCACATATGGAAAATAATACTTGTAAAACAGAAAGGGATTTGTGCCTTGTGCTGTCAATACTGTGAAGGATGGGGTGATTATAAAGCAAATTAACAATACTTTTAAATGTGCATTCACTTATCTTTCCAATTAAATCCTTGTTAAACAACTGCACAGACAGTAATGGCGCTTCTGCAAAGCACTGATCAAGACAGTTTTATTGTAATTTTTACTCTGTAACAATTAATCAAGTAGGCATTTTCTTTATTATTAAATTATTTAGTTAATAAATATTCTCAATTGGCTAACATATTTGTAGTTTACATGTTATTTTTGATTTTCCTAGAGTGGAACATATTTGGGAGTATTTCCATTTTCTAACAGAGGGACCATTAATGGATGTGATTTTATAAATTTTCTTTTCTCTAGAAGAATAACTGTGAACAAGAGAAGTCCTTGAAACTTTAAGCCATTTAAAAACCCTATTTCATCCATTTTATTTTATAAGGGATGCAAACACATTGCTTTTAGCAGATAAGAAATGTGAAGTTTTGCTTTAAGGCATCTTTCTGTGGGAGCTAGCATTAAAATTAGCATTTTAAAAGTTCGTTAATACCAGTTACAGACTTTTGAGTCAAGAAGCTGCGTTGTAGTTAGCATTTCCTTTTCTTATCCTAGTAAAATGAAAAGTACCTGAATTATTGTTTCTTCTATAAACACAAAAGGTGGTACAAATGAAGAAACAGATATAAGGATATCTAGGAGTATTTTTTCTATTTGTGGATTTCCATTTTTGTAATTTGGAGATTCAAACTTTTCTAGCTAGTATACTTTACTGCTTTTAAAGTGCTTTAATGGTTCTTGAAATGGTCTTTTGTGTTTTGGTTTTATTTTGTATCTTTAAAATTTTTTTATTAGGAGTGATTTCTATGTAACTAGATTAGTAGTGAGGGTGGTGAACTTACACATGGATTTAGGAATGAGGATGACTATATTAATTCAGAGGTAAGAATAAACATATGAGAGATGCAACAGTTTCTTGAGAAAAAGAAATTTCTAGATAAGCCTGGCTTTATAGTTGTCTGAGTGCTGTGATTTGAGGTGAGTCAACATTGTGTATTGAAGATACTTTACATAGAAACCTGAAATCCTCATCGTTGGCTTGATTAGATGAGGTCCCTTACCTTATACGTACCAGGAGTAGTAGAGAGCATGGCCTATTACACTCAGATCAACAGATTATCACCTTGGAAAGTCTTAGCAGACTCTTGAGACAGGGGGATGATAACCTTGAGTAGAGGCAAAGGGAAGAGAGAGAGAGAGAGAAGGAATCTTGGGTGCATGGCGTATGAACATGGAGAAAGTGGGCTCGTTAAGACTCAGTATCTTACAGGTGTCAGGGGTGAGGGCAGAGTGACCTGAAGGCTCCAAAGGAACAGTTGGCCTCTCCATGCTATGGATTGTAATTGACGCTGGATTCACACCAGATAGATCTCTGGGGGTAGAAGTGTAATGCTGAGTATTTTGGCAAGCAGAAGTAAGAGGATCTGGCAGGCACAGCTTTACCGAGGGTCTACAATGAGCATTGTCCATGACAGGCTTAATGGAGAACCCAGGGGTAACTGTGAAGTGCAGCTCACTCTCCAGTGTCTAACAGTTAGGAAAGGAAGAGAGATGGGATGTGGAATAGACTAAATCCAGTATTGAACCACAGGTCCAAAATGCTATGGGAGCCCAGTGGAAAAAGAAAATAATTCCTACTGAGATTTATTCCAGGAATCATGAGATTTGTGTCAAGGAGATAAGTTCATCAGTCAGCAAGACCACGAATAGTGTGCGTCTTACTCTGAGAGACAGGTCTGCTGTTCCATTGGAACCTATCACATAATAATATGCGTACATACTCCAGCCCCTGGGCTGATGGGATCCTGAATTCCAGTATCCTGAGAAGAGAAAGAGAGTGAGCCCCTAATGGCTGCCAGAACATGAAAGGAACGATTCACGAGCAGGGAAAGCAGGGCACTTGCTCAGGAAAAATGTAGCACAGGCAGAGGAGACCACAAGGAGACGAGCAATCTGGAGAAGTGTAAAAGATAAGATGAAACAGCAAGAAAGACAGATGCCACCAATCCCTGTTACTATTTAAGGAGAGTTATCTCACCGGCTTTTTAGAATCCCACGGATATTATATTAAGGGGACTATTGGATACACTGCTTGCCCCAAGAGCCTCCAATGCAGATACTAGGCATTAGAAGACCACGGCTGGGCTTTAAACCCAACTTGTCTCTAGATTACTAGGCAACACAATATCTACTTGAAATATCAGCTGAATGAACAAATGCAACTTTCACCAACTCATTTAAACTCACAGGGACTTTTGTTTACCTAAAAGTGAGTAGCTTTTGTATAAAGATCTAGTGAGACAGCATTTCAAGTACTTTAGAGAACTCAAGTACTGACATTCTCTTGGTACGTTCTGTAGGGTAAATCTTATTCTTTTCATGAGGATTTACCTATTTTTTTTAAAAAAAGCAAAATATATCTTTCTTCTTTTCCGATTTGTTTTCAAAAGAAATGCATGTAAATGGTATGAAATTGGGAGGCAGTTTTGAAAAAGACAATATACATCACCAGTACCTCGTGCTAACACTTTGTGTATCTCTTGCTATTGTTTCAGGAATTGAGTTCAACAATACATAGTAAAATAGTCCATTTTGAGACAAATGTCTAGGATGCCCAACATGCCTCATCTTTTTTTTAAAGGAAATGGCCCAATTCTAGATCTAATCAATAAATTAATCAAAATGTATAGGGACTCCATCATGTGTAAGGTAATCTGCTAGGTGAGGTAGGACAGGCAGATTTAAAAAATATGAGCTCTGTCCTTAAAGAGTGTTCAGTGCATTGAGGAGATAAGATATAAACATGTAAATTTTTCTAATTATATGAAACAACATATACAATACAAGATTATTGTGAATTGAGAGGCTGAAATTATAAGCATAGGACTTAAAAGAAAGAGTGATTCTTGTGACTTGGGGAGGTCCAGAGAACATCTGAGTGGCATTTAAATAATCCAAGGAGGACCTTAGATAAACCCTGTCTTGGTCAAAATTCTTTCCTTTAAAAAACCTTATGTTTCATTATATTACAATAGATTTCTGCATAAGGGTGATTGTGAGGGGTACATTCAGATATAACTTCCATATGGTGCAGCATTTTGCACTGTAGCAGTTTCATTACTTCATGTGATTGACTCATCTCCAAAGAACACATACGCTTGCTTTAAAGATTAGAAAATTGCCCTGGGAAGGTTAAATGACTTGGGCAAAATGACACAGGTAGTAAGAGGTGACATGGAAGTTGACCCAGGTTTTCTAACTCCTGGGCCAGTGTTCTCCTTGCACTTTATTGCCTAAAGGAAATGGTTTAAAAGGCTCATGGAAAACAAGGCAATTGGAATACAGAGTTTACCTCCTATAAATCAGCCACCATTATTATATCTTGACTGAACTACTGTAACAACCTCTACCTGGTCTCCTGTACCTGTTTTTCCACTACAATTCATTCTTCTCATAGAAGCCAGAATAATTTAAAACATAAAGAAATAAATAAGCTCAGATCATTTCCTGCTTACTGCTCCCCTCTACCCATTTCTGTTGAATTTAGAATAAAAGACAAACTTCTAATCTTGATTGGCAAGGCCTAGCTGGCCTGTCTTTGCCTATCCCTCTGGCCTCCTCCATGTCCTGATCTCACTTAAGCCCTCACTCCTGGGGCCAGTTTCCCTCGGCCTGCTTTGCTCTCCCTCCACATCTCTGCATGGCTTCCTCCTTCCTACTAGGTTAGGTCTCTACTCAAATGGCTCCTCCTCAAGGAGACCTCAGATCATCCAATCTAAGGTCCGCCCCTCCCTTCCCTACCAGTTATTCTCTAGCACATCACTATCTTGATTATAATTCTTGATACAATCTTGTATATTTGCATATTTTGTAGCTCTTGACACAAAAATGAATACTCCACCAGAGCCTGGCTCTCCTACGCTCTCTCTGCTACCTGGAAGCAAGCATGGCTCATAGAAGGTTTTCAAGAAATATTTTTGAATGATCCAACCTCACTTAAAGTCTTCTTTAGGCCAATTAAAACCTTATTTTATACCCTTAAACTAAGTTTCCTCCTTTCTTGATTCTTCTAATATATTTTACAGTTTGTATTATTTCATTTGAGCCATGGGAAGGCTGGGACAGTCACTTATAATTCGAGCGAGAGGCGTTCTCTGGCAAACTGAAGATGAGGTGTCATGAGATATGGGCTGGCAGGAGCTTGGCAACAAGCAATGTCCTTGAGAGGGATTGCACTATGGAAATTCACATAAGCAGGTGACAGCCCTAAATGTGGTCTTAGGGTCACCTGGTGCAGGAGTCATCCATGACTTAGGCAGTCTTGCGTGTCATAAGGGACCCAGCTTTCAGGGTTGGCTCTGATCTTCCAGCCTGGCAGCTGCCTCTTCTTGCCAAGTCTTTCCTAGGTATTCCATGTTGGACAGTCAGATTGTGAGTTCCGGTGAGGGTGGGAGGTGAGGGTTGGGAAGAAGTATATAGTACTTTGGACTGGTTGGATAGTGACTCTCAAATTCTTAAGGTATCCTTTCTTGAGGCTGTATTTTTTCCTGGGTCTGGGTTATGATCCTGAAAGCTAAAGGCTGCCTTTTGGCCAGGGCCTAGCCATTGCTGGTGGCCCAACATTACTCATTAATTCACTTCTTTGTTGAATTCATTCATATCCAACAAATATTTATTTGAAGACTAGTATGTGCCAGGCACAGGAAGACCTGGGGATACCGAGGTGACCAAGACAGGCAAGGTCTTCCTTACATAGATGCTGCAATGTAGAGCAGGACGCCATGTACTGAAGCAATGGATAAAGAAGCAAGGCAATCTTATTAATAGATGGTGCGTGCTCTGAAGAAAAGAAACCAAGATACTGGGAAGGAGAGTGACCGCGTGGGCAGGTAAAGGCATGTTTCAGGTGTGTTGTTCAGGGAGGGCCTTACCTGGAAGGCAACCTGATGTGGAGAGGAGTGAATCCTGTGAGGACCTGCAGGAAGCTCACTTCAGACAGACAGGAGCCAAAGCAAAAGTTCCAAGAAGATGAGCTTCACGTGTCTGAGGAAGGAAGGAAAGAAGGAAGGAAGGAAGGAAGGAAGGAAGCCAGGACAGTTGGAAAATCATGAGAAGGGAAGAGAAGTACATAGCGAGGTCAGAGAGGGACGAAGGGAGCAGGGCTGGGATGCTTGCAGGTCCTAGTATTTTCTCATTTATTCACACTGAATCAATCCCCAGGGTTCTTAGCTGGCAGTGGGAATGTCTGTGGAAATGGAGGCTCCATGTGAATGGGAAGGTCCCTTGTTGCATTCACTGCTGTATTTCCAGTGTCCTACATATGGCTTGGCACCTAGTAAGAGCTCTTTAAGTGTCATCAAATGAATGAATGATGTAACAGTAAAAATCTTATTTTATGGAGCTCACCTCTCAGTTCCGTATTAACCCTGCTGTCCTGGGAACCTCAGAGAGGAGGAAACTGGACAAGGCTGCCTGCCACCCCTTCTCCAGCGGGCCCATACGTATGAGGGCATAGCAGCATCTGTGTGACACTAAGTTATTCAGACCTTCGTTTGAATCTTGCTTCAGCCCCTGCGTTTGCAAACTTTAAATATTTATCTTCAGATTGTGCACAGGGACTTGAAAAAATTCCTTCCCATCTCTGCAACTGTTACTTTCCTTTTCAGAAACAGCTTTGAGGAGATGAGAATACTTTCTCCCAAAGCACAGTTTTGTTAGAAACTGTTGGTAAAGTACATGGGGCACCTTGGAAAAGAGGTGCTATATAAATATATGTGAGTCATTAAAGCTGTAATTACCAGCAACAGGGAAACCTGTGTGAAAATGAAAACAAAAGACATACTTTCAAAATTCAGGGCCTGGAGGTTAACAAGAACAGTATCATTTCACTGCAATTTATCCAACTCTAGCTAGTCATTCCCAACATTTTGGAGGGCCAAGACGCATATCAAGTTATGCCACTCCTTCCAATATCATGTCTGACTTGTTCAATTGCTAAGAACATACTGTATTGAGGAACAGTAAGTTACCTCTCCCCAAGCTCTGTTTCATCAAGGCAGAGTATGGGAATATGGGATTCTTCAGTATTCATTTCTGCCTCATGATTCTTTTATCCAGTCTAAAATTAAATACTAATTCACAGACAACTAGGAGAAAAGATAACGAAAAAATACAGCTTGAGTTTTCTTTGCTGATACATGTAAAAAATGGAACCTAACACCACGTGCCGATGACAATATTTGATAATAGTTGGGTTTGTATAAGAAGCTCATCATTCTCTCACCCTGTTTTGTAGAAACAAACCTTTATTTAGTGCATACAATGTATCAGGCACTTTTCTCCATTGGAGATACAAAGAGGAACCAAGTTTCCTACTGGACGAACTCACAGGCAGTTGAGGGTTATTTATTAAGAGGATATTATAAAATGAAATTTTTCTCTTATAGAAGAGTCCCACAGGCTGAACACCAGAAAAATATAGTATTATAGTAAGAATAAGTGATGTTTGATTCTTTGATGTTAAAAAGAAGAAAATGTCTCTCTGCCTTCTCCTCCATGGTAAATTGAATCCAGCAACCAGGCAATATATTTTTCGAAGTAAGTTTAAAATGGGTTCACTTTCTGGCTTCATAATGCATTAATTATGTTGCCTTAGAAGAGCTACTTAATCTTTCTGAAGCATGGTTTCCTATGTGAAGAATATGGATAACCAAGTCTACCTACCTTACAAACTTTAATGAGGATCAGAGATAAGTTTGAGTGCCTGCCATGTAGTAGATTGTCAATTAAATGCCATCATCAGCACCAGCATCATTCTATTACATTTTTAGTATTACTTACTCCTTAGTTTTGTTAGCAAATTATTAGGCAAAACATCTTTCCTTTTCATTTATACCAGAATGTACAACACTGGAAAAGGATTAAAATGGCAAAACATGTAATTTTAATCATACTAATAACACACATGCTATATCCACAGTATTTTTAATTTATATAATGACTCAGTTCTTAAAAGTTAGTGAACTTAGTTATTGCATTAATCAATATACAAGGAGAAAACTTCCCCTCATTAGAAAATTGATTAACAAAAAAGGAGTTCATGGCCTATTTCTGCTTCCCTCAAACTTAAACCTCATATATCTTATGCTTTGGTAAGTCATGTCTCCACTAGAGAGCCAGAATAAAACTAGCTGCAGGAGGTTCCCAAACCTGGCTATGCACTTGATTTATCTGGGGAGTTTTTCTTTTAAAATACATAGCTATAGCTTCAACCCCAGACTTTTTACATTGGGGTTTCTCTGAGTGAGCTCCAAAATTTGTATTTTTGAAAAGTTCCACCATTTAACTCTTGTGGCAGACAGACTCTCAGATGACCCCCAATTATCCCCCCGGACTCCTGGGTTCATGCCTTGTATAATCCCCTCCCCTAAGGTGTGAGTGGGAACTGCAACTTGCTTTATTTAACCAACATAATGTAGCAAAGGTGTTGGGATGTGACCTTCATGATTATGTTACAAAAAATTATAACTTCTGCCTTGCTGCTGATCTCCCTCTTCCTTGCTGCTTTGATGAAGCAAGCTGCTATGTTGTGAGTTGGCCTATGGAGAGGTCCATAAGGCCTTTGGCCAACATCCAGTGATGGACTGAGGCCTTCAGTCCAACAACCCACAAGGAACTCAATCCTGCCAACAGCCATGTGAACCTAGAAGCAGACCTGTCCCAGTCAAGCCTCCAGATGAGAACCCACCCCTAACTGACACGTTGATTGCAGCCTCCAGAGGATTCAGCTAAGCTGTGCCCAGATATCTGACCCACAGAAACAGTGAGATAATATATTTATATTGCTTTAAGCAGCTAAGTTGGCAGTAATTTTGTTAGGCAGCAGCAGACCAGCAATACAATTCTTGTATGCAGTCAGGGCTCGGAACCAGTGCAATAAGCATTGTTAGAGCAGAAACAAGCTTGGTGTATTTTCTCACTAAGCTTTTGATAACTATTCATTAATTTTGATGGTGACAATGATGATGATTTGTGATGATGATGATAGAATTTTGTAAATACCCTAAGGTTTTTTTTGGGGGGGGGATTGGCAGTTACATAACTCTGACTGATCTCTAGACTCAGTGACCAAATCTACATGGAAAAGCCACAACTGAATTAAGATCTAATTTCAGTAGATTTCACTCAAACTTTCCAAAGAACAGGATGCTGCTCTTTTGCAATTAGTGACCTTCAAAAAGCTTATTGACGACATAAAATTATGTTTTTCTTTTGTGTCTAGAAATTCAGAAGCCCCATGAATTTGGCTAGTAATGAGATCAATCACTGAATAGGAGGGAGTCTCCGCAGTTTTCCTATATTTGGTTTTTCTTCCTATTACTGTCAAAGAAAATCCAATCGGGTGGAAGGCAAACACCACCTTCGATTATTGATATTTAGCATCACACTTTTATTAAGAAAACTAATTGATATTGATCTGATTTCATCTAACTACTCATCATATGAATTAAGGTTAATACTAATCATAATTTGGCTGGTTCAGTTTTTAAAGTCTTCACATTTTCATTATTATTCTCATTTTGGAAATGAAGAGTATGAGATTTAAAGGGGTTAAAATCTTTCTATTAGACTCACAAATAGCTCAGAATCAAGATAAGGAGGCAGATCCTCTCATTTCTCTCTGGTGCTTTTTCCCATTAGATGATCTCTGCCTTTAATTATTTCACCACAGCATTAGGTCAATTCCTTATTGCTTGGTGTGTAATGAATTATAGAATATAATCCACAATGAATGTATGGTATAATTTTGCTTTAAAATAAATAGCCAGAATTTGTGTGCTTTAGAGAAACACAAATTCATAAACTTCCTATTGGAATATAATGTGAAAACTAGAAACTATATAAATGTGCGTGAATGTGAAGAACTTACTGTTCTGACTTCTATGTTCAACATTATTTACTAATGCCAATATGTTTTCTTAAGCAGCCAGAAAGCAATACAAGTTTCAATAGTCTGAGCTCCCTGACTCAAAGTAGCTGAAAAATGAGGTCTAAGAAAGTTTCCAAAGCCCTGAACTATGTTAGAGTCTGCCCCTTTTATGATCAAGTGATCTTTTCAGCTTTAATGGGAAAAATAAATCATTGTTAAAAGATAATCTTGTCACATAGAAGGCAAAAAGGTGCAATATCAATGATTCAACATACCAAAAAACCGCCCTGCGGAATGGGATAAAGCAAATAACACAGTTTGTTTTGTTGTTGCTGTGGTTGGTGTTGAGAATGAAGTAGGCTTAAGGAAATACCTCATTTTAAAAATAATAAGAGGGCAATATAAACTCACTTAATAGAAAAATGAATGGACTTGATACAAGGGTTATTTTATAAGAACAGAACTAAAAGTTTTGAAATCCTTTTCCAGATCTTTTTCTGTTTCATCCAATTGCTTATTTCATGATGAAACTGCCAATTGTTCACATTCTTTCTTACTTTCCCTGTCTTTTATTCAATTTTTGATGCTGCAAGTAATATTAAAAGCACAGAGATAGCTACTAAAGTTAATGCTTTGCTTTGCTTTAAGGTACAAATCTATATAAAAGTAGTTTAGGTATAGCTGGTAACACAAAATTGTTTTTCTGATAGTTTGTTTTCAATGGATCTTATTCTTAGTGTGTTCAAAATAAGCACATCCATCTCTTTAAGCCAATAGCTAATTTGGATTATTATGCCAATAAAAACTGGGGATAAAGATATGCAAAGTAAAAGACTACAATGGAAAAAAGCTGTCTTTCATTTAAAACAACAAATGCACATGTGTGTGCATGTGCACACACACAAGCACACTTTCATACACAAGATTCTTGGCCATGTCAATTTATGATATTTATATATTTTGTTCTTCCTGGTGTGAAAAAGTGAAGGAAGGTGCATTAAGGGTCTTCCTTGAAATTTTGTTTCTGTATAGGGAAAACATATTTAAAATCCTGGTAAGAAATAATCTCCTCCAGTTCAGGCAAACAGTTAGAGGGAATATTTGTTTGTGGACTAAGAAACATCAGCCTGGAAAATTCCCAGTCATTTCCTCCTGCAGTGCTTCATAGCTCTCCCATTGGCTCATAGGCTTGGGAAGCTTCATAGCTTGTATTTTCCAAAAAGGATGCCAGTCTCTCTTGTTCCTTTTTTAAAGGGTGAAAGAGGATGTCTAAGTAATACCAAAAAGAGTCTGAACTAAATTTGTAGTTTGGGCAATGGGCCTAGATAGGCAGGTCAAACCCAAGGAGGAAGAGTTCAGCCTGGGGAGATTTCCAAGACCCACTGTCAGAAGTTCTCAAGACAATCATGCAGCATCCTCCCTGCTGAAGTGTGTCCTTTGCAAAGTACCCACATGTAAGAAAACCATCAGGAGACCACAGATCATTCTGAAGAATCAACACAATGTCATAGGCTGATGACAGGTTGACATCTAAGGTCATGGACCAGTTTTCTCTGAGGGATGCCTTCATAGAACAGAAGAGTTGTATCAGCAAAATGTCACTGAAAGCTGTCACCAATTTCAACAAATGGGGCAGAGCACTGCTTGCTAACTCACCAACAGCCCAGTAAATCGAGGTCTTTACTTCTAGAAATCATAAAGGCTGCAACAAAATATTGTGTTAAAGTAGTTTCTTGGTCCAAACATAGTTACATAAAGCCCTACAGAGAATGGCAGTGCCAGGCTTCTTCGTAACTGTGATGTTTGGCGTTTCCCCAAGCATCTCTCTTTTTGAACAATTTTAGTCAAATGCCAATGGTAGTACTTATCACTTACAAATACCAAGAAGCAGGGTGTAAATGAAAGTCATGAACAAGAATATGTAGCATGAAAAGACTAATCTCCACTTTTAAAAAGAGATAATCAACAATTAATGAATGGGGAATATAGAATCAGGCAGTGGTTTGCAGGACAGGCTCTGAGTCAGAGATCTGGGTCCTAGTCCTAGCTTCCTCATTTACATGTTGTAACATTAGGACATTATTTAATATGTGAGTCTCAGTTTCTTCATCTTTAAAATGGAAATAATAATAGTACCTACTCTACAGGATGGAAGAGAGAATTAAATTAAATTATATAAAGTACTCGGTACAGTGCCTAGCACATAATACATTATGAAAATGCTAGTTACTTTTATCATAATAATTATTATCATCATTACTTGTTATAATTAGGAAATGCTTTTCAAGAGTGATCACTTTGAATTTAACTTGTATGTCATCTGATCTGGAAGTATAATAAGGGTATTTAATTCCTACTGATTTAGTGAGTCAAACAGAAAACCAAAACAAATTGAATCATTCAACTGGTGTATTTAGAATTGCTGATGATTATAGCATTCAAGAAAGTTAGTGAAACACATAAATTGCAATTCAACTGTCTCGAAAATCTCCAAAATCAGTTTTCATTTGTCTAGTCTAACAGTGGGCAGGGGCTTACTTGTTTAAAAAATATATATTTAGAGCCTTCTAAAAAAGAAACATGTGCAAGGTGAATACAGAGGAGATAAAGCATGTTCATGCAAGGAAGGTATGCCAAAATCATTTATGTTTCACCTTAGACTGCAGAAAAGGATGTGTCGCCTTTGCATAGTACTTCATGTTTTTCACAAAATTATCACTGCCTTGCCATTTTATTTTATTACACTCACACACACACACACACACACACTCACACGCACACACACATGGGAAGCCACATGTACACATATAGCCTCTTTGTACCCAGCACTGATTCTCTTCTAAGTCAGCTCTACCATTAGAGTCCTGGTCCAGATGGAGGGGAAGGTATGGTGTTAGCAACAAGGTTATGAGACCAGTCCAGAAAATTCATTCAAAGGATAATCTGATTAGTGAATTTTGAAAGGGGCTGGTATATGCACTTCATTTATCATCTAAGTCAAAAAACTCCAAAACACAACTTGGACAAAGTCACCAGTATCAAAGGTCCTTAATGTAGCATAATTTGTGTTGAGTGTGTTGCATTCTGACAGTGCTATAAACCAGGGAGACAGTTTACTGACAATTCTGTGCTACCAGATACCAACTCAGGCCTCTGTCCAGCTTTACATTGTCAATTCTCATGGAAACATGAACAAGAACATAGCCTCAGAGGATACTGAAGTTTGGATTGCAAAAGACGAGATGGACAGATTTCATATTTTCATTGCAGATTTTTTTTTTGCCTTTTCAAACTGCTGAGCATAGTTTTTTCAAAGGCAGGAAATGCAACTAGTATTTGTTTCTAGCATGGCTTCTGTTTTGAGATTTCTTCTTTGTGGAAGAAATGTGTTGGCCAGCTGTCTAGAAGCCCAATCAGGATATGGTTTCAGCATGAAATATATTGTAAGAATGACTTTAGCTGTTTATAAACTGGAATGAATATGAGGCTGGGACTATTTTATCCCGATTGTACCCACTGAGAGGGCACTCTGATTCAGTCTAATGGGACCAATATGGATAAATGAGGTAAAGTTTAGTTCTGTGTTTTGCCCAGGAAGGAGAGTAATTGTGAAAGACAAAGAATTGCATTAGTGAACAAGCAGAGCTGTGGAGATTCTCAGTTATACAGATTCTCAGAAACAAGAATCATATGACAACCGGCTGAAAGTATTGCAGTCAACATTTCAAAGAATGGTTCAACTCAAGCTGAATTGCTGGAGAGTTTAATGCCTCCCAGTTTTAATACTTCCCCTACCTGCAACACACATACATATTTTTCAACAAATATTAATCAAGAACGCCCTGTAAGAAGAACTCCCTGTATGGAGCCCCCAAGGCTTGTATTGGTTAATGGGAAAAGATACAAGATGATTCAAGTCCTACCTTTCCAGAGATTTGTGAAAGAGATAGACATTTCAGCTAGTATCTTATTTTTTGATTCCAAGAATCTCAAATTTAATGTTTCTTAAATATAATCGCTGAGTATATTCGATTATATTCTCTCCAAAAGAAGGCATTAAATCTATGGATCTTATAATACATGGAATTTTTATATAAATTCAACTACCCAGTGGAATGAGAACACAGAGAAGAAATCTGACTGGAGGCTTCCTAAAAGAATTACTATAATCTGGGCCTTGAAGAATAAGGAGAAACCTGCCAGGCAGGAAACTTGTGCATGTGGGGTGGGAAGAAAAAAATAAGAGGATCTTGAAAGTAAAGGGAAGAGAGTATGCAAAGGCATTAAGAAATATAAACGTGTATAAATATGGGAGTACAGTTTCTGCACTAAATATATGTATTAGGAAGGAAATTCAGAGGACCCGAAACATGATAGAAGTTAGGTGGGAAGCCAGATTACGAGGACTTTGTAACTTCTTCTGGAAACACTATTGACTGTTTTTAAGTGAAAGGAAAACTAACACGTGTCTGTCACCGTTACTAAGAGAATGCCACGTATGCTATCCAACGTAATACTCACAAATGTTTCCAAGCATACCCCCCACTGTTTTTACTGATAAGGAAGAGAGGCACAGGGAGGTTAAATAAGATGCCAAAGACACAAGGAGAGAGGGAGTTGTCTGATTCTAAAAACCTGTGAGCTGTCTATAACACCACCTTGAGATGTTTTAGTCTTCATGTTTTTCATTTTGTAATTCTTTTATTTTTATTTTTTGAATTGATATACTTTTTAGAGCAGTTTTAAGTTCACACAAAAATTGAGCAGAAAGTACAGAGTTACCATATATCCCCTCACCCTTCTAATGGTTTCCCCCATTAATAAAATGTTGCATGAATGGGGTACATTGTTATAATTGATGAGCCAATATGATATACTAAAGTTCATATGTTACATTAGAGTTCACTCTTGCACATTCTGTGGGTTTTGACAAATGTATAATGACGGGTACACACAATTACAGTACCATACAGAATTGTTTGACTGTCCTCAAAATCCCCTGTGCTCACCTATTCATCTCTCCTTCCTTCCCCCAATCCTTTGCTTCCACTGATCTTTCACTGTCTCTATAGTTTTGCCTTTTCCAGAATATCGTCTAGTTGGAATCATACTTTTTCACACTGGCTTCTTTTACTCAGAAGCATGGATTTGGAGCTCCTCTATGTCTTTTCATGGCTTGATAGCTCATTTCTTTTCATCATGGAATAATATTCTACTATATGGATGTACTATGGTTCGTTTTGTCCATTCACCTACTGAAGGGCATCTAGGTTGCCTTCAAGGCTGCTGTAAATATTTGTGTGAAGGTTTTTGGGTGGATATAAATTTTTGACTCATTTAGGTACATATGGAGAAGCGTAATTGCTGGATTGTATGATAAGTATATTTTTATTTTCTTTCTTTTACTCTTTTATTATTCTTCTCCCCATTTTTAGTTTGCCGTGGTCCACTCATTAGTTATTTCACATAAACAATTAGTTTGTCCCTTTCTCTATTCTGTTCATCTCCAGGTAAACTGGTTGGTTATCTTTTACTTCTCTGGTGATAAGTTTTTAATTTCTTCAACCTTCTATATCTCCCTGTAAAGCTTTTATTATTATCTATTCAGAGTACATGCAACACAGAGTCTGAAATATTGTTAAAGATGAAACTATTGAAAAAATGCCTGAAGTGAAGGAATCACTGACCTTGGTTGACAACAAATCTTAACTTCTGTATCGTTGCGAGATTGCCACTAACTCGATATATTCCATCAACATCTAGACCTGAAAACAAAAGGGCATATTTTATATTAGTACATGCAAGAATTGAGATGGTAAAAGAAAAAAATAATAACTATGGGGGAAAAGAGTAGTAAATCACAATCAAATATATCTTTCTCAGAGAGCAAACAAATTTCTATGTCCTAAACTAAGCAATCTTCAAAGTTTTAATCCCAGTAAACTAATCATGAAATTTTGTGACAATTAATCATCAACAAATTTGAGTCTAGTTGAACCACAAAAGAGCAGTAGGTAGCATGGGATTACATAGCATATTTAAGGTTAATTTCCAAGGAAAAAATGGAAATCGAACTGGAGGGAACAAAGAACTGCTGGGTATATGTGTATTACTGACCTTTTTAGAAAGATTAATCACTTGCTAAAGGTTACTAAGTATGAAATGTCCAATTTCCTTAAGTACTAAATTTGACAGTTGACATCTCTGATGTTTCACTTTGACACTTTCTGTTTTATTCTTATTGCGAAGGTACATCCTCAGTCTTTCAAACGCATGGTTTGGCTTGTGATTATCTTTCGAAGTTTTTTTTTAGAGCAATTTTTGTGAAACCATGGATAAGTCAAAAATTTGTGTTATTTTTGAAAATGAGTTCCATAGTGGAACCAATGTAGCACAGATAGCTTGAAATATCAATGAAGTGTTTGGGCAGGATGTGGCTAATGAGTGCACGGTACGTTGATGGTTTAAGAAGGTCCGTTCTGGTGATTTTAATCTTGAAAATGAGCCACATGGGCGACCTGAGATCAAGGTACATAATGATGAGCTGAAAGCTGTTGTGGAAGCCAATCCATCTCAACCTATGCATGAATTAGCAGCAAGGTTTGATGTTATGATTCCAACAATATTGAACCATTTGAAACAAACTGGCAAGGAAAAGAAGCTGGATAGATGGGTACCACATGAATTAAACTAGCATCAAAAGAGAAATCATCTCAAAGCTTCCCTTTCTTTTCTGTCATGACATAAAGGTCAACCATTTATACACCATATTGTTATGTGTGATGAAAAATGGATTGTTTTTGACAATCATAAGTGTTCGGCACAATGGCTGGATAAAGATGAAGTGCTGAAACACAGTCCAAAACTAAATATTCACCATAACAAGCTAATGGTGTCCGTTTGGCGGTCCACTGCTGTTATTATCCACTACAACTTTATGAAACCTGGTCAATCGATTATGGCGGATGTCTACTGCAACCAGTTGCATGAAATGATGAGGATGCTTGCAATTAAGCAGCCGAGATTGGTAACAGAGGCAGGCCAATCCTCTTGCAAGACAATGCTTGACCACATGTTGCACAAACACACAAACAATGCTGCTCAAACTACAGAGGCTGCACTTGGAAACTCTCTTGTCATCCACCATATTCACCAGACCTTGCACCAACTGACTACCACTTCTTCCAGGCTTTGGACAACTTCTTGCAAGGAAAAATATTCAATTCTCAACAAACTGTGGAAAACGCCTTTTGCGATTTCATCACCACTCTCTCTCCAGGCTTCGCTGCTGGTATAAAAAAGCTACCATTAAGATGGCAAAACTGTGTCGACAGTTTAGGTGCATACTTTGATTAATTGTATTGCTTCTTGTTTGAGATATAATAAACTACATTTTTGGTTCAAAATCAGACATTTCATATTTGATGACTTAATAACTCAAGGAATTTGTGAATTATTTCCTTTCTGCCCACCTTCCTGCTTTCCTGTTTCTCTCCTTTCCTCCCTCCCTCTCTCCTCTGTCATCTCTCTCTCTTTATTCCCTCTATTCCATTTCTATTCTATTCTATTCTGTTCTGTTCTATTCTATTCTATTCTCTCTTTTCCCTGCGATCACTATAGCATGACATATTGATCTCATTATTTGAAACTACAGAGTGAAAACTCTATTACAGATATAAAACTAGTTTGATAACTTCTAGTGTATTATAGGTAATGAAGTGCTCCATTATGGAGAAACAAATAAAAAGAAATATTTGGCAAAATGGTGAAATTAGTTTCAGATTTTAGAACTGGTTATCTATAATTTGAAATAACTTATCCTGGCAGTGAATTTTGATAAATCAAGTACTTCCTTTCCACACATCTATTTATGGTATCTAGGTATTTTCATGACCAAGTTATCAGGATGATGAAGAAACAGAAAAATGGAAAGAGAAACACCTATTCAAACACTATTATTTTCCCTGAAAATGCTGATAACATAATTCTAAGGTCAGGAGTACATATTCTTTGCTATCTCTAGGACCTGAGAGAGGCCTAGGGGAGATTATCAGCCAATATAGAGGTCATTATTTCAGCAGCTTCTCTAAGGAGGTGATATAGCACCATGGATAATCATTGTAATTCACAATGGTAAGCATTAAATATGTAGGTAGAAATTATTGTCATAGTGTAACAGAATAAAGGCTTTCCAAAGCTCTTTACTGACCTGAAATGAGCCCCTTTATTGCTTTAGCATCTCTATATTTTTACATACTTTATATTAGGAACATTTCTGTCATCGTGCAAAATATTTCATCAGTAAGTTAGGGTAGAATAACATAACTTATAACACTGATATTGATGGCATAATTTAGAAGAATCATTCTCTATGGTTTTTACTCTTCCATGTAATAAACTATAGGGTAACTTGGGATAATGGCAATAAAATGGAATAGCTATTATCAAATATATTAGTTTATGTAAGTGTTGTAGTTCTAGAATAATCTAAGAATAAATTACTGAGACTCTATCCCTTCCTGAGAACTATAAATTGTGAGAAACTGTATGAAGCTGGGTATCTACTAGTAAGTGGTGAGTTTCTAAGACATATACATTTATAAAAATCAAATATATTTTTTCTTCCTGATGCACAAAATAGCTCCATTAATCTAAGGATACTCCCTTCAGTTTGTTTGTTTGTTTCAAAGAACAATGTGTGCTTGACAATTTAAATGTGATGATCATCCTAATTAAAATTTGTCTAATATTTAATTGCTTGTTTTAGTATCAGTCCATGTGGGTCTTAAGTTTATGCACATTTACCCATAATATTAAAAGATTAATTTATTAATAATTTATTAACTTTTTAATTGCTTTATTACTATTAGATAGTATTTGAGACTTAGCTTTAGCCTTTGAAGTTTTAAATAATGCAATAGATTTTTAAACTATTAAGACTTGTACATCTAATTGTGTCCTTTTCAAAACTCCCCCTCTTAATTTTTTTGACTACATAGTCACTAAGGAAAAGATTTTTGGAATTCTTCTCTATAATCCTCTTTAGTGTCCCCGTAGTGTCTGCAGAAAAATGTTCACGATAGCAAGTTTGGGGCCTTTGGGGATAGTTTTGGATTTGGCAGTAGTCAAACATCACTTAGAACCATGAGTGGTAAATAATGTCACCTTGTTGCTTGCCATCACAAACAAACACACAAAGTTTGACCAAATGAAAATGGCTCTGATTATTTCCCATGGGTTATCAATTGCTTTGAAGGAATTTAGTGAAAAAGAACATTGTAGAAAATAGAAATGTCAAGAATATGTGGGTCTATGTTCTCCAAATAAGAAATTCTAATATGTTTCTTAAAGAACCAGTCAAATCGGTCTTATTTACAATAATGATTAAAGATGAAATGTCAATTAATATCTGTTATTAATACAATAAAAATGAGAAAATTGACTATTTTTTATAACTAATTTTCATTTTGCTAATTAGCTGGACCCTTATGAAATGTCAATAATAAATAAAATTATTTGAATTTCAACAAAATTTTATCGTAACAAATAAAGACCTTACTTAAACTTCATTTTCACATGCATATCCCTTTATATAGGTGTACAAGCAAGTGCATGTCTATTTTGAAGCTCTTCTCTTTTCCCAATATTATGTTGAATGCTAGTGAAATGCATATGCTATCTAGAGTTATAAACTGGATCTCAACGATTGAAATTCCCTGTATCCAAAAGTTTTCTTTTTCTCTTACAGAAATTTGAAATTACAACATAAGAAGAACTCTTTCTTAAATTTCAGTAGAAAATTTTTTTAAAAGTCCAGTAATCAAAAACATTTGAAAAAGCAGTATGGATTGGATATATTACATATGAACAATTGGAAAGCACTGGACTGTTTAAAGAAAGCACCCTCATTCTAAATCAGTGACCCAACTTTCTTTTGGGATAAAAGGAGGGAGCATGGGTGATGGAGACTGGCAGGGTAATTCAGACCTGTGCCACCCCCGTGGCTGGAGAAGAGTCACAGCAGAGAAACTGCTTTGTGGCTGGAGACGGAAAACGGAAGGTAAGAGGGAATAAAGCAAAGCATATTAGATGCAACATGAATCTGGCTCGACATAACTTCCAAGCCCTTTAGATTCAGAGATATCAACACCATACATCTTGTGAATGATAACAATCTCTGACATTAGTGGCTCCTGCTTTGAATGGCTCACGCTCCCCTGCTGTCATACTTTTTAAATTGCACAAATAGAGTGAAAATGACAAAGTACATATTAAAAAGGAGGGTATTACATTTTGCAAAATAATCTGGAACATATCAGTGAATTTTAACAGTCATAAATTATATAGGTATAGTCTTGAAGTTGATTAGCTTTCCCCTGCATGGCGCACAGAAGGGCAAACCCAAAGTCCTAGGAATATTACCCAAATTACAATTATTCACGTGCCATTCTCTTTTTACTCCAAGAACTTTGAAAGTTATGCCAAACCAAACCAATGTAAATTGGTGGATTTGGACATCCTTTTCATAACCACATTATCCTTGCTGGATTGGAAACTACTTATTTTGGAAATATAATTAGACTCCATATGATTTTTAAATGAGCAATGTCTTCAAGGTACCTTTGTTGTGATTTGGTGAAGTTTGGAGAAAAATCACTTTGAGATGTACCTCTTTCAAGAAAATAACATGACTGTAAATGCTGACAGAAATTTTGCCTGTTATGCTAAAAATACTTCAGGAACACGATGAAACTAAGTCATTTCACATTTTTTTTTATCGGACTGGCATTAACAGCAGTAACGAAAAATTCTCTGAAGAAATCCACACTCACTGAAATATCGTTTATTTGTTCATCATCAGCTGACCTACTTATGTTTCAAAACAATGTTTACCTTTGGCAGAAATCACTGAGTATTGCTGTAGGGGATTTTTAAAAGTCTTTCCCTCCTACCCCCCACTCACCCCCAAAGAAGCTTAGACTAGGATAGACACACAATTAGGAGTTATTAGACCAAATGGTGGTCTAAGCCTAGTGGAAAGAATGCAGCTGTCATGAGTAATTCCCACCATAAATCTTAAACACTTTCCAAAAAGAAATCTAAGAGACCAGCACTGTGTCCAGAGTTGAATGGCCTATCTGCCAAAATACGGGAAGTTTTTGACAATGCAGATGAGCCTGTTAAAAATAGTGGCAAACTGTGGATTAGGTGGCATTTTTGGTAGCCCGAATGATGGACAAACCACAGAGATGTGGAGTTTCAGCCTGGTTGAGTGGTGCGCCCAAAAAGCCTGCTTGTTTTTCTGACCCATAACAAAATGCATCTGAACCTCTGCAGTCTGCAAATATGGGCTGGGAATTTTGCACAAATAGTACCTCTCCTGAGATTTATGGCCCATCCTAATTTCTAGGAGGGCAGAGCTACCGCAAGAAGAGTCATTCTCGCAATACTTTGGACTTCTGACTTCTCTTCCTGGCACGGATATTTGAGCACAGAACCACCCAGACTGCCACTAGGGCGCTGCACAGTTCTTTCTCGGTCCTTCCAAAGTCCTGCTTGGGTTCCGAGAAGTTTCTGTGCCATTCAGACCTATCCCTCTTCCTCTAAATTAAAGTGAGTGTTTCCAACTTTTCATTGCGAACTTATCTGTTCACACATTTCAAATTCAATGACTGAGAGTACAAAATATAATTTCAAACTCTAAATTTAATCTCTACTCTGTCTCAACGGTGGGTGTTTATGCTACTATATCCACGTGCCGGCTTTATTTAATTATTGCTAATTTCTTGTGAGATGCTCATCCTGCAATGGTCTTGCCATTTCCTAAGAGTGATTATCTTAGGAAATAGTTGACACGGTTTTGATTTTCAAAGAATAATGATTTTATTCTATAAATAACTATATGACTTTATGATGACCATTCTAAATAGGGTTTTTTTTTAATTATAGGGGAATATACTTCATGGTAAAAACCAAAATTAAACCACACAGAAGAATATAAATGAGAACAATGCATAGTAGCTGTCCCAGCCTGCTTTCCAAAGTCAGTCATCGTTAACAGTTCTGTTTTAGTTCTTTTTGCTGTTATTCATTTTATGTTGTGTCATATTTATGTTTATTAATTTACTAAATTTGAATGATATTTATTGACCTGTCAGAAAAGATAAAGAGCTTAGTGCATTTATAGTTCCTACCACTTATCTGTATACCCTCTTTCTCTTTGCTATTTTTGGTTACATTTTTCTATTTCTATCTCTTAATATATCAAATTATCTCTGTGCTATTAAAACATAAAGAAATTAGTGCATTTACTCTTCCTTTTCTCTGCTTCACCACTTTCCAGCTCTTTTCTTACGCTATTATTGTTTTTATTCTCAAAGTTAACAACATTTTATTTTGTTCTTTGTAAATATTTTGTGACTTATCTATGGGTTGATATTAGGTACAATTTTTTCTGAAAAGGAATGTGGTTGTGTTCAACATTAAAATGTTGTTTCACAGAAGTGATCTCCCTAAAATTACGATCTAACGTGTCCCCTTCTTCCTTTAGAGGTTTCTTCATCTCTTCAAATTAAGTGCTGCCCGACAGAACTTTCTGCACGGAGAGAAATGCTCTATATCTTTGCTTCCAAACCAGTAGTCACTGGCCACATATGACTGGCTACTGGGCATTTGAAATGCGGTTACTGCCACTGAGGGACTGAATTTTATTTAATTTTGAGTAACTTAACCACATTTGGCTAGTGACTACCATATTCAACAGTGCAGCTCCAGGTCAGAGTCAATTACCACCTTTCTCGTGTATTCCACTGTTATTCTTTCTTGGATTCAATTTTAAGAAATTTCTTGATTCATAACAGTATATGACTGGTAATTTTTCTCATTTCTCCCATCTCAATGACCGTTTTCTTTTGTTTCATAATTGATTGTTGATTTGAATATTTATTTCAGTTTCATAATCTTTTACTTCTCTGACTTTGAAAACTAAACGTTCCATTGTCTTCTAGCATGTCTTCTGTTAAATCTGACATCAAATTGATTCTTGATGCCTTGCAGGTAAATTGTTTTTTCTCTCAGGGATTTTTTTTTTTATTTTATTATTATTTTGTCTTTAAACTTGGAGCAGTAAAATTTCACTCAGATGTGTTCTCCATCTGGGCCCTTTCAGTCAGAAAATCTTTCCACATTACTTGCTTAATGTAGCCTTCCCTCTTTTGTCTCTCTTCTCTGTATCTAGAATTTCTTTAAGATGGATGTTGTTCAAGTATCAGATTACTCTTATGATTGAAAGACCAAAATAATTAGAATATACTGTGGTCACGGTACTTCTGCATTTGTACAGACACATACATATATATACATATTTCCCCAACTGGCTTAATCTTAAATGAGAAGGATGCTTGGGAGTGTCCTGCTAGCAACTTCTCTCTCCTTGTAGAACTTATTTTTAGGTTCACTTACTGCTGCAAGGCGCTTCTTCAGTGCAGAATAAAGGGAGAGAAGCCCAGCTCTCCCAGCAGTTAGGTCCTATTATTTAACAAATTACTTTATTTTCTGCCCTCTTGCCAGCCAATTTCTGCTCTTTTAATTTGTTGACTTCAAGTTTGGATATTCTTTAGGACATCCTTGGAAAGAATGGTGCCTAATTATGGTGTCTGGGAATGATGTTTCTTCTGCTTTCATTTCTCTACTTGTTTGATCCCATCTGTTTTCTGTCTTCCTGGAATTTCTATTTTTCATCTGCTGATGGCACCTTTTCTGTTTTCAGCACCATTATTGTTTTTTTTTTTTCTTTTTAAAACATATCTTTTCTATTATTTCATTTGGATATTTTTTCTTTGAGGAAAGAGAATTAGACATGTTTTCTCAGTCTGCTAACTTGAATGGAAGGCTGACATTGTTTTTCATAAAGACAGAATTTTTCATGTTGAAAATAGAAATTTCATTAGATTTTGAAGATACTGCTGTATAATAATTTTCCTCATTGGAACATGCAGTATAAATGATGAAGGATTAAACTATGAGTATTTAAAAATGTCATTGTGTAACATGTTGTGACTCCAAATCTTACGTTGGAAGAATGTGTTAATACAGGGCCCCATTTCAGAATATCCCCTATTTCCTTTTATTTTTCTCACTCTTGTCCTTTTCTGTGTTCATCAACATTTCTACTGTCATTTGTGCTTTTTCCAATGTTCCTTTTATCATTGAGATTGCTTTATTTTTTTCTTCCATTTCTTTCATGAGCCTTTTCTTTTCAATTTTCATCTCATTTTGGTATTTTGTCCTACCTTTCTTGTATCTCTGCTATGAATTTTTGTCTCACAGAGACAATTATTGCAGTAAGTTATTCTTTTTAGTGCCATAACAAAATACTTACCCTCAATTTTTCCTTCACTACTTTGCTTTTGGTTATAATTATTGTGTAGATTTCACTGGTTTATTTCTGATTATTCATTTCTGAATGAAATGACTTTTTCATCTGTCAGGTATTTATAGGAGATTCATATGGGAAATAAGAATTTTTATCCTCTTAAGACACAGAAAAGATAAATATTTGTTAAAAAATTTTTTAAATAGTAGACTTATAAAACAGATAATTAAGAGAAAGCTGCTGCTTTTTTGTTCATTTCTGAGAAAATGACTTAGAACCTGTGATACTAATAAATGAGCAATTATTTTATATTGTTTATATTGCCAGTGTCCCACGGGGATGAATTCCAGATTTAAATCAAATACCCTAAAGCTGAAAAAGCAGGAATAAAGGAAAAAATATACGGGACTAAGAAAAAGATGGCAGCAAACAGAGACTCTTGAATTAGACAGCAGAATGGTTTTCAAGGACTTTTCACTGAACACTTGGGTGGTTAGAATCATTACAAAATGCTTCTCCCCGGCTCTCCCACCATAAGTTCAATCTGTTAATACTAAGAAATAAAATTGTTGTGTCCTTGCCAAAGATATTTATTTATCACTAATATTGGTCATATTTGCGGTTCTGCCCAGTCCTGAACTCTTAACTAGCCTTGTCCTATTTGGACACATAGGAACATAGATATTGATATTACTCCAAACTTAAAATTGAGAGAGGAAAAGAACAAAATATCTTGAGTGTTAAGTGTGTTACTAGTTTGTTTTCTTAGTGGTTCTTCATTGTACCACTTACGCATTGAAAACATCTGTGACACTAGAATTTGGGGATTGTGTGGAGGTAGGAGTGGGAGGGGAAAGTGGTTGGATATCTTCCTTTTTACTATTATTAGATATTCTTGTATAGAGACACAGGGTTGGAAAAAATCTTGGATAACAATTTATTGCACCACTTTCCTAGTTTCCCATCTCTACAGTTTTTTTTTTTTTTAAGTAGGATATTGGACATTCTAATAAGTAGAACAGAATCTCACTGACTTCTTTAAATGTTATCAGGAAAACAAAAGCCATCCCTCCTCAATGCGCATACAAAGGTAAACAACTGTCATTCCTCATTATTAGAAATTTTTCCCTTATATTTATTCTTAGTTTCTGTCACAATATCTCACTAATTTTCTCATAATTGGAGATATTTATCTATACTGTTGTAATCCAGAAGTGTAAAGAGTAGCATAGAAAAGGTCCTATTCCTGGTTTCCATTTGCTGTGATTCTTTTTATGGATCAGGCTTGTTTTTGCATCTAACCTTCATACATTTAATTCAACTCCTATTTCACTCAGACTTAATACTGAGCCAACTGCCTTTAAAATCATGCCTTTTAACTTAAGGATTACTAAATGTAGGTAAATCGGGGGGAAGACAAGAGAGAAAGAGTTGTAATGTGGTTAATGAGATATAGATTGGAGCCACTTGTATACCTTGTTTAATGCCTGGGTAAAGTGAAATTGATAGTCAAAGGATGGTATTCTATGTGGGGCTCCTCATTTCTTGCACATTGATTCTTATATGTCTATCTAAACTCAGCTAAGAATTTGAGGCCTAACTATATGAAGGCTGCAGGATGGTAGACAGAAATATGATTTATAGAACTATACCGGACTTAGGATCATTCTGGAAATCTCTCAAGGTAAGAAAGATCTCAGCAAGCCCCTGAGTTTGCTTGTGAAATTTCACTAGGAAAGAACATAGTATCTATCCATGGTCTGATCAGACCAAAGATGAACAAACAAAATGATTTCTGAAGAATGGGAAACAAGGTACCTGCAAATAATCTTGGACAAATTCTCTTACAAGTTTGTTTCTTTCTTTTTCTTTTTTAATCTTAGTCTTGAAGACAAATATTGGCCAATAACTCTGGTTATCATTAAGTAAGAGCTGTTGTCTTGAAGGAAAACTTTGTGTATCTGGAAGATAGTGAAGTTGTAGATTGTATTTGGTTCATTTCATATCATTCATTCTCTGAATTTCTTTTTTGTTTGAGTTCCACTGTTATGCTGTGATCATGCTGATGTAAATAAATCATTCTTTTGGTATTGTGATTTGCTTAGTGTGTTTCATTAAAATAAATGGCAGTAACAAGAACAAAGAGTCTAATTTGGCCAGCCATCATCATCCGGTAGTTTGCAAGCAAATACGCCAGCATAACCTGAGATCTAGACAGCAGTGTGGTGGCCACAGCAACCGGGTGGCCACAGCAGGTTTAAGGAAGGGAAACCAGCTTCCTGGAGACGCCATTCCTATGGAAAGCTTGGAGTCTGGGGAGGAGTAATCTGAACTCTGTGCCCATATACGCTGTTCTCTTTTTAAAATTTTAGCAACGGACTATTTCATAAGTTAAAGACACTCAGTAAAAGGCTCACCAACACAAACAAGAGCAAAACTGAAAAATGGCTCGCTTTGGGATGAAGTCATAATAGTTATATAAAGTCTAGCCTTTGATCCCATCATACTTGAAATAGATATTGATTTAAAATTCATATATTTGCTGTCATTCTTTTCAATCCCTCCATCCCTCTTTTTCTTAAACATCTAAACAAAGTGACCTCATTGTTTTCCATTGGACTTTTTTTTAAACATTGGCTGGGATGATTGAGATTCAGGAATGTGGGAAAATGGATTCCCAAACCACGTCCCTCCCCTTTCATTCTGAACTGTAATTTTTGGCTTGGCTTGAATCACAGTCATCACATTTCAGCCTGAATCTCTCTGTAAAGTGATCTTTCTTAAACATTTCTCTCACTCATCAAGGGATCAGAAACAAAGCCATTCTAGCCTTTCAGCAAAACACTTATAAGCAGCTTTTACAGAGAAGTCGCAAGAGCTAAAATTTTCTCTAAAATTGTTTAAAAAGCGAACATTTTCAGAGCCTCGTTGTCCTTTTTGTGAATCTTGTCATCTGTATGCCATGAGCTCCAGCAGCTATTTTAATCTGTTTTTGTTTGCAATCCATTTGGTGTCCACCCAAGGAAATGCAGGTGATTCTAATTAACTTACTGCTGAAGATGTAGGAAAAAATACCTCAACTGTATTGTAGCGAATTATACACTTAAAACCTTTCTTCTATTATTTCTAACACATTATTAATGAAAATGATTATATAAATATATTTACCACCAAATTCATTGCTGTTCACTTTTTAAAAATCAATGAGGCTTATGGCACGAGAGAAAGCCACACACATACACAAATACACAGACACAATACAGACCCCAAGAATGCTTGCCAACTTTTATTTAACAAGAGTAGCAACTTAAAAATAACGTTATTTTTACTTTGTGCAACATAGTTTAATATATGAAATAACCCTGTTCCAATAAAAATCTATTGAAATACTCTCAAGCCTAACTCTGCCCTGAAGGTAAAAGTGATTAATTGAAAGATTTTGGCAGATCTCTGCTCACCACCAGGGCAGTTTAATTTAGAACACATTCAACCATTTCTCAGTGTCTCTGTGTTGGTGGAGCATAACTTTTGATCTTCTTTGGGGAGGTGCCTCTAATTCAGAGCCTTTGGCTAGCCACTTCCTGGAGGGTTTTGATGGCTTGCCTCTGTTAAGCATTCAGGTGAGAGAAACCCCTTCCCTGGCTGCTGCTGCTAAAGTGCTTAGTGAAGCCGAATTCCAGGCACAAAAGCAAGATATTCTACAAACCTGTTTGAGCACATCAACCATTAGCAAAGTCCTATTTAGATCACAAAATGGTTCTTTTCAGCTTCTTGACCCTCTCCCAAACTTCTGAGAAATTATTGTGTCATTAGACTCTTTCCTAGTCAAAGAAGATAATCCTAATCGTGATAGCGGATGAGTCTGTTTGAGCTTCCTACTCTTGGGAAACATAAATAGGATTATTGTTTTCTTTTTGAGAATACAGGAGAGGCTACCCTGTGGGTCATTATTAATACTTCTGCTAAACAGAAAGATGGGACTAGGGCACACTCCTCCCTGTTTGGCAGATGGACCTATGATAAACCGTGGTTAACTGGAAGGACAGATAAATTCTAATACATTTTGGATGGAAAACCCTTGAGTTGGTGAGCTCCAATTTTCCATGCAATTTGACAAATATTGATTAGGTGTTTACTATGTGGCAAAAGTGTGCTAGGCATTGGGGTACGGTGACGAACACAGTGTACACAGGTCCAGATGTTATGGAGCTATATATATGTATATATATATATATATGAATGATATATACTGAAATGTTAACAGTGATTATCTCTGTAAGGTGAGGTAATGATTCTGTTTTTAAATTATTCTATGTATTTCCCAATTATTTTATAATATGCATATGTATATTTATATACATATGCATGTGTGTGTATATACACATATAACTTTTGTGAATAAAAATATTTATAATAATGATACTTATTTTATTACCAAAATATTATGCCATAGATTATATTTCTTTATGATTACATGTACTTAAGGGTTTATGTTCTCACAGACTCCCTTGAAAAATAATTGGAGACTATCATTAATGTTTCAGTATCATTGAATGCCCTATTTTGTAGCTCAAATTTAGCTCAAAGACAGTATGAGACCACTGAGATCCGATTCAAAATATTCATGGGACACATAGTAGAAATCTCAAAATTTAAGTATTTTATGAAATATTCAATTATTGAGCAAATCACACCCAGGTATGGAGATACAAATAGAAGGTCTCTGGCAGAGAGCTGAAAAGACTAAGATTATTTTCCATACTTAGAAGCTCTAACCATCCCTGGACAATTTATACCATTGACAGTTATGATTTTAGGATTCATACAAAAAGAAATGTATAGATGAAAGCCAAGAGGTGGCAACGAGGTTGGCTTTCTTAATTTCTATTATCACTATAAATAGATTAAGCAAAGGTTTCTTTTAGTGGTCTAGGAGAGATCTATCTTCTCAGTATGAGAGCTGTTAACCATCTAGCAAAGAATTGTATACCCTCTGGTTACTCTAAACACTATTTGTTGACTTTTAAAAAAGGCATTCCAATACCAATTGTTCCCTTATTTAAACTCATCTAGCACTAGTGTAATGCAGACCAGATTTTCTGCTTCTGGGTGATTTTGTCACATAGTTCTACATTGAAAGACTTATTGAAATATGTGTGTATATGCATATACATATACATATACATACATATATATTTAGCATCTATCATTTCTTTCTGATCTTTTGTCATGAAAAGAAGATATATGGTGTATTAAACTAAGTTGTACAAAAGTAGACAAATGGGATTACATAAAACTAGAAAGCTTCTGCACAACAAAGGAAACAAACAACAGGGTGAAGGTACAACCTATAGAACAGGAGAAAATATTTGCAAACTATACATCTAGCAAGGTGCTAATATCTAAAATATATAAAAACCTCAAACAACTCAATAGCAAACAAAAAAAAAACAAAACAAGAAACCCAAAACCGAAAACCAAGTAAGTCAAACTCAATTAAAAAAAAATGGGCAAAAAAAGTGAATGGACACTTCTCAAAAGAAGCCATACAAATGTCCAACAGGTATATGAAAAAATGTTTAACATTACTAATCACCAGGGAAATGAAAATCAAAACCATATTGAGATATTACCTCACTTCAGTTAGCATGGCTATTATTAAAAAGACAAAAGATAACAAGTGTTGGTAAGGATGTGGAGAAAAGGGGACCCTACACGCTATTGGTGGGAATGTAAATTAGTACAGCCATTATGAAAAAGAGTATGGAGATTTCTCAAAAAATTAAAAATAGAACTGCTATCTGATTCAGCAATCCCAACAGTGGGTATATATCCAAAGGAAATGAAATCATTATTTTGAAAAGGTATCTGTACTCCTACGTTTATCACAACAATATTCACAATAACCAAGATGTGGAGTCAACCTAAGTGTCCATCAATGGATGAATAAAGAAACTGTGGTACCTATATACAATGGAATACTATGTAGCCATAAAAAGAAATTCTGTCATTTGTGACAACATGGATGAGTCTGGAGAACATTATGCTAAATGAAATAAGCCAGGCACAGAAAAACAAATACCACATGGTCTCACTCACATGTGGGATCGAAAAACATTGATCTCATAGAAGTAGAGAGTAGAATGGTGGTTACCAGTCGCTGAAGTGGTTAGGGATGATGGAGGAGAATGAGGAGATGTTGGAAAAAGACACGTAAATACAATTAGGTAGGAGAAATAAATTTCAAGAGATCTATTGTATAGTGAAATGACTATAGTTAATAATGGTATATTGTATTCCTGAAAAATGTAGAGTGGATTTTAAGCACTCTCATCACAAAAAAGATAAACATCTGAGGTGATACATTCATTAATTAGCTAGATTTAACCATTCCGCAATGCACATATACTTCAAACATCATGGTGTACACAACAAAAACATACAACATTATTTGTCAATTTAAAAAAACCCCGAGATGTGTTACACATGTTAATGTTTTTGAATACAATATTTCTGGAATGTCTACCCCATATATGTGAGTTTCTAAGTGGTGAGAAACCAAGTTATAAATACATTTCATGTATTCCTTTGTATGAAATTTAAATAAAGGATGTCTTAATTTCCCCATTTCCCCCAAGGGCCAGCAGAGTTTGAGTTTTGACAATAATATTAACAAGCCATAATCAGTCACTATTGCTGACTTTTGAAGTACTGTAGAAGATAGAAGTGAAAGACTATCAATTTGAAGAGCTGAATTTTATGTCATTGGTCAAGTTTTAATATTAATTATAGACACTATATTTACAGTATATTTTCAGAAGTTTTGGGAAGATAATTCTGTCTTAAAAACTTTCTTTTACATAGTCTTGTTTATATCTACACTTCTGCAATTAGAATTTTATTCCCTTGTCTTGAAATCCTATGGAGAGATTTCATATCAAACCTTACTAATCATGTATACCTTAATGTGGATTAATTTATTAGATCCTTTCTTGACAGCAGTCTTTAACTAAAAGTAAGGTAAATAAGACAAGAGTTCACTCGTGTAGGATGTGGGATAGGAAAAGATGGAGGATAAGTGGCCAAGTACAATACCTAGCAGGAAAGGAATAGGAAGAGGAAGTGGGTGCACCATATTGGTTCCAAATGAATTCAAAAGTGTGGCTGCCATTATCCGAATGTTCCCCCTTCCTGGATTATCTGTTATTCTCAGACACGACAAAACATTTGGGAGAGAAAAGGTCCATTTTTCAGGTTCCCTAAACATAATTCATTTTAACACAATTTATTTTTATAATCATCATAATTTTCCATCATATGGACATTGTAAAATAATAATCTGTCTTTCTTGAGGGACAATTTGTACAACAATTTTCTTTTAAGTGAGTGTAATGCTGAGGTTCCTAAATCCATATGGGTCTTTGTTCTACAGACTGAAATATGAAGAGACATTCTCCCGGGGAATCATGACATCTCTGAAAACCAAGGTGTCTTCTCTCTGAGTAGGAACACAGTCTTGGCAACTTCTCCCACTGCATCTCTCTCCCTGCACCTTCACTGTATGTGGTGCTATCTGTGTAGAGATCACTAGCTCCATCTGACACCTCTCACCTCTCTAGTGGCCTTAAGTTTTCCCCAGTGATCGACCTAAGCTCACTGGCCTCAGCTGGAGACAAATGGCCTTGAACTACAGCAGACTTATGAGGGCCTAGATTTCCAACCTGCTTTGAAGTTGTAAAACAAATCTTATTAATATAAAGTCTTTGTAATGCAATATCTTTTTAAATATTAAAAGTCATCATTTTTTAATCTGTAAAGTTATGGGAAAATCTGGCCAAACTATATTATTTTGACCTGCGATTCTGTTTTAGAGTCCCTGGTTATTGCTTTCTGTACATGGTGCTCTAATTGTTGGCTGCTCAGGAATCTACAGTCTATCTATAGAATTACTTTTAGTCATTCTATAATAATAATAATCATAATAATATACCCAGAAACAAATGCATTTCTATTAATTCATTGGTGAGAATATCAAAAGAAAATGATAACCTTATTTCACCCAAGTTAAGAGCAAAATGTGCTCTAATCCAAACTCCTTTGGAATAGGAGGGTACTAAGCTTGGGAACATGTCGTGCTTTTAGAAGTGTCAATATGCTTTGCTCTTCCTTTTTTTTGCCTTATCAAACAAAGCAAAGCAAAGTAAGACCCTCCCTTCCCTGGTGCTTGAAAATGCTCTAATAGGAAACAAAGCCATTTATTGCTAACTCGTTGATACCTTTTAAAGCAGCTTTCCTCAAGGTAATACTCAAAAGTGTTATAAGGGTGTCTGAACTTCAGGCTGATGTATAAATGATATTCTTGAAGCATGTTTGCCTGAAGGAGGGTATTATAGGCCAGACAGGTGCGCAAGGTGACATCATGGTGAACGTAAATATCTAGCAAAGAAAAGGAAGGAAGGAGGCAAATGCACTATTTCTTGTTCATATCCCAGGTTTTGCTCCTATGAGAAATCTCACTAATAAGCTCAAAATTATCTTCTCATGTTTTCAGGGTTTCAGAGTCCTTCTAACTTTAATCCTGCCATCATTAGTTACAAAATCTTGCTATGAAAATGGAAGTAAAAATTCACTTATTTGACAATGCTCAACAAGTGAAAAGCATTTGCCTGCCCACAGTCCTGTCAAGCAGACAAGGATGCTAAATGACTCAGGACTTTGAGTATAAAGATCTGTTTTCATTCTTATGTGCCATGTATGTTAGAAATTCTAGACAAAAAGAGACATCAACGACCTTTAAAAGTGAGATTGTTGTTCATAAAATGCTATTTCTGTGCAATCTGCAACAATTTTAGTTAAACAGGAGCACTGTAACCTGTTTTTGGTTTTTTTGAGGGGTTTTTTTTTTGGTAACGGAATTTGTGGGAGTTAATTAAAAATATATGAAATTTAAAGATTTCTTTTACCTCTTTCTCCTCTGCCCAAAACATTGCCTGGCTGATTTAGCCATGGGATTTGAACACATTATCTTCTTAAATATTAAAAGTCACCATATTTTAATCTATAAAGATATGGGAAAATCTAGCCAAACTATATTATTTTGACCTGTTATTCTGTTTTAGAATCTGTGATCATTACTTTTTGCACATAATACTCTAATTGTTAGTTGCTCAGGCATACTCAGTCTATCTATAGAACTACTTTCAGTCAAGAAGAGTTGATTTCCAGCATTAATTCGGTTTCTATTCTAATAACTTTCCCCCTTATGTATCATTTCTACTAGTTTACCTAGTAAGAAAAATTGTTTTATCTGCTCTCATTTATAAATCCTGTGAAGCCGAGATGGATGTGAAATGACTCAGATTTATAAAAATCTTGTGAAAAGAAACTTTTCTGGTAGGAAAAGAATTTGAGTGGAAAACATGGACATACATATATCAGACCAAGGATTAAAAGATGAACATTATACGTGAGGAACCATTACAAGAAGGTTTCACTATATTAGTTTTTCCAAGTCAGTGTTCCAAATCAGTGTTGGATTATGTGTGAAAAGTAAGAACTCTACACTGTAACAGGTGCTGGCAGGAAATTCCCATTAAAGCTTATGGAAGTTATGCCTGTAAAGTCTTGGCATCTGAGAAAATTCTCTCATAAGAATGCATTATGCATCAGATTTTTCTCACTAAAAAAAAAAAAAAAAACAAACAAACAAAAAACAATGTGAGGCTGTAACTACTTAACAATATTCCCAGTCACTATTTTGTTAACACTATCCCTTGGTGATGACATCTCTGGTGACCTTGTGCTATATGTAGAGTATATATCAGCCTCCATTTCAACGCTATGAACGTGCATTGTCTTCTGTCTACAACAACAGAGATGTTGGTCTACCATCTGTCTGTCCTATTCAAAGCATAAACTTGAAAGTATTTTTTTCCAGTGGATTTATACTAATCCATCTACATTCCAAAGATTGACTCTTCATATGAAACATGGCAAACACTTATGAGATTTTGCTGGAGGTAAGATACAGACTCTGGAGTATCAGGTAGTTATTAATGTAGGCTTTGAACCTGTCATATTGGCATATATCTTGGAAAACACCAGCATTATGTCTGGTACATAGCAGGTGCTTAGTAAATGGCATCTTTGTTTTCTTCCCGTAGGCTATACCATATCTGTACACCTTCAAGACTAATGATGTAATTCTGTGAATATAAACTTGCTGCCTTAAAGTTAACAGGTTAGACACCTTTCTCCGATCAAGCTCAATTTTCCAGTTCTATTTATTCTAGAAGTTAAAATATTATTTTATTGAAGTTTGCCTGGTAGATACAACTAAAAAAAAAATTCTTTTACCATAGCCTATAAGGCTACTATTTTTAAAGAATTTGATTTAAATCCAGGGGTTAATTTGGATTTAAAGCACTAATCAAGTTAAAGATGAAGATAAAATTTTAGGTCACAGTGAATGTTAGAAAAAACCCCCTGAAAATGATTGAGAACCTGTATACATTCAAATGTATATATCCATATCTACATTTGTAGCTATGCTATGAATTAGATGTTACTAGCTTACATTTTATTGTATTTAAAACTATAAATGCTAATTTATATAAAACTATAAATACATTTGTATTTATAGTTTTAAATATGATTTTCATATGCACAAATATATGTTTAGTAAAAAATTCCTCAGTTAGGGTAGTAAAGCAACCTTGCAGAGAAGAATACACACAATACACGTGTACACATACACACACTAGTACCAACCCGGGCAATAGGCCAAAGTGTGCTCTCTGTGAAAAAGGTTTTTCTTCAGGGCAATAGAAAACTAGCTCACCATGCTGGTACACTGTCCACTTCACAACAGGATTCTTTGCTGTATCCTTAACTTCCCCTCCTCCAGCGAGGGAACATTTCTTTGGACTGTTTTATTGCCAATACATTTTTACTTCGTATGATGAAATGAAACAAGGGACTGGTTTCATTAGAAGGAGAGGTAAACAGAGCATTAATTAAATTTGCTGATGATACTAAATTGGGAGGAACTGTGGACATCTGTGAGGACAAAAGAATCATACAAATGGACTTAAGGAGTTTAGAAATACGAGCAGGAAATAATAAAACGAGATTCAGCCTTAAATAATGCAAGCTAATACGTTTGGGAAAAGATAATCAGAAACATGGCTATTCAGTGGATGGTAGATGCCTGGAAAGTGGTGACGGTGAAAGATACCTAGGGGGTGATAATGGGAAAAATTATACACAAACTTACAGGGAAGCAGGCACAATGCCTGGAGGTTTATATATAAAAGAGCATCATTTTTGAACCAGAAAGTTGATAGTGCTATTCTTATGGAACTGGTAGGTCTCAAAGGCATCAAATTTGGCTTTAGTTAGTTGAATCCTTCAGGTTTATGAAACAATTTAACACAATTTTTGAGAGATTGGTTTCTTGCTATTAAAAATGAGAAAATATGTTTTGTCTGAAACCTGTATTGGACACCAGAGTCATTGCTCTATTTCTGTCCTATCCTATTCTTGACTATTGCTAATACAATATATTATCTATAGATATATATCATGCCACACTGCAAAAAAAAAAAAAAAAAGAAAAGAAAAGAAAAAAGAAAAGTAAAAACGCTTATTTTCAGTTTGAAGGTAGCTTCCCTACCTCCTGGATAACATAACTTCGCATTGTGTTTCAAGAGGCATATAATCACTGTTGCTTCTACCAGGTCACTGAATATTCAGTCTATACGATCTGATTCTCTACGGATAAATGCATGAATGGATGGATGAACAGAAATCTTGCATATTATCTGTCTCTTCATCCATTTAATCATCCACCATGAATTGAGCTCCCACCATCTGCAAGGTATGGTATGGTAAGCACCATGGAGACAGAGATGAAGCAGACACAATTCCTAGTCTCAAGGACCCACATTCTAGATGGGGAAACAGGTAATGAAGCAGGCCCTTACAGTCCCAGGCAAAAAGGTCTATTTTAGGGAAAGCGAAGCTGTCACTGGAACATTGTGGAAGGAGAGCCTAATAATGTTCAAGAGACCATGGAGGGGTGCTTGTGGGTGTAAGTCAGAGGATATTCCTTGGAGAAGGTGACTTGTGCTATTCACAAGAGGATGAATATGAATTTGGCAGAAGGACAAGATGAGAGAGCATTTTTAGGGAGAGGGAACAGCATATGGAAGGAATAGGCCTTTGGAAAACGTCATGCAGTTGGTATTCCTGGAGCATAGAAAGTAGCTTATGAGAATATGAAGCTGGACAGTAGACAAAGGTCATATGCTTATCGTTTTTCATGGGAATAATTAGTGTGGAATTTTGTTTATCCTGAAGAAGACAAGGAAGGGGTTCTAAGAAGGGATAACACAATTCTATTCATATTTAAGAGGGATCATTCTGGCAGCATTGAGGGGAGTGGCCGAAGCAGAAATGAGAACAAAGCCAATGACCTCATTAGGAGGTTTATCGCAAAAGTAATCAATCTGCAATCAAGGCTGCAGAAAGTGAAAGGAGGAACCAGATTCAAGGTATAGTAAGAGAGCAGAGATCATGAGACTTGGCGAGTGATTCTGTGTGTGATGAGAGAGAAGAATCTAAGATGTCCGACATACGTCTCTTTAGGGCATTGGGGAAAATAGGTTGTGATGCCACTGACTGAATTAGGAAATAAAGGGGGACGAATATGTTTGCTGGGGAAAGTGATGAGTTCAGTTCAAAAAAGTTGAGTTTGAGGTGCCAGAGGAAAATTTGAGAAGGTTTCTAGACCACAAGTCTCAGTGGAAGAAATAGTTTGGGAAGTTATTTGCATATAGGAGCTCTGGAGTCATTGAAGGAATCATTGAAGATTTAGGTTTGATTGAGATCATCCTGAGAGAATGACTAGCATGAAATGTTAGAGTCAAGAATTAAATCCAGAGGAAATGCGTGTTTGTTATGCTGTCAAACTTTAGGCCAAAAACACAGAGTCCAGTATTAGGTTATACAGTATCAGACCCATGGCCAAATGCCTATCTTCAAGACAAAAGGAAAAGCAAGCTTACTGCAGTGATTACAACACCATCTGTTAGGTGTTCCACTACTCTTTAAAGAGACTAAAGAGTTAAGTTAGCCCAAACTGTCAAAAATGTAAAATACAACAAAAGCATCATTTTGAAACAAGAAAGATAATAGTCCGATTTTAAGGACACTGGTATAACCAAAGCCTGTTAGAGCTTTTGATAGCATCAGCAGAGTTTAACTTTTTTCCTCCATGAAGTAAATTTGGAGAAAATGAAATCAATATCCAATAGCAAAATCATATATTTTGTCTTTATTAACTTCAAATTGATAGATCTCTGTATTGATCATATATTTCTTATTTTAAATTGTTTGATAGACTCTTTCAACTAAAAAAAATTATCATCCAAATGAAAAGTTCCTAAGAGGTACATGGAAAACAAACACTGAATCAAGAGAGTGAGACATTTACAGGGAAGTAAACTAATACAGAACAGCACCAACATGGCATTCCAACTCTGAATTAAAGGCAAAGATGTGGAGCTCAACTTTCTGTGTGGTTATGGGAACCAAGCCTATGCCTGACCATTTCAGGCATGTCAATTATAAGTCATAGTTACCATTCAATTACTTGATTAAAAACAGCAGGCTATTGGTGTCGAAACAATGCCTAATGGGATATGACTTCCTCTGATGAAAATGAGCAGAGAATGGATATTTTAGTAGTTGCTGGATGGTTAACTTAAATAGAGAATCCAAAAATCGATGAATAAAATCGTTAAGGAAACTTAACTTCAATTGTTTAGCATAGCTGGATATTGATGGAAAGAAAGGTACCTTATTGAACAATATAATATACTCTTATCAGAAATGGACTTGTTTAAATGTTTAAAAAGCAGATTTGCAGATCATGCTATTCTCTGCACATCACACAGCTGCCCTCAACCAACAACTGTTGGTCATTCATCATTTTATAGTTTCAACCATATGCAGGTGTAGCAATGGCATGAAACTTTCTAATAAAGATATAAGCAATATTGGATATAATTTATTTATGTATTCCTTATTTATTGAGAATCCATTATTTGTTAGGTACTGTGTGAGAAGTTGGCCTATACGTGAAGGAGCACACAGAGTACCAAAGGTAATATTTTAAATATTTTTCTTCTATAATCTATGATTTCACCCTAAATTTTTGGGCATTCTTATTTCCATAAAAAAGAGTATGTTTTTACATATTGGGTCTATGGTCTATTATAACCTCAATAACTCTTCCAGCATTATCATTTCAAAGCTATTTTTGTTTTGCACAGTTAGTTTCTCTCCTCAAAGTGTTCTGCCCTTAACTTTTTCCATTTGACTTTTTTTTTTTCTGAACTGAAAATAGGAAGTGACTTGAGAAGTATAAAATTAGGCAAAAAGACATAAAACTAGAAAAGAAATAATTATTTTGAACCCAAGAAAAACATTTCTAACTTTATAGGCTGTTAGACTGTAAGATAACCTCCCAAAGAATTTAGAGCAGCAGTCCCCAACCTTTTTGGCATCAGGGACTGGTTTCATGGAAGACAATTTTTCCACAGACCAGGGGTGGGGCGGTGGAGGACGGTTTCAGGATGATTCAAGCATGTTACATTTATTGTGCAGTCAAACCTCTCTGCTAGCGATAATCTGCATTTGCAGCTGCTCCTCAGCACTAGCATCACCGCCTCAGCTCCACCTCACATCATCAGGCATTGGGTTCTCATAAGGAGCGTGCAACCTAGATCCCTCACATGCGCAGTTTACAGTAGGGTTCATGCTCCTATGGGAATCTAACGCAGCTGCTGGTCTGACATGAAGTGGAGCCCAGGGGTGATGTGAGTGATGGGGAGTGGCTGTAAATACACATGAAGCTTTGCTTGCTTGCCTGCTGCTCACCTCCCACTGTGTGGCCTAGTTCCTAACAGGCCACCGGACCAGTACCAGTTGTAACCTTGGGTTTGGGGACCGCAGACTTAGAGGACTCTAGAAGACATGAATCTTTTAAGGAGATTCACCAAATACTCTAAATATCGTGAACAGGAAAATATACTATGTTCAATTATATAGACCAATGCAACTACTTCACCTGGAATTTGTATGTCTCTTTTACTATATATACATGTGTATGTAGACTAACAACTAATGTTTAAATTGGGCACACATAATTTGAAAGTGTGAAAATTCCTTGGAAAAAGGCATTTGTTTCTATGAAAGAAATATTATTCATTAGGAAGCCCACAAAGGAGTGTAATATTTTGGTCTCATTTATAGCTTCCTAAATTAATTTGACTTCTTAATTATAAATGTTTAAGCTCTAGGGAAATGCTTACACAAATATAGATTCTTGTTTCACCAATAAATAACAAATTATTTCACCAAACAGAGTGACACTGTTGTGAAAGTTTTGGTACGTTATTTATTTTTAATCAATTAATTCACATTATGCAACAAGAATTTCTATTGAAAAACTACAAATCGATTTTGAATCCTGGGCAATAAATATATGAAAATCTCTGATTGCCTTATTATTATTATTTTTGCTCCGGCTATTTGAAACCTGAAAGCTTTCCAAATGCATGCAATTTTTTTTTTGAAATTTTGTAAACATTTGCTTCCAAGCTAAAACATCCTGCCAACTTTCAGCCAAGATTATTTTTATGGTTGAACTATTAACTTCTGAATATGGGGTCTTGTAATGGAAAAATTCCCAGACCCATAACTCCCATTGTGTAAATGACACCACTATAGGCTATTTTAGAGTATTGCATCTTGGTGTGTCGAGGTGCTGCATTGTTGAAATCCCCCACCCACAAGAGGCGAATTTCCGAGGGTCTTAATTTTGGCTCTGTTTCCTCCCAACTGACTCCAAGGAAAAAGTGTGTGAAGAATCTAAACTTTAGAATGAGGGTGGGAGGAGGGGGTAGGAAATTAGACTCAGGCTTATCTGGGAAAGCACATTATTTATTTTTGTGGATTCTGGATTCTAAAGTGTGGGAATATCCACTGACCAATCTGACCAGAGCCCCTTTGCTATATTTCTTAGACAGCCTCTCTGGTTATTGAACTGCACGATTAATTACTACATTAACTTCTGTTATGTTTAAATTCTCTTTTTGATAATGACTTCAAGTATCACTAGATGTAGATAAACTCTATTAAACGTCACTAATAAGTACAGTGAATTAATTAATAACCAGTTCTGTGCATAGAATTTGTGAATACCCAATGTATGCCATTTATTGCAAGATTTAACATTCAAGCATTTTCTAGAGCAAGACTAAATTTCTCTAGAACAGAGAAGCAGGCATCAGGTAACTGTGGCAGAGGTGGCAACTGGTTCAATAGTCTGTCCTCTCTTCATTACAGACCTCACAAGCATCCCCTTTTATCCACATTTGTTTTCTTAATTGCAAAATGCAGCTTTTCCCCTCTCTCCACCTTGTCATCTCTGATTTCTTTTGGTTGTCTTTTCCCAGTTGCTCTTTTATACTCTTGCTGGCTGTTTCCTGTTTACTCTTTTTTTGATTTTGTCTTTCCCTCCAGCCCTGAATGTGGCTTTCTTACAGACACAGAGGCCCCAGCATGACTACCCCAAAGAGCCAATTCCAGCTTGGACCCAGCACAACACTATGCTGTCAGGAAGGTGGCTGCCTTTGTGGCTGCATTAAAACAAAATGAAACAAAACAAAACACAAAACACCAAAGCACTAAACTGATCTTAATTTTAACTCAGAAAAACTAAGGAGATTCATTGCAAACATTCATGGAGCTTCTTTGATGATCATCTCTACTGTAAATGCATGCGGATGCCTAACTTTAGGCATGAAAAGTAAGCACTTGGAAAAAAAAAGAAAACATAGGTCAGTGCTCTCAGAAACATTTTTGTTCAGTCCACAGATATTCTCTGGGGAAAAAGAAAAAGTGCTTATCTTGTACTCTAGATTTTTTTTTTTTTTTTGAGCATGTAATTTTTATCAGTTTGTTTTGTTTTTCTTACTTTTTTCAGTCACTGCTTATAAAACTAGCAAGCAGAAGTCTCTCTGGAACAAGATAGAATCATGAAAGTTTTCAAGAATCTCGTCACAAACTAAATAGTACAAATTGCACATTCTTCATGGAAGTATCAGCCTTTAGTGCGTGCCTGGATCCAACTATAATAGATTATCCCAAAGTGGGAAAGAATGAACAGTATAAAATTAGCAGAACTGGGAGCAGAGCTTGTCTGGTGAAGGCAATATGATCTGCACTTCAGGGGCCTGGATTCAAAGGCAACGGGAAATGGCTATGTAAAGTTTTATTTTTGCAAGTAAGCACTCGGTAGGATCTCGAGAGGCAGACTGGTGCACTCAATTGAGTATCAGGAAAATTATAACAACTACAGTGCTTGTTACGTCTCAGCATAACAGCGCTACTATAATCAAGTCAGCTATTTACATAATAAACACATACATGTACATACCTCACCTAATATGAAAATATAATACGTTTGTGGCAAATATTCATGTGTTTATGTATATGCCATGTTTTGAATTTTTATGAGTCAGTTAAGTGTATTCCTGCCTAGGTGTCTAATTATGCTTTCTTGTGATATTAATACACGTGTCCAAAAAATATTCACGCAATAGTAGATCGCATTTATAATGCCATGGACTTGTTGATGTGACATTGTCTCAAAACTCGCATAACAGCAGAGGAATTACCAAAAAAGAAACAGTTAAGGTATAATAATAATTTTAGCCATTCCTTTTCCAAGTTGCTATAATCTACCCAAAGATAACTAATTGTTCAAAGTAAACATTCCACTCAGACCACAAAAGGAATCCATTACACAAACATATAATTCACAGTCATTTTTAGTGGGTTGTAAACAGTTTGGAATGAGCATAAAATGGGACAAAAATCAAAGTGAGCATTTTGAAATGAAAAAGTGTTTGCTACAAAAGGTCAGTCCCTTTGCTTGGCAAACTATGTAGAAAAGCCTGGGAAAATGCTGATCACACAAGCAATGAGGGAATTTTAAAGCCAACAGCCTCCTTGTTTCTTTAAACAGACATCGGAACCTATAACTGGATCCTGTCAAACAAACGACAGCAAAAAAATATAACAGCTGCTAAGAAGTCAAGTTGAGAGATAAAGTTTTTGAGGCTAAGGACCTTCTCAGAAGTAGACTAAAGGTCTTTCTTAAATCTTTAAGCAAGGTTATGGATCCCAGGGTGGCTTTTAGGCACCAAGTCAAATATGTAACTTTGTGTATTGTTCCTTTCACAGTATTTTGTGTTCTAGAAAAAAGACAGAAAGGACCAACTTGTTGATTAGCATCTCTGAGGCATTCTGCAAAGGAGCCTACACCTGGAATCATTAAATTTGGAAGACATAGTATCATTTTTTAAAAAATTGTGGTTAAAAGCATATAATATAAAATTTGCCATCTTAGTCATCTTCAAGAATATAGTTCAGTAGTGTTAAGTATATTCACGCTGTTGTATAACAGATCTCTAGGTATCATTTTACTGTTGTTAACTAGCTTGGGGGTGTATTAACCAGAACCAGGAATTACGAAGGAAAAATGAGTTGTTAGATCTTATTCCAATTGATGAATGCCAACGCAAATTATATTAAAAAGTTGTAAAAATTAGTCTATTCCCTTAAAAATATATTGGATACATTAAAATATGTTTAGGGTAGAAATATGCTCATTCATTTAGCTAACTCTTATTATATAAAAGAATTCTTTGACAAAATACATGTTTGGTACTATATTTTTGGGTATAAAAAGACTAGTTTACTATTTAAGCCATGTCTTTTTAGATATTTCACACCATGTGACTCTTTATATTAATATTTCATTGTCACAATGTGTCAAGAAAATAATCTGGGAAATAAGGCAAAATTAAACTTCTCCTGGTCTTACATGGAGAATAAACTAGACCAATATTTGCTTATTACTGAAGGTTTATTATACTTTTTTTTTTTTTTTTGAGACAGAGTCTCACTCTGTTGCCCAGGCTAGAGTGCCGTGACGTCGGCCTAGCTCACAGCAACCTCAAACTCCTGGGCTCAAACGATTCTCCTGCCTCAGCCTCCCGAGTAGCTGGGACTACAGGCATGCGCCACCATGCCCAGCTAAGTTTTTCTATATATTTTTAGTAGTCCAGCTAATTTCTTTCTATTTTTTTAGTAGAGATGGGGTCTTGTTCTTGCTCAGGCTGGTCTCGAACTCCTGAGCTCAAACGAACCACCCGCCTTGGCCTCCCAGAGTGCTAGGATTACAGGCATGAGCCACCGTGCCCGGCCTATTATACTATTTTTAAGCACGCACATTTCCCTGCTCTTTCATTATTGTAGTGGCTATTCTGTATTGTAGTGTCTGTTCTCTTATAGCACTTATTGTAGTTTATGCTAACGAACTCACATATTCATGTGTGTGTCTATTTGCTTAGTGTCTGTTTCCTCTGTATTCTCAGCCATAGCACAGAGAATTACACACAGTAGGTACTCAATAGCTCCTCAGGGTTACTTCATTCAACCAATATTAATTGACTGCTTACAATCTGTCAAGTACTGGGTGAGGATTTTTTTCCCAAACAATGGACCTTCACAAAGGGTAGGCAGTCAGTATACGCTTTGCATAAAAAGAACTATGAACTAAGGTCTTACTACTTATTACACCAGCTTAGATTGTACACTTTGCTTAGTTCAAGTCTCCTAGACCCTTGTATCTAACAGATACAGGTAATCCTATTTTTAAGCAAGCAATTTTTATACATATGTAATGTCATTAGAAACTACACGAAGTATTCTATATAGTAGAAAAATGGACTTTTCACTGCTTATCTCTACATACCACCAACATGTTACAAAGCCTCCCTCTACACACTTGTTCCTCTAGACCTCCAAAATAGTATCAGATGATCTCATGCTTTTCATCATCTTACCAAGGGTACATATTAAGCATTAGCCAAACAATGACTCAATATTTTCACAGAAATTGCTTTGGAAGAAGAAACATAAGTTGAGTTTTGCACTGGCTAATTACGGTATCTCATATACATGCTCTGCAACTGTAACGGCAAGGCAAGGGAGAATGAACCACTTGGAAGAGCTTTAAAGACTAACACGCTCCTTCAGTTTGCCCTCCAAATTTTGTGTGTATTTTCAAGGTTGAGCAGACAATGTCAGAAACCACAGAAATGACTTTAATCTAGTTATAACAGTTGGTGAGGAGGAGAAAGCTCTAGTGGTTTAGAGGAATAAAGGGAACCAAATCAAGATAAGGAAACATACTAAACAAGTTATTGGCTAAATTGGTTTACATTTGGTTTATGAATAAATTTTCTTCTAGGCATGTCCAAGAGTTGCAAAATTTAAAATGTAACTAATACCACCTTACCAGGGATGAATAAAGAATGCATCCCTGTGCCAAGGACTGGGTAGAATTTCCCGTGGAGACTATAGAAGCATGAGCAATTTGGTTCTGTCAAATGCAAGCAGGTAAGACCAATAACTGAATGAACTAATGGTGAGATCTGCCTTCCTGATTATGTTTCAGTTTAAATCAAGCATCTAAGAAGCATTTTAAAATATACAGCTACAGTTTACAGATTAATTTTTTTAAGGAGGAGAAAAAAATCTCAAGGATAAAAAAGAGGAAGGAAAAAAAAGGGGAAGGAAACAAATCTTTTTTTTATAATAGCCAGTGTGCTGTTGTAGTGAGTATTGAGGCCATTTTCCTAAGTCTATGAGAGTAAACACACAGTTTTCATTAAATATGCCTTTCCCATAACTGGTCCATAAGCATTTCCCATGACTCTGCAGTTGAGTGTCTTGGCTGCGAGAGGATCTGGCCATTAGAAGGAGGGCGCTAGATATGCCGAGTCCCAGCCGTGCCGAGAGACTTGGCACCTTCATATGCTACTTCCTAATACCAACCCCAGCATAAAATGTCATCAGAAGCCTGCATAAACATTGGACTTAGATTCACATAAATTATTTCTGTCCTCAAATGCTTTATGCCAGAATTTAGTAAAAACAACACTTTGAGTAAATAGAATTGGCGTATAAATGTAAGAATATTAATCCAACAAAATGATCATAGAAAAATATAATCAAAAGTACACACTTGTAAATCTTGCAATGATGTGAGAGGTTTATCTTGTGCTTCTGAATTTTTATTGAACATTTCCATAGAGTTCCTTTAAGCTGACACTGCCAAAGTGCTTTGAATTATCAGTTGCTTTGTGGAATTGTAAAGTCTTTGAGTTTCATTAAAATGCTTAGGAATTATTTTAATAATCGTATGTGTGATTAGCGCCTGTTTAGTGCTGGATCTACAAATTCATTTTAAGAGTAAACACTGGGACAATGAAATATAATGCTAGATGTGATTGCTCCTGTCAGCAAAAACATTGTCTTATTTTATTAAAAATCACCAACAAAATGCCATGAACAAAAGATGCCATTTCTATTTATAGACATTTTCTACTCTACAATATTATAGTATCTGCACACTGCAAGGCTGCATCTAGCAGAGTATTTCATTTTGCCTACGGTAGAGACATAAATTGAGAGGTATGGAGCTCTTCTTTATACATGCACACATCTTATTATGTGCAGCTTCCCCCAATGTCCTATTTGGATTTTTGGTCTAATATAATGGTGCTCATGCCGTCGATACTGAGTATTTATAAGTGAATGAAGATTTCCTGGAAATGATGACAATTTAGCTATTGGAAATAACATTATAATATTCTCAGTGATCCATTTTGGGTTTAAGTACTTATTAAATAATATTTATTCCTAAAATATGTGCTTATAAAATTAAATGAAATTGCAACTTGCAATAAGAACACATTTCTTTCTAAACTCCAATTGGCTTCATTCCTCACAGACACCTCTCCTCATGTCCATGCTGCAATTTCTGTGTTCTGCTCTATCTCTTAACCTCCACTCTTCTCTCTGATGTGTTGATGTGCTTTCCCCAAAGCCACTCTCTTTATCCACGTTCCCTGCCCACTCTTCCCCTTCTTGTTATTCTCTCATTTCCTACTGATATGGGAATAACAGGCTCCCAAGGCTGTCCTTACAGTATAATTAAAGTATGAATTTCCAGGAGTTAGAAATTGCAGACCATTTTTATTATGCTTTTATAATAAAGCCAGGTAACATTGAGAGAATTAAAATGGCTTTTTTCCTAGCAGATTACTTGGTAAAGATTTTTTTTTCCTGTTAGTTCTATTGTTTTAAGACACTAGGAGCTGGAAATGGGAATAGGTTCACCAGTTCTTTTTCTGAAAACACCTCTATCTTTTACGTGATATATATCCCCCTAGATCCAGGGAATATGTTGTAAACTTGTAACAGATGGTGATGAAGCTTTGCATTTTTATACAATACAATTTTTAAGATTCTGCATCTACTACATGTATCTTCCAGGAAAAATGACCTTGAATGAATGAAATCATAGTTTGAAGGAAAAACACCCCACAGATAGACTAGTGTAGAAATGATGAGTCAACTGGGTTTTGTTTTGTTCTCTTCAGCAAGATGAAATAATTTCAGATGAAAAACAGAATGTTGAAATAGAGGAATCAAAGGTCATCTTAACACTAGAGGTGTATCTGTCAATTGTCCCAGGAAAACCCATTAGCCATATTCCATCCTGAACAGGAACATGTGGAAGATGGGATTTCACTATCTGTGAGTAGGAATGCTATTTGCTTCACTTGGGTAATGTTGGGGGCTTACCAAAAATTGTTCTGGCACAACGTCTACCAGCATGAATGTTAGGAGGGTTCTAACACTGTGAATGCTGATATTTTATGAATGTTTTATCACTGGCTTGAAAACAAGAAGTTTGCAATTGAATCAACAGTATGTCAGACAGACAAAATATTAAAAAAAAAAAAAAGAACATTAGTGAGAATTACTAATGTCCCTATTGTAAAAACAAACTGAAGTTAATAAGAAATTTGATCTTCTTAACTGATTAACACAAGTCAAGTTTTAATTGCATGGCTTCCCAGACAAATCAAGTGGCACTGCTAACTTGAGTACTGGTTGTTTAGAGGGTGCGGTAACGGGGGAACTGCTAGATATTCCGTTACTCACCTCTTTTTTCGACAGCTTCAATGCATTGCTTTACAAACCTCGGAACTGTGGAATTTTCACGTTCACACACTGTGTGCAGATGAGAGCCAAAAATTTGATCTGCAAAAGAAACAAAGATGAGCTTCATTAAAATCCAAGCTTGCGTTGTTCCTTAATTTGATCTGTTTCCATATCCACTGCATGCTGAAATCTTCATCTTGCATAGGAATTGATTTTTTGCTTTAATTCCAAAGTGTCTATGGCAGACATACAAAGATCATAACTCCCTCCTCTACGGAACAGGACCCTGGCCCCAGAGTAAGAAAATGAACACTCTGCCATCGATTAGACAGGGATGACTGAGTAAGTTATAGTCTCTCTGGGCCTTAACTTTGTCTTCTATAAAATAATGACAAGGAATTAAAAGAAATTCTGCAAAATAATTAATCTTAGTGTCTTTGGTATGCTTAGTGTTTTAGAAGAAGTTTACCAGTCAGTGGTCATCAAAATTATGATTTTGTCAGTATATTTAGGACATTCATTCTTCAGCTCAATGGTGTGTGAAGAGGCAAGTTCTAGGAGGCTTACTTGGAAGTGCATTACTTAGCATTTCTCCTGCCTTGAATGCCCTTCCTCTTCTCTAATCTAAGTATCTCCTTTCTTTTAGGGCTCAGCTCAGATCACACTTTCTCCACAAACTTTTTCCTTCCTATCTCAACTTTGTGTCTCCTGTGACATAGGTTCTTTGGAATATCAGTTCCTCAGGATATTAATAGGTGGTTCAGGAAAAAGGGCCTATCATCAAAATGATATAGCAATGTTAAGTTAAACAAAGGTAAACAGGTTTCTCTAACATGTACTTTTATAGCCTATGATATGCTGATGTACACTGTGAATCTCCAGGAGGGGATAGAGGAGACGTTATCTCTCCAGCTTCTTTGAGCAAGATCCTTTTATTTCAGAGAACACGTATCTAGACTAATGTTTTTGAGAAGACACTCTGTGAAATCCTGGCCTAGCCCTCTCATTTGGGACGTGATTTACATTACTTTGCATTGTGTATTTACATTCATAATATATGGAACAGACTCTCTCAAAGCAGATTCTGAGCACCTGAATCATCTATGTCTTCTTATAGTCACCAGCACGTAGCGCAGATTCTGGCCCCCAGTATTCGCTCAGGGATGTTTGTTTTCTATAATTGTGGTAAAATATACATAGCATAGAATTTATCATTTCAATCATTCTTAAGTGTAGAGTTCAGTGGCATTAAGTACATTCGTAAGTTGTGCAACCATCACCACCATCCACTTCCAAAAGTTTTTTCAATAGCATTGATATTTATTACTGATAATGAAACATATTTAGTGGGCCCAAGGGCTTCCCATTTTGCTCAGAATGAAATCTAAATCCCTGTTGTGACTTACATGATCTGACCTCCACTAATTAACTGATTTCATGTGGGTCCTCTCTCACCCTCACTACACCTGTATGCAGCCCCGCTGTCCACATTGCTGGTTCTAATTCCTTCCAAGCACACTTCTGCCTTGGGGACTTTCACTTTCTTCTGCGTGGAACTCTGTTGGCCTAGGTCTCTGATCAAATGGCACCTTCTTATTATAGCCTTTCCTACATACCATTCTCTACAGAGCTTCCCTTGCCTTAGTTTTCTTAGAGCACTTACCTCAATCTGAAATATGAGACTGATTTGTTTTTTGCTTAGTTGTTTTCCCTTGCTTGGAATGCAAAACCCAGAAGGGTAAGGACCATACCTCTTTCCTTTATTACTGGATCCCCAGTACCTAGACAGTGTTTGGCACATATTAGAGGTTCAATAAATATTTGTTGAATGGCTGGCTGCAAAACATTGTCCTAGTCATTGGTGGAGGTACTCAATAAAATATTAAAAAGTATATGTAGAAGCAGGGAGAAAAAATAGATAATACAGCATCAGAGAATGCTAAGTGATATATTATTATAAAGGCGTACTTGAAATGGAGTGTAGTGAGACTTCAAGGAAGTCATGATTTTCATTCATTTCTTAAGAAAATGTAATGGTTTGAATTGGTGACAACCAATTAGGCTAAAGCATTATTAACATATTCCAAAATGGATATGCACATTTTTATCCAAGAGACAGAAGGAAGGTAAACTCAAAACACATGGATATGGTACAGAGAAGTGGGAAATAATCATGGGTATTTGCTTTGAATACTTGGTCAAGTAACAATGATTTGTTCAGAACACTGAGTAACCACCCACCACAAAGGGTGACATAAAATATTATTTGAGAAAAAACAACCCAGAACTTCAGATCAAATGATTTAAATTGGCTAGAGATTATAGTTAGGAAGAAGAATTGCTATGAAGTATAAAACCCCTTACTGCACTGCATAATTCAAATCAATTTCACAAATATTTATCGAGTATCTTCTGTCTTCACAGCGATGAGGTCGGCATATTAAGTTGTGAAAAAGACATCAAAGTTTTTTAACATTGTGGGGGCTAATAGAAGTACTCAAAGAATATACAAAACAGAATATAGCAGGTGTCATAAAAGGTCCTGAATGGTAAGAAAGATGTCCTTTAGTGTAAGGTTTTTTTCATGCTTTTTAGTGCTAATGTGGTATGTGGTGTGTGTGTGTGTGTGAGTGTGAAAGAGAGAGAGAGAGAGATAGAAAAAGGAAGTTTGTGAGATGGAGATCATTTAAGAAAAGGAAATTCCTGAATAAAGTGGATTTCAAATTTTGGAGAGAGTTTCATTTGTTTGTTTGTTTGTTTTGATTTGTTTGTTTTTGATAGGTGGATATAAGAAGATAAAGGTAAGGACATTCTAGGGCATTCACTCTTTTATTCATTCAGTTATTTGCAAAAGAAAATCCTGAGTGCCGATTCTGTGTGAGGAGCTAGGAAAGGCACTGGTAATAAAGCAGCCAAGACTCATTCTCTATCCTCGAGAAGTTTCTTGTCTATTGGAGGCAGCATATAATAAATAGGTAAGAACATTTCATCATGGAAAAATTCCATAACTGGAGAAGGTGGGGATTCAGACCAGCCTTGCAGCTTCCCAGAGAAGAAGAACTGAATTCTCAAGGATAAGCAGACTTATGTTGGACAGGTAAAAGAGGAGGAAAAAGAGCATTTGGGGAAGATGGAGGAGAGTAAACAAATGCTTCAGTGATGGGAATAATGATGGGAAGAATGATAGGAAGAATGGGGTGTGCTAAGGGAAGCATTCACTGCAGACTGAGGCCTTAAGAAGTATTGCAGATCTCTACTCACCCTCTTGTTTCTCTGCTATTGCCAAGAGAAGAGCTTCCCTTGGTGGCCACTGCCCCTTCAGCCTGGGCTCCAGAATAAGCACATATGCGACACAGCTGAGGCCAGCCCTTAGTGAAAGGACAAGTCCACTCAGATCTGCAGCTTAAAGCAGAGCAGCCCAGTCAAGTCTGCCCTGGATTACCTGACCCACAGATACACGAGAAAGAAATGCTTCTTGTTACAGGCCGCTAAGATTTTGGGTGTGTTTGTTATGCAGCAATAGCTTACTTATACAGGTGGCAGCAGGAATCCAGGTTTTTAGTGAGATATGACTAAGCTATGCTGTGAGAATGAAAACAAAGAGGGTTGGCAGGGCATAGAAACTAAAACTAGGACATGAACAAAACACAGGAAAAAATTCTAAATTTGCAAAGAGTGTAGAATTATGCCTTTAGTTTAGATTCAGTCTCAAGGAGGAGTCCCAAAGGAAATTGGTCTCACCTTAAATTTAAGCTATTTATGCCTTACCAAATATTATACCACTTCCAGTTCCACATTCTTTCAAGGTTAATTCAGTTCTATCCAATTCAATTCAGTGAATATTTAGTGAGCACCTACCATGTGCTGGGCGTTGTAAAGAGTGCAAAGATTGATTCATCCATTTAGTAACTATCTATTACATGCTGGCTGTAAGCCAGACACTGTGCACTAGCCTGAAAATCTAATGATGCACAATCTCCTACAGCTAAGGGGGGCAGAATGACTCTCACAAGCAGTTACAATAGTATGTGATTAATGCTATTGCATGGGTGTGTAAAAATAATAGTGAAGATTTATTGTGCACTTACACTAAGCCAAGCAGGGTTCAAAGTACTTTATATGTTCTAACATTTAATCTTCACATTGACTTCAACCCTTTGGTGATAGTATTATCATCCTCATTTTGCAAAAGAGGAACCAGTGACACGAGATACTGAGTCATTTGTGCAATGTCACAGAGCATTAGGATCCGGGAGGAAAATGATGAGAACCCAAACGGAGACAATAAACCTTAAGTGGACAGAAGGGGTGATTCAGTGGGATTTGGTAAGTAGATGCAGGAAGGGAGCCAACTCAGTAGGTGAAGATGACTTCCACGTTCCTTGCGTGGTTGAAGACTGAGATGCCACAACCTGAGTGTTTGGAAAATGGAGATGGGATTTGAAAGCTAAGATAAGCATTTCAGATGCAGCAGAATGGTGATGGGAGATAAAGGTGAAAAGTGCTCACTGGATTTTGGTAATCATGAGGATATGGGTGACCACAGGAAAATCATTTTAGTAGAAGAATGAACTTGAAAAGCAGATGGTTGTAGTCAAGGTTTGAAGAGAAGGTGAAGAAGTGGAGACAGCACATAGACTCCACTGCTAAGAAGTTTAGTGGTGAGAAGGACCGAGTACGGGAATTACTTAGTTATAAGGGAACACAGGACCTGGAGGAGGATTTTGAGTTGGGGTGGATAGGAGAGAATTTCAGCTGCAGCGTATTTTTGATTGCCAGGTAGCAGGGTGTGGTGCACTATTGGCTATTTTTAGTGTTTATAATGTTGGAGGTGGGGGAGGTGCATTACTGCCACTTACTGGGTGGTCCGTGCAAGTGCAGGCAGTCCCTCACAAAGAAAAACTGTCCTGGATTGCCAACAGTGCCTTGGAGAGAAAAGAGCCTAGATATATAGAATTTCATTAGATGCGGAGAGATGTTGGCTTTTGCTAGTTACCAGCAAAGCCAAAACTTTTCTTCTCACTTATAACCTCTTTTGAAACTTGCTGTACTCCCTCAAGAATGTGGGGCTCTGGAGTACAGGCTCTCAGCCCTCCAGGTGAACCTGATTAAATCAAACACTGTCATGTGGCCCAAGCTGGGCTAATACAATGCTCCCTCCAAAAAATTTAAAGTTCAGATACTGAGAGACTGAGGTAGTTATTTCTAAGGATTTGAAATCTAAGGCTGTCTAGAATTAGACACTGGGGGTTGGGACAGCCATTTGGGGAGATGGTCATTTGCAATGGGTGAGTGGGCACAGGAACAAATTTACAGAGAGGTGAATGGAGCAGACACACCTCAGCTCCTGACTTTCCAGTGCCTAACTCCAAGCACTATATATTCTTGCCATGGCACTTTGCATACCCATGTCATGGGGTACCATGACATCCCCTCACACCCCTTTCAACTGAACTCTTTTGAGTAAATTTCTGTTTATTGAAAGCAAATAAACTTGACTAGAACATGAACAGAGCGTTGGCAAAAAGTTTTCGAGAAAGAGATTGCAATTACAATAGGAAGGGCCAGCCTTGGCAAAATAGCTCAATGGGATCCATTGCTGTGGACAACACTGGTTAGGTAGAGTATGGTAGGCATCAACTGGTTTTGCCAGCCCTGTATCTATTCTCCTATCCTCTGGTAAGAATACTCTGATTTTCCTTTGAAGATGACACTTTTCTCATTTTGCTACCATTTATTTCAGATAGTGATGGCCCTACCACCTCTAGCTCCAAGGATGAACATGCATGTTATCTCCCTGACCACAGTAATTGGTTTAGGCATGAACACATGGCCCAAGTGGATCCTATCAAGTAAATCCTGACATTTTTTTTGATGTCACTAGGAAAGAGGAGCCTTCTGTCTACAGGAGATGTTAAACTATGGGGATATGAATCTGAGCTTCTAGAAGTTATGTTGCCACCTGTGGAAAGACATACTGGAGAATTAAGTCAATAGAGTGGAAAACAGAGTTGAGTGATAGGAGAGACAAAGATCTTATAGCATTCAGTCCTCCTAAGCCATCCTTGTCCCTTGGACTTTTCAATTAAATAAACCAGCCAATTCCATTCTCACTTTTACAGTCCGGACAAGTTTCCATCATTTACAACTGAAAGAATCTTGGTTACAACATTAGCTTTCAAGAGAAAATGATGAATTACATAACTGAGAAGAGATGATTATGCACTTGAAATGGCCTTGCAACGTAAAAAGTCCTATTCAAAGGAAGTAAATCACAGAGATTAAGCTAAAATGTCACTGTCGAATTTAAGTGCTGTTGTAGGATTGTTACCCATTTGTAAATCTGATACAGCCCAGAGTTTGGTACACCAAGGAGGACCATTAAATGACAGAAATGTGTTCCAACCACAAATCCTTCTATGTTCAAATAGTGTAAAAAAGAGGGAAGAGAGAGAAGATATTCTGTTTTCCAGGCAAGCATTAATGAACTAGCTTTGCCCCCTAACTGTTCACACCTGTTGTCCTGGCAAAACAGTAAAGATGATTTCTACTTTGCTCTTCCTTATGGTACTCCAGGAAAGGGAGCAGTCCCAGAACCCTGAGTGCCTTATTCCCCACCTATATTCCCATCTGTGGGCTCGCTGGCAATCCTTTCCTCCTTCCTTAAGAACTTTCTTTTTTTTTTAATTTATAAAACACCTCTTGATAGGGGTGCCAATATTTTTGGAATCCCCTGCAAAGCCTATGGCCTTGGCAGTGTGATCATTACATCTTCATCCTACCGTTTCAGCACTTAAAACCAGGGGTGGCAGGCAACACATTGGTTGGAGAAAATCCATTTCCTGCAATTTTTCTTTGAAAGCATCTTTTGGTGAGAAAAATAAATAGACCTTCCCCATGACTGTATTTATAAAATCATGTGGTTTACATAATGAATTGGTGTTTAACTAGAGAACGGTGGTTTTTAATCTTTAAGCTCTCAAACTTTTGACCGATTTAGTTAGTTCATCAGCACAACCAGGTTAAGTCTTCCAGATTACAAATTAGCTTCATTCTCCCTCATCACTGCTATATATTTTTTGACAAATTATAGAAAGAACACCCAGTAATGGGATCTTTGTCAGTTAGATTCCAAATGAATCAAAACTATGAGGAGAACTGCTCAATAGAGGCAGTTAAATGTTCAAATAATGTGACGGTGTTGTCATCATTTACCCAGGAGACAGTCTCCACATGCTTTTCAAAATGATGTGATTCTGCATTCAGGAGAGAAGGACATTGCAGTTACTGTAGTAAATTTTAAAAAGGGAGAACAAAGCACCTAGAACTGCACATACAAGAGGAAGATACAGGGAAGCAGGAGACAACATGGCAAACCCAACTGCTCAGCCACAAAAACAAATCAGGCAATTATCCTGGTAATGCAGTGCATTGGTTAAGGTTCAGGCTGCAAGCAATAGGAAAATACAACACCACTGTGGCTATAATAAGCAAAGGAAATTTTATTTGAATGATATTCAAGGGTGAAGTGGGAAGGAACTCAATGAATTTACTAGAGGCTGGAGAACCAGTCTTGTAGATATTTAGAAATCAAGATGCTGAGGAGATTCGTGAAACAAGAAGGAGAAACAATTGTCTTGGAACCCTGATGGCCGAGTCAGGGTGCTAATTTCATTGCCACCACCAGCGCCAGCACTGTCGCAATGACTTCTAATCATCAATTGCTCAGATTTGAAGTTCCTCCAAAGGATGCCCTGTTGATTGAGATTATGTTATAAAACATGGGTAGGAAGAAAAATATATAGCCTTTGTAGCTTCCATGGTACGCAGGATTGAGTTGGAATTTTTCTTCTGCAAAAATGCCACACACATGGGCAAAATTGTTTCCCAATAAGTTTCTGTAATGGAGAGGCAGTGGATATTGAAAGGCAAAAATAATATTTTCAATGTGGGTAGTTTCAGCAATTTAACTGAATTCATCTTTTGATTTTAAAGTATAAATGATATCTGTTTTTCCTTTTGAGAATAGGTTCCCAGACCATATTTTTCGGATTGCTTACCAAAGAATTCTGTTTTTACTCTAATTTTTTATATTTTCTCCAGTTCCATCCTCACTATATTTTCTTCTCCTTTGAAATACTCACAACATGAACCTTTATCATGTAACTTTCCCAAAACTTTACTGAGAATGTTTGGAAAAATGGGTGACTTAAGTAAGTGCTATAGTTTACCAGATGGCTTATGTGCCTTTGAATTAAGACACAGAAAAATATACCTAATGCTGAAACATCGCTAAATTTAATGTGCTGCAAGTGCTTCAGAAGGTGCTGCATTATCTTACGATGCTTTGGGTCTTTGATTCAAAATATCAGTTACTGGGTTTTTTTGGTCCATAGATATCAAAAATTGGGCTGATTCTCTGCTGAATTTATAATACACACTGCAAGCAAACCTCTCTAATTGCCTTGTTTACTTATGATTTTTTTTTCTTATAAAAGGCAAGTACAGGAAAAACCTTAATTATTTTAACTTTTAAGTAGTTCGGAATCTAAATAAATAGGAGTTACCAAATATGTGCACTTCTGTGTATAGTTTTCCCCCACATGTTTATTCATATTTTTACATCTCATCAAACTGAACAGATTCTAACGTCTCTGGTGGATAACAACAGTGTCTACTATGGAAACTGGCCTGGAGGAGATTTGTCTAGACTGTATGGAGAGGACCTCCCCAAACAAGGATAGGCTGAGTTTCTGTAACTGCCAGTTGAATTGGACAGTTGGCTACCAGAGTAACACTCATTGACAAGGACAGCCCAAAGAAGAGTTTCAGGAATGAGCCAGCTGCCACTCAGATGGACTAGCAGAGTTCTTCCTAGCCCTTTGTATTTTTCCTCTTTGTTCCAAAGGTGGAGGCTTCTGGCAGTCTCCACCTTTCACAGTTTTACCCTCAACCCCAAACAGTACTTCTGTGAAGTACCCTTTGGCTCCTTCTTTTTAGCTCCTAAACTCTCATGGATATAGAGATCAACTCAATTTTGGTCTGATCAGTGCAATAGACATTTTTTTGAGTACAGCAGCCAGGAAGAAATTTCCATCTTAAACAAAGAGTTATGAACTCAAGTAAGATAATGAGCATAAATTTTTTCTATATTTTCCTACTATAGACAGCAACTTTGTCCTATATTTCTCCTTCCCTCTGCTTATTCAAAAGCAGCACTCTACCACCCACGACACACACATACACAGACTCACACAGACACACACAGACACACAAGACAGAATCACAACAGTATAGAGAATGGTTTGACCAAGTGAATCTTTCATGCATTTTTCTAGTTATGCATTGAATCTATCCATCTGCAAGTATTTTTCAATGCCTAATGGGGATAGAATAGTGAAAAGAATACTCTCTGCCTTCACACAGTCTATATGCAAATGGGGAAAATAAACACATAAACACATTAATATATAACATAATGTCAGATGGTGATAAGTGCTATGGAAAAAAATGAAGCAAGGCAGAGAGATAGGGAGCTAGTGGTGTTGCCATGGAAGGCATCTCTGAGGCAATAGCATTCGAACAGAGACCAACTATAGTGACCCACTGAGCCATGTAAGTACACAGGGCAGCAGCAAGTGCATAAAGCTACAGGAGAAAGCTGGGTGTCTTAGAGCAGAAGCCAGGAGGCCTGGGTGGCTGAAGGAGGGTCAACAGGGGGAAGTGTGGTCGAGGATGAAATAAAAAAAAAATAGCTTGAGGGTCAAAGCAGATAGGACCCTACAGATAACAGGAAGGACATACATTAGATATTATTTTAAGTATGATTTTTAGTCTAAGTATTTGGAGATTATTGAGCAAGAGAGTGTCAAGATATTTTATATTTTCAAATAACCCTTCTAGTTGCTGAGTGGGGACTAGATTAAAGGGGGTCCAGATAAGCAATAGAGAGGCCAGTCTGGGGTTAGTGAAATATTCTAGAGAGAGAGATGATGGTGCTGGAATAAGGTAGTTACAATGGAAGGGATTAAAAGTTGTTGAATTTAGAATATATTTTTAAAGTTGAGATCTGCTGATGAAAGTAGAAGACACAAAATAGAGTGGAGGGTGACTCTAGGTGGCACCTGACAGTGGTATTTCCTGAGAACAAATAGGAACTAGAGTATCAAGGATTGCTCTAAATAAATCTGAGATGCCTTCCAAACACCCAAAGAGACATCAAATAGACATTTGAATATTCAAGTCTGGAGTTTGAGGCTGACGTATTAAGTTTGGAAAGCATCAACCTATAGATGGAATTTGAAGCCACACAACTGGAATATTTCAGCTCTGGAATGTTTGAATAGTGTCCAATAGTCTGAGAATAAGAATGAAAAGAGAAAAGAAGTCTCTTCCCAAAGCCTTATCATAGGAGGACCCCAACATTCTGAGGCTGGGGAGAAGAGCAGTATTTACCAAAGCAGTGCCCGCTGACATAAGAGTTTCAACATGAAGGAATGAGACACTATAAATAAATAATAATTCTAAAACCACTGAAAGATTTCATGTCCAATTTCATTTCCTTCCATATCTCTTTCTAGGCAATAACTTCCCTGGAAGTACAGAGTTGGGTAAAATGGTAACTGGTCTACCAGGTACAACTCACAGTCCAGTGGGAAGATATTAAAATAATGAAATTATACCTTTGGGATAAAGAGAAGGGAGGACTAGTTGAAAATGCGGAAGACAGGGAAAGCTTCCTGACATTGGTAACTTTGAGCTGGAAAAGTAAAAATGAACAGAAGTTTACTAAATAGAGGAAGCTAGAAAAGAATATTCAAAGTGAAGGAAACTTAGTAGGAAAAGATAAATGTAGTTCTTCCACTTATATTTATATTTATATGTTTATTATAAATGCCGTCTGGTTGCCTAATGAATACACAAGTGAAGGAATGAGTAGACTAAAATATAAGAGAATAATTTATAAAAGAAATTGATTTCTATCTAAAGATGGCAACATGATCACTTGAGTATGAGAGGAATACATTTGTTTTAGTTTGCTTTAGTGTATTTTGGATGATTAACATGGCCAAATTTTGTTTAGCGAAGACTGTTTATGTACATGGTGGGTTGACGATATTTTCTGCCTTTCATTTGCCTGTCTTCATCTCAGATTTATAGAGGAAACCAGCAAAGAAAGGGGGTAATGAAATTCAAATATGTTCAATTTTGCTACCTTCTCCCATATTTGTGCACTCTTTATGTCATTTAAATAGAAAACTGCCCATGGAGTACAATTGCTCAATCATGTAACTTGCTGTAATTAATCTGAATTTAAAACTTTTATCAATTAGGTTGTCACTTACTTGACTAAGTAGGAAATATATTGGGGGGTTAAAACTACAATGAAATCAGTCATTTTATTTCTATTTGAGTGACAAATCTGAGGAGAAAATCTGATCCATAAAATTTATTCAGGTAGTTGATTGAACTAATTCTAAATTATTTAATTTATATTTTAATATGGACTAACGCTAGAAACATCCTTTAGTGGTTAAGAAGAGTAGAAAGATTCTTTTTGGGTGAGAAAAGAGTGGAAATTTTGACTCCAGATTTAAGTAATATCTAGGAAAGAAAACTGTACTTTTCTTAATATCAGCATAGATTTGTTAGAATCCCAGGTGGTAAGACTTCAATTTATTTGCATGAATGCATAGTTCAATAAGAAAAGACTCAAATTTAGTTGGAGTAAAACTGCTTAATGATTTCAAATATTACTTTAATTTATTAATATAACAGGTTTGAATATCTATAATGGAGTCTCTTTCATTTGGGTCTTAAGGGTGTTCTCAAAGCCACTAATGCTGAGTGCTAGGTATGCGCTGAAGTACCTAAGAGGAAAGCACTTTAGGTTAAAAGCACTTTCTCTCTCAGCCTCAGGTTAAAAGCTATTTCAGGATTCTGTTAAAGGCATTCTTTAGTCCTCAGCTTCAGCTTAAAAGTGGTCTTTGATGAAAAGTGCTTTGAGGCAGGTAAAGGATTTTTTAATAAACCATATTAAGAGCCGGGGAATCACACGGTTCCGTGGAAGCATTGGCTAGCTCCGTGGAGATGTGATGTAGGCTCTGCTCAGGAATGCCCATTCCCCATGGGCTGTTCTGAGCAATGCGGTCCACTAGTTATTCCATGCAAAGAAACTGAAAAACATTTCCAGGAACGTAATTGGAGAGAAGAGGTTATGAGCCCAAATTAGTAGGCCACGATGCACACATTTCCGAAAACATTTTGTCTCATTTGGGCTTCCAGTCAAATACAGTGTGTGTTTCTCATTTTTCAGCTCCTACTGCAGAAGCTGACAATGCAGGAACATTTCTAATACACCTTATCCTGTCTCAAAGATGCCCACAAAATTGAACAAATAGGTATCACATTCAGAGATGCTGCTTTGTCTACTGCACATTTTATGGGTTCATTGCAAGCTCCTGAGTTATATTATGATTCCGGCTAACAGGACCTCCTGTGAGGGGAGGGGCCATGAAGCAAGGGAGTATCTCAGTTGGATCTGCCTATGGAATTGGCAGAATGATGTCCACTCCAACCTCCAGATTTTTACTTACAAGAGTTGCTATTGGTTGATGAAAGACAGTCAGCCTCGGGGGAATGTTGAACTTGTGGAGGTCAGAGGGAGTTCTGAGAGATGGCAAACGGAGCATGTAGCCTGGCTAATTCCCAGGGAGTAGGTTTGACTTCTGCTGAGGAAAGAGTCTCAGACAAAACAGAAAGAAGCTATTTTCTCACCCTGTGAGAGTCAAAGACTAGGAGTTGCTGCTTCACATCCTAAAAAACCAGGTGCACCATGCAGGTGGGGTGGAAAGAAGAGTAGTCTTCCGGTTTCCTCTGGATGCAGAGTAGACCCAGGAGTGATGTGTGAACCAGAGGGATTGGAGCACCTTCTGGCAAATGGGAGGTTTTCAGCTTAGGAGCTCTAGGCAGTACCCAGGCAGGGAAGCAGCTAACCCTCAGAAGGTGCTGGCTGCACAGCTGTGGTGTGTTATCTACTTTGTGCAGTTTGTGGTCAGTGGGAGTATAAAAGAGGAAGAAGAAAGTGAAAGGGAAGAAGTCAGTCCTTATCAAATGCAATACACTTCCACACACTCCCATAAATAGCTGAGAAAACCTAGGAGACAGAGAAAGGATGAGTTTTGATTAGACAAGAGGGAGCCATAACATAGGACATTTGTGCCTTAAGGTCAGTGTTATTTCCTTTGCACTCATAGCTTCTGGGGCCTTGGCCATTGGGATTATATAGGAGTTAAGTAAAATTAGATGACAAGCACCAATTCTGTAATAAAACCTTCTAATATGTCTTTCCATCAGTCTTCTAGTGGAGCCAAGTTTGCGGGGCATTAAGGTGACTGTCTTGATAGAGAATATTTCCTTTTAAACAGGGATGTAAAGTCTGAGTCTGAGGGAAGGAATTACAACTTATACATCTTTGTGGGCACAGTGTCTAGCCTATTGCTTGCCAATAGGTAGGTCCTCAGTAAATGTTTGCCAAATAAATAAGAATGAATAATAACTATTAAGTGAATAACAAAATAGCCTGTAGACTACAAACTCCTTAGCCTAGGACTGTGCAAAACACTGGCCACAGACACTTCTTCTCACCAAACTCTCTACATTTCATCTAAGCCACTGTTCCCCAAGCTTTCCTATGATTGTGCACCTCAAAGTTCTTACTAATTTCTCCATGAGTCTGAAGGCTCTAACTCAAGACTCAGTCTAAAGGAAGCATTAGATAGAATAAAGGAAGCATTAATCTTTCCCACACTTTTCCACTTGTAATTTCCCCAAATTTGTAACCTGAGTGCCCCTTAAAGCATTTGACATTTGATATATTATGAAATATTTTTGGTGCATTTATCTTTCTTACTCACCTCTTAGAAGCCCTGCTTTATGTAGCTTTGTATCTTCTTAAACATAGTGGTTTAGAGAATACATGTAGGTAGGCAATATGAATAATAATCAAAACTATAGCATGAGGAAATGCAAGCATAGTTCTTCATCCTCATCACTGAATAATGCCTGAAAAAGCTATATGCACAGTTCTAGGCACATAGAATATTCAAAATGTTGACTTTACTAATACAATGTCACAAAAATCCCACTATAATTTCTCTGTTTTGCAATTTTCATAATATGTTCTCTGCAATCGGGAGGACCGATGTGCAATAGTAAGAGTAGAATTAGGATAAGAGTATAACACTAGTTATGATTTTCTATGCTGATTGCTTTTGGTATAACATCAACAATCCTAAGAAGTATTACCTAGAAAATAATAAAGGCAGAAAATTTCATCATCTTGCTCAAATTCACAAAACACAAGTAAATAGCAGAGCCAAGGCTAGACTCCAAATCCACTTCAAAATTTGGTGATCTTTATGGTTCTGCAATACACCATTTTCCTGAATAAATGTAATACTTATAGCTCTTTCAAACAGCATAGGAAGAGTCTAGGCTGCTCCAGTCTTTCATCACCACCTTATCAACTATATCATACATACCCAAGCCCAGAGAGGAAAATAATTTTTCATGTGTTTTATTATTTCAAGAGTGCTTTACATACTTAAACATCATATTATCATATAAGCATCATATAAAACTTAGTACAGGCTTTATGCTCCCATGTGCCTTTCTCCCAAAAATGAACTGCATGTATTCTTAGATGCTCATCCAGTCTACGATTCTAGGCTGGTTGGTTACAATAGGGGCAACAGGCTTGGACCCTTCCCCAGCAGAGGCTGCCTAGACCACTCCTAGCCTCCAGATGGTATGCCCAAGTGATTAGTGTAGACTCCTCCCAACAGATCTCTGATCAGTGTCTATGATCCACGTCAGCACGTGAAACTGAAGCTCAACACACATTTCTAAGGCAGCCTCTCAGAGAATTGCATCTTGGAGGCCAGAAAGAATCCACAAAGAGAAGCTTCCTCTAGGCTTTGGGTAGTGTTCATACAGTAACGACTATTTATAGGAACAGATGGCTTTGAGTTGTGACAGGGAAGTACTTTCCACTAAGACTTGACCCCAAAGTCTTTATTACCATTCCCAGAATTCCTCAGATACCATGTCTCATGTCCCCAAACGTTCTCCAGTGGGCTATTTATTCTCCACCTCCTGGTCCTGGATCGAGTAAGGTTGTGGTGCCTGCCTTCCCCACTATCTACTTTCTGCCCTATCAATCCCTTTTGAGGCCACAGTTCCTGGCTGGGCCTTCTGCTTCCCGTCCTGTCCTCCATGCTGTAGCATGAGACAGGCACACGTACTTAGGTACTGCCCTAGTCTGTGGAAAAGTCTAGTCAGCACCTAAACTGTGTAGTCAACATTAATACTTATACTCCTGTACTACACAGCCACCTTTGGAAGACTTTCTGCATATCACTGCACCATCTTGAGTTGAACATCATCTCATATTCAGATCTGATTGTCTCTCCTCATGTGCTTTACAGTATATTTCCAAGAAATATTATTTTTCTTCAAGATCATTCACTCATACTACAGATACATGGTCTTTCTGATTAAAGGGGTATGCATGAAGTGTGTACATGTACATAGGAAACTTAAGCTAGAGAATTTGAGGTATCTGACATCGTTGGGAATTCTGTTTTTGATGAAGTGAGGGCCTAACCTTGCTTTTCTTTCTAAAATGTTTATGACTTCTTCAACTGGTAATTATGTGAACAGATTTATAACCAAAACAGGATCTCACTTCCTCTTTTGACATGTTAATTGTTTCTAAAAAAACGTTAAGTGAGGTCCTGTCAAATTCTTTACATAATATTGAATGGTCTCCTATGCTAATTAATTTTTTTATGATGGAAAAATTGTGACACACTCAAGGCCCCAATGCATTGGAAATGTGAAGTTATAAAAGACATGAACATAGTATTTTACTGCTTGGAGAATGAATGTACAAGGTGGTACAAATGACGAGGGAGTCAAGGGGAGTAATGGCTTTTCTGAAATTTAGAGTATTTGGAATCTCAAGATATTAAGATAGCCTCAAGATATTATTTGTAAACCATCTGCTTTCTTATTTCTCAGCCTCTGTTATGTGATAGATTCCCTCATTGTGAGGTTAACTGAGGCCAGCCCTCTTCCGGCTCCATCTTTTCTTTTCCCCCTATGAATTTGAGTTCCAAGTTCAAAGGGACATGTTAGGAGTGATATATTCAAGTTATTGACCCTTGCATGTGTTTAACTTGGATGACATCTCCTCCAAAATCTCTCTCCTGTCTCATACAGATAGATAAGAAAATCATTAAAAAACTGGAGCTCAACAACTGTTGAGAGAGAATAAAATTTCTCTCTTTTGCTCTACATTTCTAAGGGAATTACATCTTAGGAAAATATCAGTCCTTGCAGCAGGTTCTTAGATGGTTATCTGCACAAGCTATCACAACAAAAACATGATTCAATGGCCATCATGTGCCTCACGAAGGCATCGAGCTAGGCAATTTTGAGATTTGGTCCAGGTATACAAGTTACAATTTTTGTCAAAATTTGAGCAGTAAATATATCACAAATTTTCTTACATTGATCAGAATATTCATGGCTTATTTTGTTTTAAAATCAGAGCATCCTTCATAATTTGATTTTCTTACATGTCTGTGCATACATAACACTATCCACTGGTGTTAGTGTCAAATATATCTAAATATCTTATTCCATTAATAGTAATTAAAACTAGGTTGATATTTGCTACATATTTGGGGGTATGCTAGCTAAACACCATGATTCAGTTTTTCCTTTTAAAATAAATATGTGAAATGGGTACATGATACTTGCCTTTATATTTTGTCAACAAATCCAAACTTAATTGTATTATTATTGATTGAGGCTCTCTATTGGTTAGCTATATAAAGTGTTTCTAATATAATATTTTTAAATGGAATATCAAAGGTAAAATATTATACTACAGACATGTGAAAACAGTCTAGAGCTAGGTCACAGTATTGTATAGTAAGGGCATTAAACTCTTAGAAAAACAGAAGTTGAAGAAGGCCTGTATTATAAATAGATAATTCTTTTTTTATAAACTTCTTTAAATTTCTCTGAATTCTTTTCTTTATTGGGCTTTTTCCCTAAGCTACTATTAAATTGTGAAAGTAAATTTTCATAAAACCTGTTTTATAAGTCTTGCTGATTTAAGGAGGGGGAGAAAAATTCTCTTATTTCTCTTTTGTGTTCTTTTTTCCTGTGTGAGAAGAAAGTCTTCAGAGCATCTTTTAAATAATGAAAACAATAATAACTGTTCCTAGGAGAATAAGAAAGCAAAGAAGAGGCTTTGTTTGACTTATCTGTGATAAGGCACTTTGGAGCTTTGGTTTTTATGAATTGAAGAAAGAGATGTACATAACACTCTAACCCTTCTATTATGACAGTTTATACTTCCTACATAGCTTACTTAACTTAAATGCCTGGGAAATAGTCAAAATTACCACTTTATGGAATGCTACTTAACTTTAAATGTTCCCTACAGAATAGAAACCCACTTCATCAAAATTTATCTCAGTTTCTCAAGAATCATTTCTTCTCTGGGCTCCTGAATATTCCTGTGCAATTTAAAAATTTAACCCAAGCTTGCTTAGAAATAACTACAATAGAAAAAGAAAACATTCCCACACTACTGAAGTCTGTTCACAAGAGTTCCTACGAAAGAGCTGTGTCCTTATGCCCATGTACACTTTAATCATTCACTCTTTCAGCTGTTATCAATTTAAAACCAATGAAACTCCCACACTGAGTCCATTTGAGCAGTCAATTTTAATATCTCGAGGCATCTGTAGTTATTCTGAATTGGCTGCAAAAGCAGAACTAACAAGTTAAGCTCTAACCATAAGTCGACATCAGGCTGGTAAACCATACATCAAACACAGACAGTTAGTCAATACCCCAGTATGAAAAACCAACTAGCATTTTTAAGAAGAGCAATATATTCATAATATGTTTGGCAGTCTGGTTTGCATTTCTTCCTTAATGGCGGTGCATTTAACTTTCTAGTCAACAGGGTGGTTCTTGAGCTGGCAAAAAAATAAGTTTGAGGGAAAACTGGTCAGTCTTCTGACGTGTGGGTAATATTTTTTAATGAGAATAGAACGGACGGGGGAATGTGGGTTTTGCAAATATGAATCTAGAAAGTGTCTTAAATTGCTTTTTATAAGAAAACTCTTTCAACCATATGTTCTGGATCTTTGAGCACAGTCCCTACTTCAAATATTATGTCATTGTCAGGCCATGTGTCTCAATTTTGTGTTTGGAAAATATGGCCACTAGAAATACCTCTTTCCCTTCCAGGAATGACTCTGTGACAGGGTTATTGCCTCCCATAGAGAGAAGAAGACAATGAAGAAGGAATATTCAAACAAGATCAAGGCAGTCATCACTTCAATCAAATCATTTCCAAATTCTGGGGGATGGGAGCTCTGGGTGAGGGGGAGTGAAGGGTGTTTATGACATATAGCTGCCTATTCCCAGAACTCTTTTATGTACTTTTATTTTATCTTCAAAAAGAAAAGACATCTTAAAGGGAAATATCTAAGGAGGAGCAATGCTACATAAAGTTTATGTTTTCAGATCTGTTGCCCCAGAAAATGCTTTGATAAAACACACTTAGAGCAATATAGAAAATTTCAAAGAAAAGCTGGGAGATATACCTCTCCATATTGCAATTTGACTAACACTGACAGACCACCAATTATAACTATCCAAATTCTGATATGGCCTCTTGCCTCCCTCCCACAGAGAAAAATAGAAAATGCAGGAATAGCACTTTTGCAACATGAAGTTATTTTCGTGATGGCTAAATTTTATAGAGGCTGGTTAATTTTAAATATCACTAATCAGGTAGAGTAACAAGTCAAAAGGGAGATTTTTTTATGTTGAACAAAATTTGCCCCCTCCCAGCAAAATAATACAAGTTTTTTTTTTTTAATCTTGGAAATTTGTGGAATATTGTTTATTTATAATAGACATGAATTTGGAGGAAAAAAGATTTGTAGGCCAAATTGTCAGTGATGGTAAAGGAAATAAAAGAGCACTCTCTTAATCTTAGGATACGTCAGCATGAATTGTTGGTATTATTAATAATGTTTCCTTTGCCTGTAGGAGTCTAGCACATCTGCTGAATGTGGTCCCTGATGAGGAGATACTGGTTGTGTGAGCTCTGATATGTACTATCTGTAGAGACAAACTCAACATACACATAATGTGGACTCTGAAATCCCATTCATATCATGAGTAAGGAAGGAGTGGGACCTCCTTTCTCGAATGCCATGGAAAATTGAACTCGTCTCATTGCATAAGAAACATTTATTTATGCATTTGCTCAAATTATCAACCTCTAGATCAGGGTGAAATTCTGCTTTTGTCTCCTTCAATTATCCACTTGGCCCCAAAATGAAATCACCATCTAGCACTTTGTGTGAGCCGTAGAATTATAAAAATTACAGAGGAGAAAACCAGTATCCAGCGCTGGCTTTGGATATGGTTCGTAGGTCTATGGAGGCCCTGAAAAGCTAACAAGAACTAAGCCGAAAAATCTTCCACTGCCTGTGAAGCTGGCTTTAGGAGTCATGAGGGAACTATGCAGTACGAGAACACCTGCTGGAGAACGGCAGGGTATCAATAATAAATGCTAACCTTTAAAACAGGGGATTCTTTTGAACACTGACAAGGGCCCTGCATCTTTTTCTTCTCGTCAGGTGGTTTCACGGAGGAAAGATTTAGTATGTGATTAGAGGATTGAAATGGTCATCGGCCATCTCTTCAGAGGGCATCAGCCTTCTGACACAAGAAGGAAATATCATGTTAGCCTGACTTTTGGTCATCTGCTACTAGTTGAGGATATGCTTTGAGAGCATATCAACTTTGGCTGGTGCAATGTCAGGGGTAGAAGGGGAGGTTTTTTATCTTTTCTACAACCTAGGCACATACACAAGATTTGAGTTAGAGCACAGGGTATGCTTAAAACGTGGTATAGATTCACAAGATGAAACAAAACCTACCTCTCCCTCTTACTGCTTCCTATGGGTATATATGCTCTATTTTGTCTTATTTTATGTAAAGTTGTCACTCCTCAAACTGGAAGACTTAAATACTGTATTTTGAACTGGCACCAGGATTTGACTGACCATGTAGGGTATCCCAAAAACTCTAGGCAATATTTTAAGGATAGTCCAAGGAATGAATGAAATCAGCATCTACTACCAGGACAAAAATTAGTATGGGTTTTAGAGGCCATTGGCTAAAAACAAAATGCCAATATGCTGGTTTTGAATCAATTGGGTCTTATTCATTTTCTATTCCCAGCATTTAGCATGACTATTACTAAACATCCAGTCAGTTTTATGGCTAAAGCCTAATACTATCTGGCATTTGAGAATGGGGAAAAATCTTGAGGACTTGACTTAATGTGAAAGAAATGTAATTTAAAAGAAGAAAAGGAGAATTATTATTATTTGCAAAGTATAGTAGGGTACATACCAGGAATTTTCTGGTAAAACCATTTTGTACATACAAAAAAATCAAATGTATGTAAGTCACCATCTCAAATAACATTACATTCTTACTAATGTCAGTATAAAAATGTCTCTCCCCATAAGAAAGTAAATTCTGGAACTACAAGGAAACCAATTTATCATTCTGGCTCATTCTTTTTTCCTTTACCTAATTTGTTCCCATTTCTGGACCTCATTTTCTCTTGTTTGTCCAAAGCTATTCTGCTTTTAATATCTCATAAGGCCTGGATTGTTTCCTCCTTGGATAACAGGCTTTTAAAAGACATGGGCTTAACCTGCTACCCAGGTGCACTTTTTTCCCAACATTTCTCCCTCTCTCATGGTGACCTGTATTTTATTATTGAACAAAAGCTAGCTATGTGGTGCTCTATTACCAACACATTTGCTCCCAAGAGCCTTTAAATAACAGAAACTGCCTGGGAACTATAAATGCAAAAGAACCAGGAAGCTTGTAGGCCAAGATAAAGAAGCTTAGGGTTGGCTATTAATTTTGGCTAATATTAAATCATGACATAGCTCACACTAAGGATCAGAGTTCAATTATGAACCATAAAGAAGTTTAAAGAAAAGAAGATTTACAAGATATTTTTAAGCACATTAGTACATATTGTGGAAGTTGTGAGAGTATTTCAGGCCCAAGCAATGATAGACCCATGCCCTAGTATATAAATTCAAATATAATTATTCTCAGACTAACACTGATAAAGTGGCAATGTTGGAGCATGTCTTTACTCAAAGCTGTATTGCAGTGTTGCTCATATATGTTTTGCTTAAATTAACAGTGTGACAATTAGATTACTCTGTCATATATCAGTTATAACAAATTATTTAAAAATAGTTTTCTCTTAACTCAATGATTTTGTATTCATAAACATGACTGTTACAGAAAGTCTAGGGCTGATAGCTTATATCTGCAATTTGAATGGCAAATCTTTCTTTTCTTCTCAATATAACTGACATATTTTACAAAAGTACTATAATTTTTCAAAGACATTATTTTCTTTTATGACAGGCACCTTAAACAATTAGTTGTGTCTGTGTGGGTAATTACTTAACTGTTCCAGCAGTTAGATGACACTACATAAGTGGGTGTAGTTAGGAAAGAAAAATGAGCTAATGCCCACTGATGTATAAAGAGTACAATGATTACAATTACCAAAAGGAGAAATATAAGCCAAGCCCAAATTATCAATGTACTTTTCTTGAAATAAGTGAATTACTATTGCCTTTCCTAGACACTTGCCTGTATTGATTTTTCAAATTTCAAACAAATACTTGGGAGAAATGTTTCCTAGGGCCATCTTGGTCATAATTTGCTCCATGAACCTAAGGAAGGAAGACGGGAAGGAAGGAAAAAAAGATGAAAAGAAGAAAGGAAAGATAAAAGGAAAGAAAAAAGAAAGGAAAAAGGAAGGAAGAAAGGAAGAATAAAAAAGAAAGTGAGAAAACAGGTTTTGAATGGCAATGGTATGCTGGGCATTGTGTGACATGCTTTCCATATATCATTTAATTTAAATTTTGATGTAAATTGCATAGAGAAGGAAGTCAAAAGCTGGATATTAAGTTAATAGCTGGTAAGTGGCAAAATCCAGCTATAAGCTTGGCTTGGTCAAATCTAAATCTGCTATACTTTCAAATAAACAAATACAATATTTTCCTCCTCAATTTTCTTAATTATAAAATGGAGTTGAAAAATGTTCTATCGCCATTAAGATTGATTCAGTTTATCAGGAGTCTAAAAGGTATTCCGTGTCCTTTGGAAATATACCATATTTGAGGCAGTGTGGGAACCCCTGACAGATCACCCTAAAGCAAAACCATATCATTGACAAGCTCTACCCATGACAAGCTCTTGAGGATCCTTGAGTGCAACCTTTTGACTGAATCTAAATTTTACAGAACAAATCCTTTTAATAAAGAGATTGTGGAAGTTTGGATTTGGTCAAGGGGCCACACTTGGGGATCTGGAGGACACATGGCCTTGAGGCTACAGGTTCCCCACCCCTCCCAGTCTTTTGTGGAGACTCATTCTTTAATAGGAATGGACAACCATTACCCACCAAATATCTGAGAAAAGTCACTAAGGTGATAAAAATAAATGAGACAAATAAACAAAAAGAACCCTAAATGAAATTCATGATTCAAAGAATAGAAGAGAACATACTAAAATAAAATATAAAAACAAAACTCCAAAAAAAAGCAACAAATTTATGTCCTCAGATAAGTTAAAAAAGATATCAAAGATTATCTATTCTTTTCCTACTTATTCAATTACCAAATATTTATTGAGTGCTATGTGCCATCCTCACTATTAGATATGGGAGTAGAGTGGTCAAGAAAGTTTTTGTTTTCATGGTATGTGAAAGAATGTGATATGCAGAAAAGAACAAACAGAATAAGAAATAAGTCTAGAAAATTGCACATATGATTGCTAAATTAATATAATGATTAGGGGATAAAACTGAGAATTTGTTCCAAATATGAGAAAAAATAAGATTGAATGAAATGATCAATCCATATGATCTAATATTCACATGATAAAGATCTCAAAAGAGGACACAGAGAAACATGTAGTTGAAAAGCATCAATGTAATAACAAGGAGAAAAAAATTCCAGTGCTAAAGAGAGTCATAATTCTTGAAATTAAGTGCCGAGCAGAATAAATTTTAAAAATTCTGTCAACTATGTACTTTATCTGGATTACAGAATCTCAAAATAAAGACCACAAACCCCAATGACTTTGAGAGAGAAACTCAAAATAATAATTATAAAAGTGAATCAATTTTAAGAGTGGAAATTGTAACTGTGTATCGTAGAAACAATGGAATTTTATACCCAACCAAACTATTGATCAAGTGGGTGGGCATATTGAAGGTATTTTTGGACAGCCAAAGACTCATGTTTTCCAAATGACTTAATGGAAGCTGCTACACAGTAATAGAAGGGATTAGAGCAAGAAAGAAAAGGGATGAGAGCCAGAAGACGGTGGATATAACTCAGAAGAGCAGTGAAAAGAAATCACAGGGTAGGAAACCCAGAAAGCAACCAGTCCAAATTGGAGTAAAAGGATGGAAGGGTTTTAGAAGAAGATAATCAGGGGAAAAAAACAGGGAGTGGCAGACTAGAATATATAGACAGTTTTGGGGGATGAAAGCATATGATCACATAAAGGCCCTGAAAGCAACAAGAAATGAAACTACGGGGAGGGGAGTATCTGTACAAAAAATTCACAATCAAAAAAATAAATCAAACTAAATGATATCATGATTATAAGAAAATGATGGAACATAAGCTTTGAAATCAAGAACATCATAGCTTCTGTGGCCCACTAAGTCACAGCATGCAACCCATGGATACGTCAATACAATATGGCATATGACTTGGTCAAAATTCTGTAATATTTACATGATTAAATTAAAACTGATATTTTTTTTCTCCTTTAGATACATAAAATGGAAAAAATATGGAAATGGGTGTGAAACAGCATAAAATTATTAATATAATCCTCAAATATAAAAGATTGGAGAATTTTTTGCACCATAATCAGAGGCATTACCTCTTGAGAATCACAGGGGTTATGATAGCATAAGAACAGAGAAGGAAGTCTAATACATGGTGCTACAATAAACAACCTTACCTAAGCATAACAGTATGGTTCTTGCCTTTTATTTTTAACTTTTAGGTTAACTTATAAATATGTCATAATTATAGAAACAGGTAAAATGTGTAGTCCCCAATCCGCAGGCCACGGACCGATACTGGTGGTCTGTGGCCTGTTAGGAAGTGGGCCACGCAGCAGGAGGTAAGTGGCTGGCAAGGGAGTGAAGCTTCATCTGTATTTACAGCTGCTCCCCATCGCTTGCATCACTGCCTGAGCTCCGCCTCCTGTCAGATCAGCGGCAGCATTAGTTGCAGGAAAACAAGCTCAGGGCTCCCACTGAGTCTGCATTATGGTGAGTTGTATAACTGTTTCATTATATATTACAATGTAATAATAATAGAAATAAAGTGCACAGTAAATGTAATGGGCTTGAATCATCTTGAAACCATCTCTCTCCCCTACCCCCAGTCTGTGGAAAAATTGTCTTCCATGAAACCAGTCCCTGATGCCAAAAGGTTGGGGACTGCTTTAATAACATAAATTTGTATGATGTATAGGTACAGTAGAAAAGGCAGAGGAGACAAGAGGCTAAGGGGCACTACATTCCTCATCTTACCAACGGAGGCTTATATCTCAGTTTTCTAGGGTTAATGAAATAACAGGTAGAGACGTAGGTTTGTTGCAAGTTGTGTAGAAAGTTAATGGAGATTGTGAGACCAGTTGTATTTGACCATGAGTATATGTGGAGGAGAAGGACCAGGTAGATTAGGCTTGGTGTGATTGAGTAAAATTCATGCCTATTGCAGCAGAAATCTAAGGTAATATCTAGGATTGATAAAGAAAGACATTACAACATTGAAGATAAAGAAGATATCGACAAAAACAAGCAGACAAATGACCTGCACCCTGAATAACAAGGATACAGATACGCAAAAAAATCTCCAGAAGAACAATAAATAGAAACCACTTAAAGTGATCCCCGCTATGGAGCGAAACTGGGAAATTGGGATGAGGCTGGGAAACACTGTTTTTCATCATAAACCCCTGAGGTGTACTATCTAATCTCTAAAAAGATTGTTTATAATGTACTGATTGAAAAGCAGAAGTAGCGTAACATTAATTTCAGTTTCTACTAATGCCATCCAGTATGGTTTTGTCCATATAAAGATAAATGAAACTATTTTCTAAACATACAATCCTCTCTGAGTCTATTATTTTGTATAAGAAAATACTAGTTACTCCTAAAAAGTCAAAAAAATTACCTTTCCTAAAAACCGTATTTTTTTATTCTTGTATGTCAATGCTGTTATTTGAAAGATTACATAAGGTAGTTTGACTGTAACTAAAGAGCTATTACTTCAGTTCCAAAAGCAAGCAGATGATACGTACAAACACACCTACCACGTTAAAATGTACCCTTTTGCCTATAATTTACATATTAAACCGATTCAAGTGTTGTTTCCAGTGAGATTCTCAATGTAATAAACTCATACATTTAAAAAGGGCTCACCGTTCCCTTGGCAAATATGGACGCACTTGGAGAGCTTTTCAGAAACTACCATTGCAATGGCACAGCGATCACGACGCCCACCTGAGCTATTAAGATTTCTTTCCATCCATTGAACAATCATTCAGAATTGTCTGTTGGCCCTTCTTTTTCCTGGCATCACAATGTACCCTTCTCATTAGTCATATTAAAGAAATTAGAAAGCACAGGTCCATCAAGCGATTGTTTCCAGGTCTAGATTCTGGCCAATGAAATCATGTATCGGACAGGTCTCCATGTGCCCAAAACACAGGTTTTGTAGAAAGGGTTTGTGATTGAGTGTAGACTGCAGGACAGTGGGGCAATTCTCTTTTCACATAAAGTTCTTCGTAGACATTACACTGAAGAGTGTTATAAAGTCAATAAAGCACAGCCCTTCCTGCCCCCATGGTGGTGCTCCATAAAGGCTGGCTGAATTCAAAGCTCAGCTTTCTCAACCTGGTGGTAGCTTTACATGAAAGAGTAAACACTTTGAAAAGTGGCTGTGGCCCTGTACTCAGGAAGCACAATTGTAAGGCTCAAACTGCCAAGCTTTCCTAAACCTTGGTAATGGAGGCCTTTTTTGCAGATCTGGAAGATTAGACAGTTTAAAGGCTATAATACAGATTCTTTGGCCCAATGCACTGCAGAACAATTTTAAAGGCCATTATCCCTCTGTCTAAATAATTCTTCCCTTTGAAAGAGTTCAGTCATTTTGCTGGGAGAAATTAACCATTTAACCATTAATCATTAATTTATTTTATGTGATTTTTCTTAACTGCTTAAAAATACTGATTTTATTGCTTTTTCCAAGTCTTCTCCTTAAATATAATAATATAATAGACCAAAGTACTAAAGTTGACTGGCCAGGTATTTTTAAGAATTGGCTTAATGCCTTTTACTTAGTTGGAAAAAAAAAAACACCTCAATAAAAGCCTTAAAAAAAAGTTCACAGCTAAAACTGAAACAAGCCCAAGAAGTGACTATATTTGCTTAACTTGATCTGTATTTGGGGGAAAAAAAATTCTACTGAAGACAACAATGGAAGCTTATCAAATCAGAATTTTACATAGATTTTCCATAGCTCTACTAATGAATACTGACTCATTGGTCAGTTATGGTGAAAATTTAATGGAGCTCTAAGATAAGAAATGCATGAATCAGAGTGTGTTCAGTGGTTCCACTGTATCAGTATGAAAACTGCATTAGACATCCAGTTTCTCCATTGCTTTCTGAGACTAATTCTAGAGCATCGTAGTAATTAATTCTTTAGAATTTTGCTTGAGCCAGACCCTGCCACTGAATTAAAACCCCTTTTATTAATATTTTGCCACAGTCATGAAATATTTTGACTTCATGTAAAATTGTGATTGTTTGGCTGCTAATCTGGTTTTCTATTTTTCAAGATGGCAGGTAAACTGCAACTGAATCCTTTCTAAGAAAATGATAATCTATAGGATGAATTTCAAGGTAGAATTTAAGGTACTAGTATATTACTCTGTGAAGTTGAATCCATAGAGTGTCAGTTGCTGTCTATGGCACTGCAAAATACCTGTTCATAGAGCAAAAGTCTGAGGCAAGTCTGGTTTAAAGCAGGTGCTAGCGTTACCCCCAAATGGTTAAATTTTTTTTTTTTTTTATTTCAGCAAATTATGGGTGTACATATGTTTAGGTTACGTGTGTTGCCCTTGGTTCCCCCCACCGAAGTCCATGTTTCAATTATGTCCATCCTTCGGGTAGTGCGCATTGCACTCCTTGTGTATACAAATACCCCTCCCCTCCTCCCTCTTCCCCCCTCCACCCACCACCTAAATTTTAAGACTTTTCCACTCTATTAGGATATGTGTGCACAGGCTTCGTAAAATTTCACCTTCTAAAATTGGTTCAGAGTGTCAGCTAATTTTTGTGATATGTTTAACTGTTTCAAAATGGACTGAAACTGATAGATCAAATAGTTATTGTACACTATTTAAACAACTTATCATTTTAAGTATTGCTAAAAATATTAAGATCTGCTTTTCACTCTTCTTGAGAAATGGTTATATATTAATATTAAATCACCTTTTGCTTTTCATAAGGATTAGTCTTTCAGCTTTCTGCTCAGGGTTAGAAATTTATTTTAGCTCATTTTCAAATACTTTCTTATGTTTAATTTTCAAAAGATACACATAAATTAGAAAATTTGAAGACTGGGGAGAATAATGAACTCCATGCATATGTTTTATTGTTAGACAAAGAATATATTTTACCTACATGATTTGTAAGGTGACTTCCAGTTATAGAAATCTACTATATCACTGGTTCCATCCATGAATCCATCCATTCATCTGACACACTAACAGTGATAACAATAATGAATAATAGTTGTATTAATAGCAGAGGGCATTTATTGAATAATTACTTTTGTTCTAGAAACTCCGTTAAATGCTTTACATAGGTTATCTCACTTATTCTTCTCAATGACCTCTCAATGATGTGTCTGAGAATGCTGAGGCTCAGAGATTATCATAACTTGTTCAGGGTCAGAATGAGTGAATGGTGAATTCCAATTAGTCTAATGCCAGAGACCATGTTTTTCTAGTCTGATGGCAAGAACAGTTTAGAAGAGTTTATTCCCCACTTTAGATATATTTGCAAAAGTACCTAGTTATTTCAGTTTAGTTTGAGTTTTTGGCCCTCCAGTTTTCAATATCCATAAATTTTCATGACACTATTTTGTCTTAGACTTTCTTCCTAGCACTTACTTGAGTCTCTGACTAGGGTGATCAGAGAAACTTTTATCCAGATCAGGACACTTCTGAGCATTAGAGGTGCTGGGTTAGTAAGTATCCTGGGACAACAGGTGTAAACTAGGACTATCCAGGCACATGGAACACATGGGGTCATTCCAATAGGAAATCTGTTCTCTGTTCCTAGAGTAGACTATAGATTCTCTGAGGGCAAAACTAGTTATTTTGTTTGATGGTTCCATGACATTGTCTTTATTTTCTCAGGATTCATTTTCTGAACAACTGCTTTTTCTCTGTTACAGAGTAGAAAATTTAATATGCAACCTAAGAAGAATAAAATATTTTAATATTCCTTTAGAGCTGATTAGCGAGGGACACAGAGACACATTCATTTATCTAGTTATAGTAAAAGTATAAATGCTCTGTACCTTTAATAAGTCCTTTCTCTTGCAGAGTTTTCAGTGAAGGTCTTCTGGTAATGAACTTCTTTAATCTGCTTTTAACTCGGTTTTTGTCGCTTGTATCGGAAGCACTATGATGCAGTCTGAACACTGGAGATTAAAACAAAAAAAGAAGAGGCTTTCAGTAAATTTCTTCCTTATGATTATTACTTTATGCAAATATGAATAGAAAACAGTAGTTATGGAACAACTACCTGAAATAATAGCTCAGGCTCTTCTGTCTAGACAGGGCATACGAGTAAAATTTGCCCACATGAAAAGTATTAGTCCTGCCGCAACATGAATGTACAATGAAAATGAGGCTAGCTGTATATATTCACAATGTATTTTCACTTTCATTCCCTTATATTTAACATGATAACCTTTATATGGATAATGCTACTTATCTGTATCTATACACAAAATTATGGTCAGAATAAAAAGAAATTCATCTACATTATGGGAGAAAACTCTAGCATTGTTAATTTCAATTAAGTCTGATTATATAGTATCTCTAGAGAATGCAGGCATTTTTGAAAGTCTTGCTTGCTTGAATAATTTTCTCAAGCTTCTTTTTTATGTTAACCCAAAGTGATTTCTTTTTCTGAAGCAAATATTTGTTACTCTCCTTACAAATGTATAATTATCACCAGTTCTAGGTGAAATCCAGAAACACAAATTTGCCTCACATTTTTCCCATGTCTTCATCCATCCCTTCTCCTCAGCTTCCTATTCTCTGTTTTACCTTCAAAGTCAGGGGTGTGTCAAATTCATTCCTGAACAAATATTTGCTGAATGTCTACTAATCACCAGGCTCCAGGGTTAAGGATGTGAATTCGGTAAGGAACGTAACACGTAAGGTCTGGTTTTTCGTAGATCACGGAGCCCGAACACATTCAAGGTGTCTTATCATTAACAACACATAGTAATTTATTGTGTCTGTGAGATAAGATGTAGGTCTTAACTGAACCCTCCACTGTCTTAACCCGATTGTTGACATAATGTGAGAATGTGGGACACTTTATTAGGTATTGTTTTTAACACATGTAGGTCTCCTTTTAAAAATCCGCCTGCTCCAGAGTGTAAGAAACCTTCTTATAACTGGCCAAGTGAGGGCATTTTTGCATCCTACCTCCTGCAGCCTTAACCACAAGCAGTTGCAAACTTGAGTTAGCAAAATGGGGAGTTAAGGTGAAGTGCAAGGCTGGCAAGGACACAAGGAGGAAAACGTCCTGCCCGCCTCATAGCCGGGAGAAGGGTGGAGTTTTATTTTTCAATTAAGTTCAAAGTTTTGATTATCACATGGGACTGAGTGCTATAAATTACTACACTGAGACAATGTTTGTCACTCAAAAGGACCATGATACTTTATATTACCTTAAAGTGGTACTTCCCAACTTTTTTATTACTGACATTTTATGCTGGACAATTCTTTGTAGTAGAGGCCTGACCTCTGCAGGCTGTGTAGGATGTTGAGCCACATCCCTGATCTCTACCACAATACGCCACTTGCTACCACTCCTCAGTTGTGACAATCAAAACAACGTCTCCAGACATTGCCAAATGGTTCCTGGGGGGGTGGGTGTGTGCAAAATTGCTCCCCGTTGAGAATCACTGCCTTAAACTAATTGGAAAAGTGATAAGGCCCACTGAAGTTCTCATCTATTGGCGGGTGTTAGTCTATCCACACACTGAGAAAATGTAAAGGAACTGTGAAAGGAAAAAACTATCTATCCATCTACAAATAGCATATATAAAAATATATATCTGATTTATCATCTATCTGTGTCTATATCTATCATCTAGCTAGCTAGCTAGCTAATATTAGCTATTTATTAAATCAATTGGTAATAAAAGTACAATGACTATCACGTGAGGAGGGTGAGTGGGTCTGTCGTTTGAAATGGTTGGGACTCACTGTTATAGATCAGAGCTTCCCATTTATTGTGCCTGGAAGAATGGGTTACACAGGTGTGAAGGTTACAGAGTTCCTGAGCACTCAGGCTAATTAAGCAGGACCAGGGCAATCTGAGCCACTGGGGTAGCTGCGTGTTCTTCGCCTGTGAGCAGTCTTATTCATTTCTCCCAGTGAGGAGTACAAGTATTATCATTTTCTCTGTGTACCTTAACTTAAATCATTTGAGAAGCAGTGCTTTAGACCTGTGCTATCAAAGTGGTAGCCACTAGTCACTTGGGGCTATTGAACACTTGAAATGTAGCTTGAGCCATATGTTAAAATGCTCTGGATTTTTTTGGTTAAACAAAATATCTTACTAAATTAATATATTATTAAAACCTATTTATTTTTGCTTTTTAAAATGTGGCTACTAAAAGATTTTACATATGCATATGACTCACATTATATTTCTGGACAGTGCTGGTAGCTGATAAAAAAAAAACACAAACACAAATTGACCACCTATTACATAAATGGCAGTGCTGGATTTAACTGTTGTGGATAAAATGCACATGGCCTCTGTAACTACGAAACAGCATGGTAAGGAGTATAATAAAAGTACAAGAAATTTTAAGCTATCCTAGAGGGGGGATTGACCTGAGGTCATTTCAGAGAAATGGCAAGTGCCCTTAGAACTCAAGCAAGCAAAACTTAATTTTATGGGACTGTGGATATCAGACATTAACTGGTTCAAAATTGTATGGTTGGAAGAGTCATTCTGAGCATCTTAACATACTGTGCTTACATGGTATCTATTGACTTTCATTCTAGGTCCAGTCATTGCAGTTACTACCAGCAGTATATGAACTGATAGCTATAGTCAAGTCCCATAGGTCCGGGTTCTAGTGTTGGAGGCTGAAGAAACACTTAACATCCTACAGAATAACTCTGCTCAGGGCAATTTTAGTCTCAAATCCGTCTTTGGAATGAAACAGAATAATCAATCTAAATTTTCACAGGTTACCAAAGGTAATATTTTCTATTTCTGGTGTCACCGTGAAACCCTGTCATTTCCCATGACAAAATGCCAAGAAAGGCAGGGCCAAACAAGGTATATTTTCTGCCATTTTGGAACTAGTGAAAATAATGTGATTAGAAAGTACTTTGCAAATTAAACCGCACACACACACAGTATAAATGCTAGATTATGAGAATAATTATGTAGTGAATTATATCTTTTTGGAACCCCCCAGGTATTCTAGTGGTAGTATTCTTAATTAGAGAGATATATATGTATATTATATTGTTTTCAATACCACCATCTGGCTCCACATGTGAGAAATGTGTGTAAGGTGCATTGGTTTTCCAAAGAAAATGGAAATATGCTTTTAAATGTTTTATCTTGTTGTCTTCTCATATGCACTGAGAAATTAGCAGAGTCTTGGATATGATTACACATTTTTTAACATAGCCGAACTCTCCAAAGTTGCCTCTAATGATGACTTTCCTGGAGACAGACTAGAGCATCAACTTCCGTTTCCTGATGCCATAAATAATTGTCCTCAGATGACATGTCAAATTATAAGGACTTTGCCATCATTCATTCCACTCATTTTGTTCTAAGAAGAGTTATGCAGAATCTGAAGTCAATAGATGACTGTAATATATAGCATACTTGTTATTAACCAAATAACTTGAAAGCACTATGAATACAAAATAAAAATGTAAAAAGTGCATGGTTATAAAGCAAGGTCCAACACTGGGTCCCTGTAAACAGCAGTAAAAGTCTTTGAATATTGTGGTTTACAAATCTGATTTTAACAGCCAAACTTATAAAACAGTTTATGCTTTTCTGTTGTCAAGGGAGAAAAACTTGCCAAATTGTTCATTTTAAGTAAATACAACATAACCAATTAAGGAAAGCAAATTTAAACACATGCCTGTGATAATCAGGACATAGTTTGCTTCTGATTTCACTACTGATTTTAACAGAACAGTGTTCCTTCCATTTTCCCACAGCACCCAAGTGACCCCACACATACTTTTAGAAACTTGTAATCACACAGTGCAAATAAAAGGACACTTTACTGGAAAATACACAGTGTGGTACAATAATCCATCATTTATGAAAAATAGAATTCAGCCTTTTCTTTTTCCTCAGAGATTCAACTCCTTTTTGAGGGTGAAGCTTCCTGCAGTTTAAAGATTTATGTTAAGCCAATGAGCAGTTTTTTTCCATTCCCACTTAAACTTTTTATTTGGAAAAGAAAAGAGCCGAAAGAGATATGGGTTTAAACTCTAAAACATTTAATCTGATTTATATATGAGACCAGAGGAATCGTTCTTAATTCTAGTATTTTCACCTCCGTGAACAGTTAACCTGAATTATACTAGCTTTCCAGGTGTTCTAGTATTTACTTATATTTCTTTTATGTTTTCTTCTCTTTTTTCCATTGATGTGTGATCTCTTCTTTTAAGCCCAAATAGAATATTTGAATAAGAATTTTGAATAACAATATGCATTTTAAGTCTCAACACACACAAGCCAAAGGCATTAGCTTTAAGTTCCATTCTTAACCAGTTGAGAGACTTAATTGGTGCTAAAACTGCTCTGACCAGAGAAGAGTTAGAATCCTGGGCTTTCTAAGATGTTAGGATATTGGGCTTTCTTAGATGGTCTTTAGTTAATAGTATTACAGATGAGAATAGGCATTACTCCAACACAAGTTTTATACCTGATGCAGCCACTATGGTGTTAAAATCACTTCTAGGGGTGGGAATGTTTAATGTAATGGTTTGCCTTTGTATGTTTATTTTCCCACTTTAGTAATAGGAAGGAGAAGGAAGGAGAAGCAACATAGTTTGGACCATGAATATCTACTACCATTCCATTAAGGGTATGGGAACCACAAAAGAAAACCCCCAAATCTTCCAGAATCCAACAATTTGGATAATATGATCCAGAATTGTGCATCTGCCAGAACTTCTCTTGCTGGGGAACTTATTTTGAAATATCCCCTTTTCCTGCCAAACTGCTGTTCTCGCGGTATTCCCATGTTACAATTACATGTTGTTATTATTTTTTTTTTTTCTAATTTGGAAATACTGGGAGAACTAATGTTTCAGAAATGTTACTAAAGGAAAGCAGAGTCATTATCCTTCAGAAAAGCTATTATAAATAGCTTACTAGGCTACTTGTTTTCCCTTTATTGGTGAAGTTTGACATAGGGATCAACATCAGGTATAGATAGATAGTTTTGTTAGCAGTTAAGAGCTCCCAACACTTCAATTCAATTCCAGGAGGACGTCAAGGCAAAGCTGGCAGCAGTTGCTTAGTACAATCATCTTACCACACTGCGGTGTCCGGAGAGGGAGATCCAGAAAGAAATGACAAAATAAGGTTATGTCAGGCTCTTAATCCCCAGAGATTCCAAAACACTTCCCAAACCATCACAGGGATTACATAACAAAGTACTGAATTGTCTCCACTCATATTTTCCAATACAACCTTCTTGTATTTAGTATTACCCTGTTTTACCACTTTCCAAATTACTTAAATAAGAGCACCTTACCCAAAATTGACTGAAAAGAGAAATCAAGTTTATTACATTTCTTTTTAGCCTCCTGCCTGATTCCTTTCCAGGGCATACACGATTGTGCTAATTCATGGAGCTGTAATAAATACTGTTTTGCCGTCTCCAGCATGTGGTTTTAGAGCTCCCAGAACTTTGCACATAACTCCCCGTGTCAGAGTGGGCAAAAAGGGTAAGTTTGGGTTTAACGTACTGTTGATCATTTAATATCTCTTTTTTTTCACATACTCAATGTAAATAGAAGTCATGATTTCAAACCCCCAACTTACAGCCTGAGAAACTAAATTATTGAAACTTTAAGTGACTTGCTCAAAACACAAATCATGATTAAATCTGGAAATAATCGAAAGAAGGAATGAAGGGCATTTTAAACAGCAGTGCTTAGTTTTAACCACTTAATTCCCACTTAGATACTGTAGAAATATAAAATAGACAAAAGAACAGAAGGGTATTCACACATTATCTATTCAATGATTCATATTCATGCTATCTACCATTTAAAGAGAAGTGAGAATTCATACAAGGAAAATGTCTACTTTTAGACTAAATTATCTAGTTTAAATAGTAAAAGCTAACTACATTTTTACATTTTCAGTGTCAATAAAGACCTGGCAATTTACTATGATTCAACCATACGAAAATTCCATGGCTACTTTTCCCAGCAATATATGTACCCAAGTCTTCTACCTCTAATGCATTCATCTATCTATAATGTAAATTTTTCAGTCTTTTCAAGGATAGGCTTGCTATTTTTATTTTGCTGATAATACATCTTAGGTATGTCTATGTTGATTATGTATTTCTACAGTGTAAGACAAGGTGTTTTGTTTAAACTCTTTGTTATAGCATTTAGCATAGTTTTGAGTTCATAAGGAATAATTTTGATGATGATGATAATCATTTCAGTACTGTAATGAAAATATCGATTATATCATTACAACATGTATTTTTTCTTCCACATAGATTTATCTGATTTCTTTTTATGTTCCAGAGTTTAAAAAGATCATCACAGGTTATGAAAATACCATTAAAACATTTTTGGAAAAACAAAAAAAGAAAATATATCTAAATAGCAAAAATCTAGCTGTGTGTAGAGACACACAATGACATTTTTCCTGAAACAGAATCAGATACAGCATAAAATGTAAAGATTCAGATCATTAAGACATTCTTCTATTGAATATATATTTTAACTTAGCTTCTTATGACTTGATATAGTGTCAGTAAAACTTTGTCACTTGAGAGCTGTTCAAAACTTTGATAAATTTGCTAATAAAGTAAGTGGTTACTGATCTAAGGCAGTAGCTGATTTTGAAAGCTGAATTACTAAAAGAAGAAAAAAATAACATAGGGCATCAATCCAGACAAAGGGCACTGTTGAGTAAAAATATGTTTTCCATGAGGAAAGACTGTATATTAAACACAGGAATGAGTTCTTCTACTGACAGAAAACAGGCCACAGCCAAATCAAATGAGACGAGCCTCACAGATAAATGTGAACATCAGTCCACAAATAGAAAAACCACAAAACGAAACGATCAAGTTGTAGGCATGGTAATTCCACCATAGAGGTAATAGCATGGCAGGATTCTAAGAAATTATCACTTAGATTTCTGTAAAAAAGTAAGTAAAGTTGGAGAATGAAATAATATTCATATTTAAGATTATTGGATATTTCAGTGCTGATATACTGACTCAGATTCTAGAGAGCATGCTTAGCAGTGTTTAAATTGGATGGTATTTAAATCCTTTCTCCATGTATACATATATAGTGAGAGCTACCACTATATATCATGTGTGCATTTGGACACTTGTGAAAATGTGTGCAAAGATGCATTCTCAGCAGGCATGGAGGGGGCATATGAGAACTTTGAACCTTTTTCTTTAAATCTCCCAACTCCTGGCCCTATGTGTCCTACAATGTATACTTAGAAAAGAATATGCTATAATGTATCTTTAATTTTTCAAACATGAAACTTGAGCTAGCATAGAAAAATATATACGAAAGGCACAGGCAGTTTGAGAAATGTCTTAAAGCCAAATAATCAAGAGTTAAGAGGAAGTGGTAAAATGTTTATTTAGATTATAGAAAAAGTTAAATATATATATATATATAATATATTATATAAAATATAGAATATATATGTTAGATTCTTCTAAAACAATCTTAATTTCCACTTTGGCTAGAGAATCTGATTATCTTAATGTCACATTTATTACTAATGATGACTAATATTTTAGGGGTACTTGCTATGTGACAAGGAACTTACACTAAGCATGGTACATCTTATTTAATCTTCACAACCTTTCAATGTGGTAGGCTCCATTATTGTTGTCCATTTTGCAAATTAGGAATCTGAGGTTCAGAGAGGTTAAGCCATGTAGCAAATAAATGGCAGAGCCAGAACTCAGGGGTCTGCTTCCTGCTGGAAGGGCCTGCCTGCCTCTGTTCTACATGAACTGCTTACTGAAACAGTTAGTGTATGTATCATTGTAGATCTGACAGGGCAAGCAAGTTGTCTTAGATGAGTGAGTGAATCACAGGACAGCAATGGAGCTGATGGCTGAATACCATCTGGATTGCCCGTCAGAACGGCTGAAAGAGGTACCTGGGTAGTAGAGAGCTGTAACCACCATAAACATGAATCGAACTCTGTTATAAGGCTGCACACTGGATGGGCTGAATCGCTCATGATGCTCTAGATTGCTGTATATAGCAAGACAAGAATGTATACAGAATTAGAGATGTAGGTGGGGTTCGGGGCTTCCTTTTAGGCAAAAATGGCTAGCAACTTAGCTGGATCTCTCTCAATTTCACTTTTGCCATCACACGATCTTTTGCAGACGCACACTTGGCTCACAGCAGTGTAAGTGAACACACTGACTTCTACTATCGCCTTAGCTCTTCTCTCAGACAAACCAAAAAATCTCGTTCTTCTCTATGCACAACCTCAGAACTCAGTGACTTGTTTTATTCCTGGTTGCTTCAGAGGAACTGAGTGTAATAGTTCAGGGTCAGCACTTAGGGGGATAGCTGATAAGAACCATTTATATGGCTTCCTTCCAATTGCTAATGCCATTCCTTAAAAGAAAAAGGGTGTTCCTTTCTCACCATTCTTTCTGTCTCTTTAGAATACTATAGGCTTTGATTTTGAATTTCAGCTCTGTCACTTAACCATGGTATCTTATTCAAGCTATGCAAACTTCTTACACTGCTATTTCCTCATCTGTTAAACGCAGCTAATAATATCCATGGCAAGGATTGTTGTGTAAGTTAAATCCCCTGATATATGCAAAACACCCAGCACAATATCCAGTGTATGATACATATGCAATAAATGGTAACAATTGTTAATCTTAAGATTATGATAAGTGTCCTCTATCATCATCATGCTGTAATAATTAGTAAGGAAAGAGAGCAGGTATTATACTCACCCTCCATCCCAGTGCTTGTCATTTTTTCAACATTTACTGAGCATTCACTATGTATCTGGTATTATTCGATTATGCCCTTAGCTGTTGCTTATGCACACACACACACACACACACACACACACACACACACACAATTATTTGGCTCTCCATTAAAAAAAATTCTTGTGTACAATCCCAAGAGTTACCTGTGATTAATTTCTGCCAGGTAGAGTGTATTTCAAGACTTTGAACATGTGTTAAAATCATTGGGTTTTGAAGAACTATCCATTAACGACTTTCTGAACTGTGACAATGGATATTGACAGGGCTTGTCAGACTAAACCACTATTGATTGGCTCACATCATGTGTATAGCAAAACCAATTTCTTTCAAGTGCTTCTTCCTAACTGAAATACATTATTGCAGCCTTCCTCTCTGTTTATTATAACACCCAAGCTCATCGCATGTAACACATCCAGCAAAAAGGTTTCACAATGAACGAAGCAGCAAACGGCAATACAGAGAGAAGTGAAGGTACTTAGCAATCCAAATACTCTTGTACTGGAAGTTGCTATTTCTTTCGAAAATATTGATTTCTTGCAGAATCTTTGTTTTTATTTTACAATCCGCTCATATAAGGAAGGATCATGGGCTAACAGAGCTTTGCTATTTGTTATGACACTGTGGCTCTCATGGTTTCTACCCCTGAAAGAAACTATTTTAAGTATTGTGTATATGTTTAAGTTGTGGGAAAGAAAGTGTTTATGTTGGGGCAGTGCTCTCCTGCCCATAAACAGACACAGCTCTACACATATGCACACACACACACACACACACACACACACACACAAAGGGACGTGTCTTTTAGCAAACCTTAGAATGTTTTCTCCATTGAGTGACTTGGGCCAACTTTGGGCACATGCTACATATTGTACAGTTTTATTATTAATTAATTTGAATTTGCATTGTGCCTTTCTTCCCAAGAAGGCACACTTATTACTGAAACAATATTCTTACAAAACAAAGAGCAGTTCTCACAATACCCCCATGAGTAGGAAGAATTCCAGATTTATTCTTTTTACTTGAAAATATTATTATTAAACAAAATCCAAAAAAGACCTTTCACAAGTACTAACTGATCATATCTCAAGATTCCTACAGTGTACCAGGAGTACCCAGAACCCTACGAACCTTCAGTCTTAGTTTTTACCCTTCAAGAAGCTCAGCATTTACTATATGCAAAAGCCTGGGGAAAGCAGGGTATTCCCAAATTCTTAGGGTAAATCTCAGGGTATTCCTAAAATTAGCACCCTTCTAAAAATGATCCTTCTAGTTCACATGAGTCACTTTTGATGATGAAAACTGGGGTGACTTTTGGCAAACTCTACAAATGCTTTAATTAAATCTGGTATGGTGCTGCCAGCTTCTCTCCCATTCTAAGCTTGTCTAGAAATATAAAGAAAAATAGTTACTTAGAAGGCTTGCAAATGCTAGTCGAGAAAAATGTATCCTCCTTCAAGGCACCTTCTTAAGCCTCAGAGTTCTGAGTTCACTTGACCGTTCTAGATGAGGTTTTCTCACAAAATAAGAATTCCTTTGAGTCTTGCCTCCTGCTCCAAGCTCTGGCCCAGGAAAATGGCTGCACTCAGCACCCTGGGCCATGCCCTTCCTCTGGCTTCACCCCTTTGCTGTGGCCTTCTCGCCCCCACATTCCCTAGCTCTGAGACAGGCTCCTGGCCTTGGGCCCATATCCTTGGCGCTCTATGCAGGGCTCCCTCTGTCCTGAGGAACAGTTGCTTGTCAGAGTGGTAGCCTCCCTTGCCTTTTTCGGGACATCAGAGATCAGGAAATGTCAGGCCAGAGTCAGTTAGTCTCTCACAAAATAGTTTTGCTGGGACAGAACCCTCTATTAAAAGCATCATTTTGACATAAGCGTCAAGCTATTTGCCCCAAAATATGCATGCAAAGCACTGATACCCTCCCCCCGAAGGAAGTGTAATGAAAATGCAAAGGGTGCGCTGAGTAGATCTGAGGACACAGTATGTAGTCTACGGCTAAGTGATCAGGGATAGTGAGGCGGTTTGTCCTCACAAATGCTGACAGACAGCTGCAGTTTGCAGCTGGCAGGGAGCTTATGCTCACTAAACAAAGATCTAGCTGGAGCCCGGTGAATACTTGGCTCTATTGCAATAATCATAATTCATAACACACATTTCTAAAGAAGGAGAAAAAACTAGGAAAAGACCCAGAAAGATCCACAACATTCTGACACTTGATGTCGTGTGGATATAGGCTGTTTTATTTGTTGTCCATTTTGAAATCCCTCTGTGGTCCTGTAGGGTGACGGTCGTAACCATGTGTGTGACAAATGGAACTGCTTCCTGCTTTCCAGCTTCCCCTTCAGATTAACTCTTCCTTCCATTAAAAAATTGTGATGGGAGATTTTACTTACTGCCAAAAACCCAAGTGTTATCCCAAATATTTTATTTCTTTTCCTAAATGAGTTAATTGTAATTAAATTCCCAAGCTTTTTTCTGGTTTTGACCGTCAGATAACCCCATTTTTGGGCACAGTTCATGTTGGAGTCTCGGAAACAAGAAATATTAAATCTGAAGGGAACTTGAGAGAATATAGAGCAAATGCTCCTAGCTTTTGAGGTGAGGAAAAAGACATCCAAATTGTTTAAGTCACTTGCTCAGGGTCACATAGTTAGTAAGAAGCAGAGCAAAGGTTTCACCCAAACTTCTTAACCACCATTTCTGGGTGTTTTTCAGCACATCTTTATGCTTTTTTAAGCACACATTTAATTTTATTAGAAAAACTATTCCTAAAACCAGAAGAATGTTCCAGAGGAGCCAGTTCTGTTGCTCTAGGCGCCCACTACTGGCCCAATTCTTCCAGTGACCAGGAATTTTAGATTTGAATTTAAATGCAGTAATTGTCATCAATTAATTCTGTTTTATTCTACATATTTAGAATAGGAGAGTTTTGAATATGATATGGAAATATATTTAAATTTACATGCATAATTATGCATAATAATATGAAAAATACATGCCCCAAGGGGAGAAATTACAGTAGCCTTCCTTTTGACATGTAGCAATGCTCAGTGTTTTGCTATTATCCTCTTCTCTAACTTTCGGTAACCTGAAATCTGTAATAGATTATTATTATTTGGGGTTTTGAGCCTTCCCTTTCCCCGGGGGAAGATGATTCTGTTGCCGAATGCCAGGACAACCCTCCAGATGCAGATGTCACTGAGAAGAGTGCTTGTGGGATATACTTTCCATGTGTTTTAGCCTAAGCTAGGAGGGAAAATAGAGGACTGAGCTACGGATGGGAAAATGCATTTCGCCAAGTGTCAACCCCTCTGAAATTCGAACTTTTGGACTATGGAACAGGCTGAGTTCTCGGTCTTCTTCAAGCTTGTTTACTCTTGACAAAATGGAACTTCTGGTCTTGGAAAAAAAAGTCTTTGGGTTTTAAAGGCCTCCAAAAGCTTCTTGAGACATTAAGTACCTCTTACATAAAATAACACAGTGATGATTTAAGATCGGAGGAATTGGAAATGCACAGATTAAATGACCTTTAAAACACACACAGGTTTAAAATTGAAAGGAAAATGCACTTAGCAAAAAAGCATTTGGGATTTATGTCTAAAATATGGTTGGAAACATTAAGCAAACTCAAAATGAGGCGGCGCGCACACATCCTCATTTTGACTTAAAGATCTACTTTAAATAACACAACAGATGTAGTCATCAGCATTTATTCCAACAGGGACATTGTGAATGGTGAGAAAGGCACGGTAAGACATGGGTAATAATAAGAACTACTGTCATTGTTATCCTTTAATCCTTCAAACTGTCAAAGCAGAACCAAGAGTAAAAGAGAAATATTCTAGCAGGATCTGACTCCCTCCCCATTTTTGTCAAGCAGTTCAGTTAGGAAATACCCACCAGGAAGTATTTCCTTAAATTAGTCACCAGAAAGCAAGTTTGCTGTTTGTACTCTATGGCACGACAGAAAAAATAAAAAGCCACCTGTGGACATTAGTCTGAAAACATTCCTGACAAACAGGTGCTGGCTTATGCAATGGCTAAGACGAGGCAGAGCTGTGGATGATGGGTGGGACCTCGCCAGGGAAAACTGAAATTAATTGCTCCATTGTGAGGGCATGGCCAACTGAGACTTGCTCCAGGCCACGTGACAGTTTGGTAAAAATATTTCTTTTGCCAGTTTTGTGGCCACATGAGATAAACTGCTCCTGGAATACATACTGAAGTCGAGGCCAAAGGTGGGGTGAGGTGGGTCTTCATGTTAGTTTGGAGTTTAATGGTGGTCCCTACACTCTCATCAAGCCTGGTATATAGTCAGTGGTCAATAAAAAAATGTTCAATAATTGAATAGTGTCTGAGCAAGGCAAGACGTGTGGCGGAAAGCACACAGGCTTGCATGCTAAGAGGTCTGATTTGAACCCTAGGTCTACTCCTTAGAAAGTGCATCACAATTTCCCTAGATCCCAATTTCTTCATCTGCATGATAGGGATAAAAAGATATTGGTTGCAATATTTTAAGGACTAAATGCTATGATGTATAAAATCACAATGCTTTGTATGTACACAAGTATAATACATTACAGTCCTCATCCTCTTCCTCCTCGTCTTCAACATCCTCATCATCATTATCAAAATTTATAGCTTTCACTAGACTCTGTGTAAAAGTGAGTTAAAATGGAGATTGGTTCTTAGGCTTTCGGAGCTAACAATTAAACATCACAATACTTCTGTGTCTAAACAAAGAGAGGATATGGATAATTTAAGAAACTTGAAATAACTTCATAAAAATTAAGTTTATATTAATACTAGCTTCAGTAAAGAGCTATGTCTACATTGCAAAGGAAGAGCCCTAGGAATTGCTTGTTGAGACAGAGCACATCTTCTCACACTTTTAACACATGGCACACCCAATTCTCCAACTGCACGTCATTTATTAACTGTATCTTTGATGGCAATAAATGTACTGGTAGTATAAATCCCTCCAGGTGAATGCACAATGTGGGTTACTACTACTGCTCTGCTAATAATAATGATTTTAAAAATAACAAATATAGAAATCTTTTCTTTCATACCTTAATTTAAGATTAAGTCCTGTGTCTACCTAAACAGAAATGGCAGGAGGTCTTTGATAACTATGGCAGCAATATTACCTTATATAATAATTGTTATCAGAAGTTCATCCCATGCCATGTAGCCTTAGGGCACACAAATATGTACTTTAATAATCACAGCTAAAATATCTTCTATATACTAATTTTTTTTTTAAAGACCCTTAACACTTGATTAATTGCAGATAGAATGTCAGTTCTGGGGAGAATCTAAAGATCTAAGGATCTGAATTGGGAGTGTGGTGAGGGCGAGGGAGTAGGTTGGTTGGCAGGAGATCCTTTGTTTTGCTACTTCGGCTCATAGGAGGATCACATTCACCATTTTCAAGCTAGATTAGCTGTGACCAGTAGAGTTAAAGAAGGCTCCTCAAAATGAGCGACACTCAATTAGCTTCCATACCTTCAGATGGAGATGATTGGTTATACTTACTGTGTCATTAATTCTATTCCAAACTCATTGGCCTTTTTGCTTTTTCTTAAGCATATCCTGCCTCAAGGCCTTTGCATATGTTGCTTCCTCTCACCTGAACATTCTTTCCTTAGATATCCACATAGTAACTTTCCTCACTTCCTTCAGGTCTGTCCCGAAACATCACCTCTCATAGGTTCTCTATTTAAAATGGCAAGCCTTACCCACTTAGGTGCTCTCCATCCCCTTCCTTTTGGTTTGCTTTGTTTTTAGTTTTTAAGTTCTTAAACATCATTTTCTGCCTAATATATCTTTTACTTCATTTAACAGCTCTTTTTTTTTTCTCCCACTAGAATGTTAGCTCCACGAGGGCAGGATTTTTGCCCATTTTTTACAAAATTATTTTATTTTGTTTTTCAGAGACTCCAGTCCCAGTGCTAGAACAGTGTTGGGCAAATAATTGCTTAGTATGCATCTGTTGCATGAATTAAAAAAAAACTCTGAATTCCTTTTTTAGAAAAATGGAAGCTCTTAATTCCTTGTTTTCAACATTTTAAACACTTATGCATAAAACTCTGTGTTCTTAAAAAAAAAAAACCTTTGTCTTATGTTTATGAAGAAGGAAAATGATGATTGGTAATTATCATTAAATGGCAGTCTGAGTTTTTACATCCACGACAGGTCTTAGAAGAGAAACAGATTCTAGCTTTCAGTTCCTCATCTTTAAACGTAGCAAGTCTAAGGAATAGTTGTAGTATTCTTTCTTTATTTATCTATTCACAGATACAAGAGCAAACACATATTTTTATTCTTCTTATCTTATTTAACAAAAAACAGCATTCATATACTAAATTAAAAACAATTAAATATTTTTAAAGATACTTACAAAAAATTATTAAATTAAAATAATTCTAGGTCATGTTTATTGTGAGGAAGGTGAATGGAAGATAAAGGAAAAAATTGCAAAGATAGGAGTCCTGCATGACTAATGATAATAAGGATGATAAGAATGATAAGCAGATTTCTTTATATCAATTAAGGAGATATATATATATATATATAGAGAGAGAGAGAGAGAGAGAGAGAGAGAGAGAGGTTTTTGGAGAGAGTAGCCTAGCATGTGGCTGAGTCATGAGGTCACAGACCCCTAGACCAGAACTGTCCAGTATTATAGAAATGTAATGTGAGCCACGTATGTAATTTTAAATTTTCTAGTAGCCACATTAAAAAGAAACAGTGGGTATTCATTTTAATAACATATTTTATTTAATCCATCCTATCCAAAGTATTATCATTTCCCCATGTAATAATATAAAAATTATTAATGAGATATTTTATATTCTTTTCCTTGTACTAAGTCTTTGAGATCTGGTGTGTATATCCCACCTAAAGTACATCTCAATTCAGACTATCCACATTCAAATATTCAGTAGTCACATGAAGCTAGTGTCCCGCTTTTTGGACAGTATAGTTCTAGAGTAAGCCACTGAATGTCACGTCTGAACTTGTTCAGTACCATGAACTGGCCCCTTGGTGCCCAGGCATGGGGCACTGCTGCAGTTGGCACAGTGGCCTGATTCAGAGACAGACTCACTATGGCAGTACGCAGGAGTGCATCAGAACAAGAGGCAATTTTCAACTGTATCCGTATGTCGAGTAGGTAGAGCAGCTGATACAAGTTACACCTCATTCTTTTATGTGCAATAATCAGGCTTCTGAATTTCGGTATGCCTATTTTCAAGTGCTGTTCTGTTGTAGCATGGTACCTCTGAATTTCACATATGCTAGTCATCTCTCCATAATTATAGGTATACCCAAATTCTAAAATATATCTGATAGGAGTAAATGGGCTAACCACAGATTCTCAAGGGTGCTGGGTATTTGAAGTTTATAATCTGTGCTCGGGCAGTTATAAATGTTTTAAAGTGGCAATGTTTATCTGACCCTCTGTCCTATAGCACAATATTTTATTCTCGAAAACTCATGATAAAGTAAAAAATCTAAATTCTTACTAAGGGTCAATTTCAGATTATCTATTTTTAATATAGGAAAGACTGGATAGGCACTGTCTGGTTTACAGTGCATTCCCCAAATTGTGATTTTTTTTTCTGGGTAGGGAACATAGAGAGACACATACTCAGACACAGTTTATACTTGACTACAGAATAAATTGGTCTTGTTCAATTTGAGGTTTGATTTTGCTCTTCATTGCCATATATTTAGCTGATTTGACGGTACAATGATTTGAATAGACTACTGATTTTTCTTGTATGCCATTTTCCAGTATGAGATCAATTCATATAATCTCAGCCAAAACTTATTCAAACTCAGAAGTGTGTACATCTCCCAACTGTTACATCACACACACACACACACACACACACACACTTACACACAAACACACACTCACAAAGGAACACATAGCAACCTAGGGCCAGGTGAACTATATTGTGCTGAAATCCCCAGGATTTAATTATGAGGTAAACAATCCTTCAATTCAATCCTTGAATTCAAGCAAAGCAGATTCTGAGAAAGCAGTTTTATTAGTTGAATAATAATAATCAATATCCATTTCTAAAAGGCTTATGAAACCCTGGAACCAGTTTTGAAAACCAAAGCCATATTCAGCTTATGTTCACAAATGTTTTGCAGCTGAAGCTTTTGGTTTCAGCTTTATTTTTTTCCCCAAATGATTTTGTTCTTATTGCAAATAGTCATCAGAGATCACTTAAACATATTCATCTTTAAAAGTCCCTAAAGGAAAAAGTTGAATACAAACAGAATTCCATTTTAATTTTAAGAACAAGAGCATGTCTTAAATATGATGTGTAAGATGGAAATGTTGCTAGAAAAAAAAGAAGCTTTTTCCCACTCCCCTTGAAATTTTTGGTGTGTATGTGAGTACTTAAAATATAAACTATATAGTCATTGACACTGTGAAGCAATACATAATCAAATAAGGCACCATGAGGCAGATTGCAAACTTCCCTCCATCATGTTTTCTAGCTTTAAGGAAGCAAAGGTCTAATAAACATGAACTTGAACCTCAATGAACATACTCAAATCATCCCTAAAAAATAGGTATTTACAACAACAAAGTAGTTCTGTAATGGCAAAGATAGATGAACTAAGCTCAGATCTGTGTAATATAAAAAAGGAAACAATGATTATATAGTACAAATAATTTTGCTGTAATATGACAGCCTAATGACTTAAGTGCCCAATATCGTCATTATGGTTCTGAACTCCATGTGCATTAGCAATAAAGACTCAGTAAAACTACTGTATAATTCATATTTTTGCATGAAAATCTTGTTCTTCTTTTAAAATAGTTATGTCTATAAGATCTATAAGCCTAAATGGAAAAAAGTTAATAACTCGAATTATGTATTATGTCTATGTTGTGATCTAAAGGTGTTCTCAAGGAAATTTCTAACTAATCCTTATGATGGAGGGAGACAATAGCTTTGGGTATCTGGGTTTATTTTGGTACTTTTTTTTTGATCTAGTAAGAAATGCCTATTTTGTTATATCGACACATTAATTTACTGCACATATAATTCCTTGAAAATTATACAACCCAAAACCAACTACTGTTATTTTTGTGATTAATGCATTTTAATTTTCTGGAAAACAATAAATAATTTAAATTCTAACCAGTATTTAAAATG